>NC_067161.1:36517537-36817537 GCF_903995435.1 Acomys russatus
TGGGAAGAGAAGGGATGCGGCTGATGCTGGGACTACATTCAGGGAGTCTGTGCCTTCATGCTTTCGACAGTTGAAATCATTGTTCCAGGGTGGGGACCAGTGACCAGGGCACCAGTGCTTAGAGAATAAAATGTGTGTGTGCATCCAAACTCCTGGGTTGGAAGAGGAGGGTCAGTGATAGGAAGGAGGTGGCCCAAAGTCACCAGTCGGAGGGACTTCTGGGTTTCTCTGGAGTCTTCCTGGATGCTAGAGACTTAATTTTAGCAGGTTGCTGGGGTGCCAGGTGCTGCCCCCCCCCCAACAGCTTTTCTCTCAGGTAGATCCCCGGTTTTCCACCGAGTCCCCAGTCTTCCACATGGCTCCTGGCTGCTTCCAGTTACACACTGGGCCTGTCAGAAGTGAGTTCAGACCCCCCCACCCCCCTACCCCACATGCTGGCTGTTTCCATACAACTGACTCACGTGTGTTAGTTCAGTCAGCGACAGGAGGAAAGCAGTGGGCCAGTTATTCATTTTGGGGGTGTTCATCCTTAAAAGGGCTGCACCCCCAGAGGCAGAGGGAGCCCTTTTGTAACATGCCAGGCCTGGTAGCTCAGGCTGTGATACAACCTTGAAAGCCTTTGCTCACATCAGAGCACTGGCTGCACAGGAGAGAGGAGTGCTCTTTACCCAATGAAGCTCCCTTACCCACAGGCTGGGGACACACATGTAAGAAAGGCTAGGCTGTAACTGTGCTAAAATCACATGGGTCTAGCTTTTGCATGCTGAATCTGTTGGCTCTGGGGTGGGCTGATATGCTGCTCCCCATCCCTGCTGTCCCCAGGCCAACCCCCCACTTCCTTGAGGTACCCAGTGGGAGATGTCTCCATAGAACATAGCTGCTATCACCTCAGCCGCACACCTGGCCCTTTGTGAAGCTCCCTTTCCAGCTCATGTCTCAGGTGTGTGTACTCACTCTCCTTTAAGGACAGAACAAACTCAGGAGTGGGATGAGGAGGAAGAGGGAAGTGGAGGGAGGCAGAGAAGGGAGCGGGAGGAGTGACTGGAAAAAACGAGCCAGGCCCATTTCTGAAGATAAAAGCTCTGAAGTGGGGCAGCTGTCAGGCTGGGTTAATTTCCAGATGTTGAATGACCTTGGGACCATCACTTTCTGCTGACCTGTCCTTCTGTCAGGTTGCGCTGGGACTTGGTTTTCCAGAGACATGAAACGGTCCTGGCAGCAGTGAATTCTAGGCAGAGGTGACCCTCCCTCCAGCAGCCCAGCAGGGCCTTGGTGGCTGACTCTCAGGCCCATGTCATTTTTTTTTTTTTCATCTAGATGTGTCCGGCAGGGCAGACTCAATCAGCAGAGCTGGCCCCTCAGTGTGAGGGTTCCAAGTCCCTTCCTCATAGCCCGTGAAGGGACTGAGCTCAGGCATCTCTGAGGGTCAGAATCAGGCCAGTCTCCTCCTTTTCCACCTTGTCACATCCTGGATATTTAAGGTTCTTCTCTGAATGGGAGATAAGACTTCTCCCTCAGTGAGGAACTGAAGGTGTGAGGGGTGGCCATTTAGCACCCTGTAGCTCTTCTAAATCAGAACCCACCCATTCATTATCATGTATTGATGTGCACACGGGAAGCAGTAGCGGTGGCCATTTTGATGGTCTGGGAATCCTGGGAAAGCTATGGCTCTTCTGACCCTCCCCAAGTCAGGGGACTCATACTAGCACCCCACCAGAACCTACTCACTGACAGGAACCATGGAGGATTGGGCAAGTATCCTAAATTTCCACATCCTCAGTTTTCTGATGTACATAATGGGGATCGTCAAACCCAGCTCACGAGTTATATAATGATATATAATACAGGAAAAGTGTTTTGTACAGTCTGTTTTCCAAGCTGCCATTGTTTCGAGTGTTAGCCCATTTCTTTACTCCCATGATCCATTGTCCTTGTGCTCCGGGGAAGATTAGGGACTGTGTGTGTGTGTGTGTGTGTGTGTGTGTGTGTGTGTGTGTGTGTGTGTGTGTGTGTGTGTGTGTAGGGGGAGTGGGAGTCACAGGACATTCTGAAAGCTTAGCACCTAACCGTTGTCTACAGGATACAGCCAGGGAGAGGGGGGGGTCTTGATTCCCAAGGCTTAATGCACGGGAAATGGGGTTCAAAGTGGGGTGTGTGTGTGTGTGGCAGCTGTGGCTTATCCCTGTGGACTGTACCCATTACACGGTGGTTCCATTTACCACCAAGCTGCTGTGTCCTCTCAAGCTTTGCTCCTCTGCACTTGTTACTGATGGTGTCTGTTGTTGAAACACAGGGCGACTTAGCCACCACTTACCCTCAGGAGCCCTTCCCATCCTCTCTCCTTGCTTTTGATGAAGCACAGTCCTAGGATTCCCTGGCCTTGTTGTTGGCTCCGGGACTCACCTGATGCTGTAGAGGACGTTGCCGTTGCGGGAGATTCTCAGCAGTTTGTTGTCGGTGGTGATCTCGTGGAAGTGGGCCCCCTTCTCATTGGCAAAGAACAGGTCAGGTTTCCAGATGGAATCCAGCATGGATGGGTCGAGGTCCAGAGAGTCGTCAGGGTATTCATTGTAGGCCAGACGGGGGTCATTCCACTGCTGCCTCAGGAAGATGTTGACCCTATAGTCCTGCAGCCCGAGACAACAGGGGGTGGGGGGTGTGTGTCAGGCCTCAGGTGCCCGCTCTTAGGGCTCATGGGGCCCAAAGTCTATCCTGGAAAAGGCTGAGTGTGGCTGCGTGTCTGGACAAGTCTCCCCATCTGCAGCTAAGTACACACAAATATGAACTTAAGAAGAAATGTTTTGCCGGGCGGTGGTGGCACATGCCTTTAATCCCAGCACTTGGGAGGCAGAGGCAGGCATATTGCTGTGAGTTTGAGGCCAACCTGGTCTACAAAGCAAGTCCAGGACAGTCAAGGCTACACAGAGAAACCCTGTATCAAACAAACAAAAACAGAAGAAGAAGAAGAAGAAGAAGAAGAAGAAGAAGAAGAAGAAGAAGAAGAAGAAGAAGAAGAAGAAAAAGAAGAAGAAGAAATCCTGGCATGGGGGCTCATGCCTGTAATTCCAGCACAGGCAGTTGTGGCAGCAGCACTGCCATGAATTTGAGGCCAGCCTGGGTTCCACAGCAAATACCCGATCAGGACTGCAGAGTGTGGCCCTGACCTAAAGCAACAAACAAACCAAAACCAAAACCAGATTAAAAATAAACTTCAAAAATGTAAAAGATTAATGGTAAAAACCATTTCCTTCTTTCCCTCATTCTTTTTTCTCTCTTTGTATGTGACACAGGCATGGTGGTCAGAGGACAATTTGTGGAGGAAACATCTCCTTCCACCATGCATGGGGCATGGGGATTGAACTCACGCACCTTTCCCTGCCGAGCCATCTCTCTAGTCTGCAGTTTTTAATCTTCCTGTTAACATTCGGTTATATTTGCTTGCTACTTTTAGGTGAGGGGATTTTTATTTTATGTGTTTGGATGTGTGTATACATATGCATGTATGTGCCATGTGTCTGCCTGGTATCTGAGGAGACCCGAAGAATACTGTTGCACCCCCTCAACTCTTCTACTTTTTTTCTTAAATATATACTTGTAGTTTATGTTCATTGGTGTTTTTCCTGCATGTGTGAGGGTATTCAAAGTCCTGGAACTGGAGTTACAGACAGCTGTGGGCTGCCATGTTGGTCCTGGGATTCAAACCAAGGTCCTGTGGAAGAGCAGCCAGTGCTCTCAACCAATGAGCCATCTTTCTAGCCCCTTCCTTTCCTTTTTTTAAAAAAAAGACAGGATCTCTCTTGTGTAGCCTTGGCTGGTCTCGAACTCACTGTGTAGACCAGGCAGGCCTCGAACCCCCAGATATCCACCTGCCTCTGCCTCCAGAGTTTTGGGATTAAAGGTGTTTACTGACAGGTTCAGTTTACTCCTCCACATTGTAAGTAAATAAGTGAGAAAAAAAAGAAGTTCAGGGTCATTCATAGCTTCGCAGCTGAGGTCATGCTGGGATACGGGAGGCTTATGCAGGAGCAATGCAGGCCCCACTGAGCCTTGGCCAGTGGCTCTTCTACCATAGAATTACTGAAAGGCCTTTTTATTTCCAACCACACCCAGGAAAGCTGTCAGGAAGCTGGGCAGATGAGGCTGAAGAATATTCCATAAAGGGCTGGAGAGATGGCTTAGAGGTTAAGAGCATTTGCTGCTCATCCAGAGGACCCAGGTTCAATTCCTCACAACCACCTGTAGCTCCAGCTTCAGGGCAGTTTGACAGCCTCTTCTGGTTTCTACCCACAGCACATAACCCCCCCCCCCCCGCCCCCCCCCACGCAAACACAAAAACACATGATAAAAACAAGATAAGACTTAAAAAAAGAAAAGTGTTTTAATTTTGCTGGAGAGGTCCTATGGAGTCCATGAATGCAGTAGCACCAGGGATAGAATTTGAGGTGCATTTCTCTTTCCCAAGGCAGAAGGGCAGAGCATCAGTGTTGGGCTCCCTAAGGGCATCATCACTCTCCCAAAGATTAATGACTTCAAGTCTGACTTATGGTGCCAACACACACCCCCCCCCCCACACCCCTATAGCCAGGCATACACCCTCAACATGTACCCACCCACATACACCTCCACACACACTTGAGATATCACTCTTTTCCTGCGGGTGCCATAAAAATGAGGCCACACTGTATTTTCTTTTTTTTGGGGGGTGTTGTTTCTGAGTCCTCATTAGTCTTGACCAGTCACTGGCGGGATGAATGAAAACAAATGATCTCCTCATGCTCAAACTGCACCCTCCCACCCCTGTCTGCCCCGCCCCCCTGCCTCCCGTGTGCTTCATTCTGGTGGAAATATCGATAGTGTCATAAAACGTTCCTAAGCATTTTATAGGATTTTCCTGTAATTTAATTGTAGCCTGTCCCTCAAGCCCCATAGAAGGTGACATTTGGTCTCATAATCTCAGGCCTTATGAGTCCCATGATGGAGGCTAGGCCTGGATATTGTTGTTTTAAAATATGTCTCAGCAGCTAAGATTATTTAAGAAAAAAAAATACTCACACGCATTTCTTTCCTCCCTCCTCTCTCTCTCTCTCTCTCTCTCTCTCTCTTCCTCTCTTTCTTTGTGTGTATGTGCAGTACAGACATGGTGGTCAGAGGACAACTTGTGGCGTTATCTCCTCCCACCATGTGGGGCCTGGGCATTGAACTCAGGCTCTTTAAGCTGGATGCCGAGCCATCTCTCTCACCAGAGATTGCCGCTCTTCCAGAGGACTCAGGTTCAGTTCTCAGCACCTATGTGGAAGCTCACAACCATCTTTAACTCCAGTTCCAGAGAACCTGACACCCTCTTCTAGCCTCCACTGGCACCACATGCACAGACCCACATGAGGAGAAATACCCATACATATCAAAGAAAACCTTTTTAAAAATTCAAATGAGCATTTGTCTAGTTTTTTAGTCTCTCTCTGTCTCTGTCTGTCGCTGTCTCTCTCTTGCATGTGTTGCCTGTGATGTGTGGCATGCACAAGCATGTGAGTAAAGATGTGAGGGTCAGAGGACAACTTTCAGGGGTGATTCTTTCCTTCTACCATGTAGGACTCTGGACTCGAACTCTGGGTTATAAGGCTTAGTGGCAAATGCCTTTATCCGCCGAGCCATCTCACCAATCCTGGAGGTTGGGTTTTGCTTTTCTTGCATTGGCAGTGGCATCTCTAAGGCTGGCCCCTCCTCTCCTTCTCCCTTGGAGTTTGCACAGAGAGTGTGTTAGGATGGATTCTGGAAAAGTCATCTGGGAGTGAGTGAACAGACTATGAATGGTTGGGTATAAAAAGCCTCCAGTCCCCAAGCCCCAGCCGTACTTTTGACGTTCCTGGTAGTGACATGTCAAGACTGTTCATGTAGCTTCGAGGAAGAAAAAGGAAGTGACATTTCTTAAAATGTTTTCCATACTGTCATACACATTTAATTCTCACAAAAGCTCTGAAAGCCGAACACTCAGATTCGCACAGCAAGGTGGGGTGGGGTGAGAAATGGCCTTGGAAAGGCTGAGGGATGTGTTCAAGAACAGGGTTCATCGGTTGGAGAAGTGTAAGGCTGGCATCACATTGACCCAGCCTTCTAGCAAACAGCTGACTTAGATGGAGGAAGTCCGTTCTTGCTTTGGATGCTCTGGCCCTTGTTGCCTGGCAAATTTTGTGAATGTAACTAAAGCCCTGCCTCCTTTAGGAACTGGATGCTCTAGGTACCCCTGGCTTTCTTGCTAAGTTCCCAGAAGAATGAAATCCTCAGAAATACCCATCTGAGTGCTTCCTCCTTGAGAGTGGCTCCTCTCTCAAGGATGACTGCAGCAATTGGAAAGGATGATGGTAAACTCGTGTTTTTCCTGCATCATCTCTGCTACCCCTATTAGTCCTCTCCTACTTTCATGTCGTATTATTTTCCTTCTGCAGAAATAGTGCATGTAAACAAATTAAAAGGTGCATCATTTGAAAGAAGGAAACAGGCCCCATAGGATCTCATTATAAAATGACTATTGAGAGTCAGAAAAAGAGACGTGGACAGCATAATGTAGGGTCCCCAATGTCTGGCTTCTTTGGCAGACAGGTTCCCGGACACTTTCTCATCCTGGGGTTTTCCTCCTGGGGCTGGTAAACAGCTGTGGGGGACTGCAGCTCAGAAGAGATCAAAATGATGGTGTGATGGGCTGAAAGCCAAGGGCTGCACTTTGCTCGCTTTGTGTCTGACACATGTGGAGTTCGTGTTCAAGGTCAGCGGTCAGAGAGGCAGCAGTAGAATTCTCCAACCCAGGACTAGTTTCCAATCTCCAAGGCGGGGGCATTCGGAGGTGTAGCCCAACTACCTTCAGCATCAGCTCACCCGTCTTGCAAGACTTGAGATTCTCTGACGTTCTGATCTCTGATTACTGGGCAACCAGTTGCTTTATTTATAAGGCCATGGAAAGACATTAACTCACCCATTTATCCATCCATCCATCCATCCATCCATCCATCCATCCATCCATGCATGCATTCATTCAATATACTCTGAACAACATTTGAAGGCTTCCTATGTGTCCCTTAGAGTTGGATTCCCCCTTTCCTTTATGATGTCTAATTTAACCTTCTAGCATCTAATAAGCTCCTATAAATTCAGAATTGTGGTGAAATATGAAGTTCAAAATGTTTGAATAGGAATCATCTCAGAGCTCATGAGGGTATGTTATTGGAAAAGAAATGTGGAAGGCAAGGGACATAGCAGTAAGGATGGATGGAAGAAGCACACTCATGTTCCTTTTTATTTTCATTTTTTATGTGTAGGTCAGGCTGTCCTCAAACTTTCCATGCTCTTGCCCCAGCCTCTTGAATGCTGGATTGTAAGTGTATGCCACCGTACTTGATACATGCACCTTTTGAACAACAAACAATATGTTGTTACTTTTTGGGGTATGTATGTGTTTATGTGTTTATATCCTATGGCATGGGTGTTGAGGTCAGACATCAACTTTTGGGAGTTGGACCTCTCCTCCTACATAAGTTCTGGGACTCTAACTCAGTTTGTGAGGCTTCGTGGCATTTGCCTTTACCAGCGGAGCCATCTTGCAGGTTCTTGGGCATATTTTGAAGTCTTAGCTTTCAGCTCTCAAGGACAGAGCTGAGTTTTCCTTTGATAAACTCAAATAGACTCTTATTATGGATTGGATACAGGCAGGCAGGCAGGCAGGCAATAGCAGAAACAGAAACAGAAGGAGAAGCAGAAGGAGAAGCGGAAGGAGAAGGAGAAGCGGAAGGAGAAGGAGAAGCGGAAGGAGAAACAGAAGGAGAAGCGGAAGCAGAAGGAGAAGCGGAACCAGGAGGAGAAGCGGAAGGAGAAGGAGAAGCGGAAGGAGAAGGAGAAGCGGAAGCAGAAGCGGAAGCAGAAGCAGAAGCATTTTGCTTTCTGCACTTGGATAGCTCAGATCATCCAGGGCACAAGGCAAAACATAGTCACAAATATTGACTATAGGAAGCTCAGGGTATCATGGCTCTTAGGATGTCCTAACTATTTTCAGCCGCATCCCCCCAAACATTAGGGCTTGCTTCCAGCAAGGTGAGATGAGAAGGTGGCACCTGAGATGTCCATTTCCGCTTATCTTTCCTCCTGAAGCAGCTCTTGTGGCGAGATAAGGATAGTAACTGCGCATGGTATCTGCTTAGCCGGGAAAGGAGCCAACGGTGCGTGAGGACAGAGGTGCGAACACATACAGCAGCCATGAGGAATGGGGCCACAGCTTCAGGATGTTTAAGATTAGAATGTGGGAGAGTCAGGGGTAATAGGAATCTCACGTAGAAACAACCCAGCACAGAGACCTGTAGGCAGGGCCATTTGTGCTTATTCAAGCCAGCGTAAGAACAGCGCCCCCTACCGAGGACCTCCTGTGTTCCAGGCACTGTGTCAGCATGCTGCACAACTTGACTTTTTTTTTTTTTAATCCCGAGAATAACCCTGTGGCATAAATATTTTCAACATGATTTAAAGAAAAGTGTGTGTATGTAATGGTGTATGTGTCTATGGCTGCATATGTGTGGTGGTTTGAATGGCAAACATCCCCCACAGGCTCAAGTGTTTGAACACCTGCTCCCCAGTGCTTGGTGCTTTCTGGGAAGATTATAGGACCTTTAGGAAGTGGGGCTCTTCTGGAGGAAGTGAGTCACTGGGCTTTGAGGGTTTATAACCTGGCCTCACTTCCTATTTTCTATGCTGAGTATGGATGTCATATTACCAGCCAGCTTCCTGCTCTTGCCACCATGCCTCCCCACTGTGGCAGATTCCTTTAGCTCTAGAGCTGGGAGCCAAGACAACATTTTCTCCCATACGCTGCTCTGGTCAGGTTATTTTTATCACAGTGACAGAAAAGAAAGTAATACAGTGTGTGTTTGAGTGCAGCTGTGTGTGGAAATAACAGGGTGTGTGCAAGTGCAGCTGTGTGTGGAAGTAACAGTGTGTGTGCAAGTGCGGTTGTGTGTGGAAGAAACAGTGTGTGTGCAAGTGCAGTTGTGTGTGGAAGAAACAGTGTGTGTGCAAGTGCAGTTGTGTGTGGAAGAAACAGTGTGTGTGCAAGTGCAGTTGTGTGTGGAAGAAACAGTGTGTGTACAAGTGCAGCTGTGTGTGGAAGTAACAGTGTGTGTGAAAGTGCAGTTGTGTGTGTAATAACCATGTGTGTGTGCAAGTGCAGCTGTGCGTGGGAGTAATACAGTGTGTGTGCCAGTGCAACTATGTGTGGAAGTAATATAGTGTGTATGTCTAGCAACTGTGTGTGGAAGTCAGAGGGCAATACTGTGACGATCCTCAGGTGTTATTCACCTTTTGTATTCTCTCCCTCCCTCTGTCTGTCTGTCTGTTTTTCTCTCTCTCCTCTGTCCCTCTGTCTCTCTTTCAGTCTTTGAGTCAGGGTCCCTCATTGGTCTGGAATTTATCAAGTAGGCTAGGCTGGCTTACCAGTGAGTCCTAGGGATCCACCTGGCTCTGGCTCTGGCTCTGGCTTTTAAAATGTGTATTCTAGGGACTGCACTCAGGCCCAGGCTTGCAAGGCAAGCGCTCTGTTGACTTAGCCATCTCCCTACCCCTCACCCTGATTTCAAAGACAAAGCAGATTCAAGGAAAGTATGCTCAGATCAGAGGGTTGATGAAGAAAGGTTGAGGGGAGGAAGTGGCTGGAGTTTGAACCTAACTTGTCTGATGATATAAAAGTCGCTCTTTTATTAGACAAGAGAAAAAGTGCAAGGTATATGAAGTAGGAAGTTTGACTGGTCCTGTTTGCAGTTCATATGATTCTATACATGAAAAACCCAAGACTCCAACAAAGGCTATTGGAAGTGATAAATTAGTTCAGTCAAGTACCATGACACAAAGTCAACATACCAAAGTCAGTAGCTTCTCTATGCACTAATAATGAATTTGCTAAGAAAAAAAATCAGGACAGCATCCTATTCAAAATAGCTACAAAATGAATAAAAAACAACCCCCCTTGGGAGCTGGGGAAATAACTCAGCAGATAGCTTGTCTAGCACACACTCAGATCTGGGTTCCATTTTCAGCACCATATAAACCAGGTGTGGTGGGGCACATCTGTAACTCCAACACTGAGGAGCCGGAAACAGATCAAGCTTGGGGTTGGAGAGATGGCTCAGTAGTTCAGACCACTGGCTGCCCATGTAGAGGCTTCCCCGAACCTGCATGGTGGGTGCAACTGTCTGTGACTCCAGTTACAGGGGATCTGATGCCCTCTTCTGACTTCCTAGGGCACTGCATACATGCAGTACATAGACACACCTGTACAAATACTCATACACATAAAATAAATAAATAAATAAAACCCCAAAGAATGCCAAGGTCATTTTTGGCTATGTATGGAGTGTGAGGACTGTCTAGGCTACATGAGACTTTGTCTTAAATATAACACCTGCCCCCATTCCAGTTCCAGGAATAAACTTAGCTAAAGTGAAAGAACTCTTCAGTGAAAATTGCACAACTTAAAACAAACTGAGGACACTGAAAGGCAGAAGGCCATTCCATGTTCACAGATTGAAGGAACCATTGTTAAAAGACTCCTACCACACCAAGCATTCACACATGAAACGCAACCTCCATTGGAACAACAGAGACATACTTCACAGAGCTTTAAAAAAAATCCTAAAATTTATATGGAAGCACAAAAGCCCAAACAATCTTGAGTGGAAAGGAGAAAGCTGGAGAGGAACGGAGCCTGATTTCAGACATCCTGCTGAGCGATAGTTAAAAATGGTGTGATTTGGCACAAGAGCAGATGCTTAGATCCAGGAGGTAGAATAGAGCACCTGAAATAAACTCAGCATCTTCAGACAACTGCTTTTTAATGAAGATGCCAAAAACATACACTGAAGAAAAGACAACTTCACTGACAAATAGTGCAGGGAAGAACTGGACATCCTGCTGTAGAAAACTGAAATCTCACTGTCTGTCTCTCATTCTTTTAAAAAACATTATCTCAAGGTAGACAAGAGACCTTAATGTAAACCCTAAAACTTTTGAAACTACTTGAGGAAAACGTTGGAAAAATATGTTGAGATGGTGGCACGAGCTTTGGTTTTTCTGGGCAACTCCAAAAGCACAGGAATTAAGAGCAAGAATCGGCAAATTTAAATTAAAAAGCTTCTGCACAGCCAAGAAAAACTGTCAACAGAATGAGGAGACAGCCAGAGTCTGGGAAGTGCTCTTAACCACTGAGAAATCTCTCCAGCCCCCAAGATCTTTAAAAATCATCACCATTACTCCTAACAACAGGAGCAAGGCTGTCTCTGTCTCTGTCTCTGTTGCCTGCTTTTTGGATCCTTTCCTCCTACTGGGCTGCCTCCTCTAGCCTCAGTAGGAAAGGCTGTGCCTAGTCTTATTGCAACTTTATGTGCCAAGGCTGGCTGATATCCACTGGAGACCTCCCCCTTTCTGAAGAGAAACAGAAGAAGAATGGATAGGCAGAGGGAGGTGGCAGGGGAGGGGAGATTCAGAGGAGAGGAAGGAGGGGGAAACTGCCATTGGATGTTAAGTAAATAAATACATTAATTAATAAAAAAAACCCCATTCCATCATTTGCACACGTTTTACTGCTAGAAAGAGCTGTGGAGACTTCAGTCTCAACTACATATTATACACGGTCTAGGGAAGCTAAATGGATTTCTCAGGATGCCAAGCAATTCCAGACTGGGACAAGGCTTACATGATGTGATGGTTAGTGGTGGCTGTCAGCTGGATAGAATCTAGCATCATTTGAGAGATGGGCCTCTGGATGTGCCTGTGGGGGCATCATCCTGATTGTGTTGAGTTGGGAAGGCCTGCCCACTGTGGGTGACACCATTTTCTGGGAAGGAGATCCTTCCCAGATGAAAAAAAGGAGTTGGACAACAGCATGCATTCACTGCTCTCTACTTCTTCCTCTGTTTAAAGTTATTTTTAATCATGTGTATATGTGTGTGCCTGTGTATCTGTGTATGTATCATGTATGTGCAGTTCCCATGGAGGCCAGGAGAGGGCGCCAGATCACTTGGTACTGGAGTTACAGGTGGTTGTGAGCTGCCACGTGGGTGCTGAGAACTAATCCTGGGTCTCCATAAGACCAGTTAAGTTCTCTTAGCCACTGAGCCATTTCTGCAGCCTCCTTTCTGCTTCTTGACTGTGGCTGTATTTGTAACTAGCTACTTCAGGCTCTGAGTGTTTTTATCCCCCCACTGTGGTAGAGTACATTTTGAAATCGTGAGCCAGAATAGACCCTTTCTTCCTGAAGTTGTTTCTGTCAGAGTGTTTTTATCATAGCAACGCGAAAGTGACTAAGACACATGGTCATTTTCACTTTTACCTCACTTCTTTTCCTACTTTGTGTCGTGTAACTTTGGAAGTTGTCTCATGGTCAGGATGGCAAGGCTGGGGTTTGAACTCAGAAAATTGGTGCCACCCAAGCATTTAACCAGGCTCTCTCTGAAGTCACGACCCCTCGGTGCCATCGGGTATGGCAAGGAAGTGTCATGGAGGGCAAAGGCCAGGAAGCTTCTGTCCCACCTCTTTCAGTGCCCACTTTCTGATTTGGCTGAAGAACGTCGCCCACTATGTGCCCTACCTCAAGTCCAGAGCTTGTGGTGCCCCTATCCTTTCCTGAGATCCCTTCCTAGCTTCCATTCAAGAGTGTTAGAGGCCCATCTCACGGTTGCACCCTGTGCTGACCCTTTTCCAGATGTCCTATCTGAACCTTAACCTCCCCTAGGACACCACACTCACTGCTGGACACTTCCCCAGTTGGATATCACACGCTCTGAGTTAGCTTTGCTGACAGGAGCCAAGAGGGTGGTTTGGATAGAGTCCTCACTTGTCTTTGTGGATGGAAAAAAAAAAAAAACCCAGTGTGACTCAAAAAACCATACAGTAACGCCTGACAGCATCTACTTTGATTGACGTTGAATCGTTAGAACTTTGTATGAGTCGCGTCTCTAAATGTTTTATCATCCAAGCATATGGGGCTCCATGATACCCATTTCACAGGAAGGACACAAATTCGCTGGCTTAAAGAAGAGATCAAATTCTTTTCGATTTTCTTTTAAAAACATACTTATCTGTGTGAGTGGTCTACATGTGTGTGAGCATGTGTGTGTCAGAGCACACATGTGGATGGAGGAGGACCACTTGGGAGTCGATTCTCCTACCACTTGGGCCCAGGGGATTAAACTCAGGTCATCAGGCTTACCTGTGGGTGCCTTGACCTACTGAGCCATCTCACCGTCTCGGGGTCAGGTTCTCATCCGAAGCTACGCAGGTGGCAAGCACTAGGCTGTATATGTGGAGCCCAGGATATTTGGATTTCAGTTCCACACTATTCTGATAATTGTATAATATACTGTGATCTCTTTTTCATAAAAGAAAAAAATGCCAGGTGTGGTAGCACACATCTTTAAACCCAGCATTTGGGCTACACAGTAAGACCTTGTCTCTAAAGCATTTTTTTTTTTTTAAAAGCCAACCTCCATCTACTTCATATTAAATCTACTTTCAATATTGATTATTATAGTAAAACATTTAAAGTGTTTTAAAATTAAATGTTTGCTGTTTAAATATTAAATGTTCTGTTCAATATTTTAGAATGTTACTCAATATAAAATGGGTGTAAATTAAAAAAATTCTATGTCAGAAATGAAGGAAGGAATGGAGTATAGAGTCCATCAGGACCCTGCTGAGCTGTGTCACAGTGTGTGGTCATCAGTGTCAGGAGGACTCTGGTTTAGGAGATTGAAAATATGTGCAGAATGCCAGGTGTGGTAGTGCATGCCTTTAATCCCAGCACTAGGGAGGCAGAGATAGGTGAATCTCTGAGTTTTAGGCCTGCCTAGTCTACAAAGCTAGTTCCAGGATAGGCAGGGCTACAGAGAAACCATGTCTTGAAACAAACAAACAAACAAACAAACAAAAACAAAACAAAAGCAAAAAAGAAAAAAAAAAAAAAGAAAAGAAAAAAAAAAAAAAAGAAAAGAAAAAAGAAAAAGAAAATATGGGTGGATTTGTAACTGGCTGTTGAAGGGTGCAAACCGAAAGGTGGGTATTAACCTTCAAAGACAGTCTGTGACCCACAGTGGCTAGAGGTGCCACTGATGTACTTGGAAAGGAAATCCCTAAGGAGGCTGAATGGAGGCCGGGGAGGTTGCGCAGTAGGTAGGGCGCTTCACACAAATGGAGACTTGGGTCCCCAACATCCATGTAAAAGCCTGGCATTGAGTTAATACATCTACAACCCCAAGGCTGGAGAGCTGGAAACAGGAAGATTCCGGGGACTCACTGGCCAGCAAGTCTAATTGAAACGGCAAGCCCGGAGTCAGCGCGAGACCCTGTTTCAGATTAAAAAAAAAAAAAAAAAAATGGGAGAGGACTACAGGAGGACACTTGGTTGTTGACTTCCGGATTGCACAGACACTCACCCCTGTGAGCACACACTCACCTGCATATGCACCCATGGATGGATGCTGCCCACTCCCCAAAGGCAGAATGGAGGTACCCAGCATTCTTCTCTTCCAAGAAGAAGGACCAAGACCAAAACCATATTTGCTTTTGTAAGGGCTGGCACTTAAATTTAGCCGGGGAGAGGATGACAGTCTAGAGAGGCAACAACCCAGATATGTGACCCGTGGCTTCCCAGCGAGCGTGGAGCCAGGAGGAAGCCAGGGCTCAGTGCTACAGAAGGTCTCCTGAAGCGGCTCCTAGCCACAGGGGGGAGTCCCATAGTCCTCAGCATTGAGGCAGGTTTAGCGAGCTTCTGGAGACTACGTAGCAGCATAGCCTCAGGGCATGGGCTCCTATAGTGTCTCGCTTCTCTCCCTTGGCCTTAATCTGCTACGTTCATCTCTAAAAGTCACTACTTCAGTGCGCCCTCCGCTGTGGTAGCATCTCTCCATTCCCAGGGCTCCACCAGCGTCCCACCATGCTCACAGACCATGCCAGCCAGGCTCAAGAGGACAATTGCAACCCTGAAGCTAAGCTTCCATGCTGCTGTGCGTTCCCATGGACAGGTGGTGGAGCCCAGCACTAACACCAGCCCGAGACGGTAGAGAGCCTGCCAGCACGCGTATCCGGGCTTTGACATCTGACTCAGCTTGCCGCCGTCATCCCCAGCAGAGTTGCAAAAAACGATGCTCTCAGTCACTTGGAGCCCAGGCCCTTGTAGAACTCGCCGATCTCAGTAATTCTTTGTATTGTTATGAGACAAAATAATGTAGCTCAGGCTTGTCTCTAACTGGCTGTGTAGTTGAGGATAACCGTGGGCTTCTGTCCTTCTGCCTTTGCCCCTGAGCCCTGGAACTGCAGGTATGCACCACCATCGCTGGTTTATGCGGTGCTGGAGATGGAAGCTGGGGCTTCAGACACTTCATCAACTGAGCTCCAACTGAGTTACTCTTGGGGGGAATCTCATTAGTGAGGTGACCCACAACCAAAGCCTGAGTACCGCAGTACTCTCCCTAGCTAGGACAGAGTCTCTACAGAAGCTTCTTCATAGAGCTAGGAGGTATGGCTGTCCCACAAACGCTCAGCTATTGATGCAAAGACTGAAAAAACATGCTGAGCCTGGAAACAGGGCGGTACTACGGGAACGCAATGAGGATCCAGTGACCGCCGCCAAACACAGTGAAGATCTAGTTAGTGCCATGAACTTTAAACCCCTTCCCTGATCTAGCCAATGGTCAGGATATTCTCCACAGTTGAGTGGAGAGTGTGATATGACTTTCTCACGTACTATGGTGCCTCACATTTGACCATGTCCCCTGGAGGGGGAGACCTGGTGGCACTCAGAGGAAGGACAGCAGGTAGCCAAGAAGAGACTTGATACCCTATGAGAATATAGGGGGAGGTAATCCCCCTCAGGAACAGTCATAGGGGAGGGGAAAAATGGGAAAAGGGGGGGGGGGGAGGAATGGGAGGATACAAGGGATGGGATAAACATTGAGATGTAACAAGAATAAATTAATAAAAAAAAAAAAAGAAAGAAAAGGGCGTCACTGGAATGCCCGAAATGGGATTCAAAATGACGACCTCAGGGAAATGCAGTGGTGAGAGGGAACAGAGATAGGTGATGACCAACCCAGGAAGATAATTCAGCGTCTGGGAGACGGTAAGAGAAAGCCAGCAAAGAGGAAGTGATCATGAAGAAAGAACTGGGTGCAATTTGCGCCCTGAGAGATTCCATCAGTAAGATGAAAATGTGACTGAACCCACAGCAGACCCAATACCAGAACCAAGAAAAGAGAAAGAAAGAGAAGACAGGACTTATGAGACAAAAATTAGCAGACAGAAATTTGCATCATGGACATTCCGGCATAGGAAGGCTGTTTAATGTAAGACTGGCTGAAGCTGGCCAGATCTTGGGAAAGGGGTGGGTGGACTCCTAGATCCACGAAGCTCGAAAGTCTACAATAAGGGGCTGGAGATACGGGTTGGAGGTGGAGTGCATGCTGCTCTCCCAGAGGACCTGAGTTCAGTTCATAGCCCCAATGTCAGTTGGCTTGCTACTGACTGTAACTCAAGTTCCAGGGGATCCAATGCCTCTGGCCTCTGAAGGTTATTTGTGCTCATATGCACAGACCCACACAAGGACAGGCACACATACATGTAATTAAAATAATAAAAAAAACTTGGGGGGGATATGTAGGGAGACGGATAAGAGGCTGAGAGCACTGGCTGTTCCTCCAGAGGACTTGGGCTTAATTCCCAGCACCAAAATGGCAGCTCACAATCTTTAGTAACTCCAGTCAGAGGGGATCTTACAATTTCTTCTAGTTTCTATTACAGTGGTTCTCAACCTCCCTAATGCTCCAATCCTTTAACACTGTTCCTTATGTTGTGGTTACTCCCAACCATGAAATTATTTTTGTTTCTACTTATTAACTATAATATTGCTACTATTATAAATCATAATGTAAATGCCTGTGTTTCCCAATGGTCTTGGATGACCCTTGTGAAAAGGTCATTCAGTATCAAAAGGGGGTCACAAGGCACAGGTTGAGAACCCCTGCTCTGTGAGAATCAGGCATGCGCATTGTGCACAGATGTACCCGCGCAGGCAAAACACAATGCACAGAAGATAAGGTGAAAAAGAAGCTTTATATGTCTCCAAATATGAGATGGCACTGAGAATAAAGGTACTTAAAGCGAAGTCTGACACCTGAGTGTGATTCCAGGAGCCACACAGTGGAAGGAAAAGCTGAGTTCTGCAAGTTGTCACCTGACCATCACAGGAATGTGGTGGGGCTCTGCCCTCTTCCACAAACAAACAAACAAACAAACAAATGGAATAAAAGTCTCTAACTAGACACAACCCCCCAAATGCTCTTTCTGGGCTACTATAGCAAAGACTGTCAACATGTCAGACAGAGCTGGATGTGGCGGCACGCACCTATAGTCCCAACCCTCAGGAGGCAGACCAATCTGGTCTACATATTTTACAGTTCTATTGCCTACCTGGTGAGGCTCTGTCTCAAAAATTCAGATAAAGAATTCTATAAATAGTAGAAGAGCAGCGTGAAGTGTCAGGAAATCCCCATTAGACTAAACATACATTTCTTTGAAAGTTGGAAGAGAATGGAATGCTGTGTTCAGAATAGAAAAGAAAGCCACTCTCTTCAAGTCAGAATAATAACTGAACAGACTTGGTGAGACCCAGCCTCAGCCATAGCCATCTGTGGGTACTCTCAATGATTGTATACAGGAATTTGTTTTCTCTAGAAAGGATCTCATGTAGCCCAGGCTGGCCTCAAGCTCACTATGTAGCTGATGATGACCTTGAGCTATTGATGTTCTTGCCTCCGCTCCTAGAGCGCAGGCCTTATGTGCAATCAGCTGCTGCATCTGGTTTTATGTGGGGCCGGGGATTGAATCCAAGGCTTCGTGCACACTAGACAAGCACTTTACCAAAGGAGCTGCTCCCTCAGCCCCTTAGGCATGTGTTTTAATTTAATAAGTAGAACCCAGTTGTATTGTAGAGCATCTCATTTACAGAATGCTTTTGTAGATAGTTGGAATAATTCTGTAGTACAAGAAAAGGAAGGCCATGGAGCACGGATTTGGCAGTTAGTGATGTGGTGTCATCTGAGCGTCAGGATCTCCATGTCCCGATGGGCACTGACTTCTGAATGTTCATAGTGAGTGTGTACATGTTCATGTGTGTGGATGCATGTACATATGCACATGTGTGCCTGTGCCTGAGGTTGGCATCTGGTGTCTTCTTTGGTTGCTCTTCACCTTATTTTTATTTATTTATTTATTTTTGAGACAAGGTCTCTTACTGGGACTCAGAACTTCCCAACTAGCTTGCTAAGAAAGCCCAGGGTTCCTCCTGTCTCCACCCACACGCACTGGGATTACAGGTGAGGTCTGCTCATCTTTTTATGTGGGTGCTGGGGATTGGAATTCAAGTCAGCACCACAAGCATCTTACCTACTGTCTTTAGTTTTAAGAATCTATTTACTTATTTCCGTGTGTGTGCTTTGCATGAGTTCATGTGTATCACATGTGTGCCCTCATGTTCACTGAGCCCAGAAAAGGGCATAGGATCCCCTGGAACTGGAGTTGAAGGCAGCTGTGAGATGCCATGTGGGTGTTGGGAATTGAACATGGGTCCTCTGGAAGAGCAGTCTGTGTCGTTAACCATTTAGTCAACTCTCCTTGTCACTGGAAAAGGGCTACTAGGTGGTCAAGGAAGATGTATTTTAGATCTCTTTCTAGCTTGGATGGGATTCCTCTTTGTTTCTTTGTTTCTTTTTTTGAGACAGGGTTTCTCTGTGTAACAGTCTTGGCTGTCCTAGACTTGCTTTGTAGACCAGGGTGGCCTGGAACTCACAGCGATCTGTCTACCTCTGCCTCCTGAGTGCACCACCATGCCCGGCTTCTTCCTTCTTCCTTCCTTCCTTCCTTCTTTCTTCTTCTTCTTTCTTTTTTTTTTTTTTTTTTTGAGACAGCACTTCTCTGTGTCACCCTGGCTGCCCTGGACTTACTACTTTGTAGACCAGGCTGGTCTAGAACTCACAGAGATCAGCCTGCCTCTGCCTCCTGACTGCTCCACCGCGCCTGGCTGGATAGGATTTCTAAGACAGTTCATTTCTCTTTATTCTGGTTTTGTGATTGCCAGAAGTAACAGTTGCTTGGGTATTTGTGTGTAGGCAGTGGCAAGAGTGTTCCTGCGTGAGCATGTGAGCACGCCCACTGCTTTTGTGAGAATACAAGCAACCTCCATTGTAAACTGGAATGGCTTGGCAATATAGTCTCTCCACTTCTGTCTATTTTAAATTATATGGTTGATTCAATGCTCTCTGAATCTGGTCAGGCAGAGAGGTTTGTACTCTGGGCTGTCACAATCTCCTGGCTGTGGCATCCTCCTCAGTGGTGAATGGAAGGACAGCTATGAGGAAATGCTTCCCAGACTGCCCACAGACTCATTTTCCCCCCCCCCTTTGCAGATTCTAATTTGCTCTGCCTTCTCTTAGTCATCACTGGAGTGTTGAGAGCCTCTGTAATGCAAAGGATGCACCACGTTTGGAAATATTGGAAAGATGTTAATTGTTTCCATGTGAGTTCCCAGGAACTCCACGCCATCCTAGTTAGAAGTGGAAGGGTTTTATAGGCTTCAAATGTGGATTGGAATTTATTGGGAGGGAGGATGGACTCCATCAAATGTGCTATGGGAGTGTTGAACGATATCACAGCGAAATCCAATATATATATAAATCAGCATGTAGCAATAATTTTCATTATAGAACAAGACAACCCAGTGCAAGGCAGCATGCTTGTGTGTTGGACTCCATCATGGCAATGCGCCCCAAATGATGGGCCTTGGATACTTTGAGGGAGAAATTGCAGTGGTATGAGGCCTTTATCAGTGATGTGTTGTAGCAAGACTTGCAAAAGGTTCTGGACCATTGAGACAAGGTACATGAGCAGATTTTTTTTGTTTTTGTTTTGTTTTGTTTTGAGACAGGGTTTCTTTGTGTAGTCTTGGCTGTCTTGGACTCACTTGTAGACCAGGCTGGCTTCGAACTCGCAGTGATCCACCTGCCTGTCTCCCAAGTGCTGGGATTACAGGCTTGTGCCACCACACTTGGCTCGAGCAGATGTCTTTATACCTTTAACTGAGAAGTGTCGTTGAGTGACTCCAGGAAGCGAATCACTCGGAGTTACACATACAGGTGGATTTGTGTTGTAAGTTCTTCATTGACACAGTGGTCTGAGATACTTTGTGCATCTATGTGGCCCTGGGATATGGTTTTCTTCCCCCTGGAGTTGACACTGGCTGAAGGTCTCAAGTTCATTGACTAAAAGAGCTCAGTGACAGCCTCACTAAGGACTCCATGACTATCAAGGCCCAGATCTCCCATATGCTAGAGGTACTTGGAGAACTACAAGGCCTGCAGGATTTCCCAGAACATCTACCTGTTGACTGCCTCTTCCAACCCCTTCCCCAGCATTAAAAGAGGCTGAATGCCTCAGAATCGCAGAGCCCATCCTTTTCACCTATCTCTCACTGAGTAAGTAAGTGCCCTAGGGACCATAGCTACATCCTCTCTGTAGAGCCTCTAAAGCACGCTAGAGGTCTTGTCTCCAACTTGCATTTTGCGGCTGACTTTATGCTTTACCCTATTTTGTCACTTTGTGAACTTTGACCCCCCCTCCTCTTACTTTAATTCCTTTTCCTAGATATTTGTATCTGGGTCATTTGTATTGCCATAAAGAATGGACTGCTTAAAAAACAAAACAATACAGTGCATATGGAAGTGAAAATGGCTGGCAGAATCAAGAAAACCTCGAAGGAGAACAACAGAGGAGCCTGCCAGACGTGACAAAGGGTTTTTACAGTGAACTAAGGTGTGGCATTGGTGTAGGGACAGGACAGGAGAAGGAAATGGACAGAGATGTGAGGCTAGGAATTGTGTAGATAGAATTCAATTTAGGAGAAAGACAGGATTTTGAAATAGTGAGAACAAACTGTGCCGGGTGTGGTGGCACACAGCTTTGATCTCAGCAGTGGGGAAGCTAGAGGGAGGGGGTTCTATCTGAGTTCAAAGCCAGGCTGGGCTTACATAGTGAGTTCCAGGCCAGTCATGGCTGCATAGTGAGACCCTGGGTCAAAATGAAAACTAAAACCAAACCAAAGCAAACCGATGACTACTTTAAAAATGGTGTTAGAACAAGTTGTGGCCCACACCTGTAACCCTGAGATGGCGGTGGGGGGAGAAAAGGAGCTTAAGGCCATCCCAGTTATGTAAGAAGTTAGAGAGCAGCTGAAGATACCTGAGACCCCATTTCAAACAAACAAACAAACAAACAAAAAGCACAGCACAAAACAAACACCAGAGGTGTGGAAGTACTTGCTACTCAACCATAGAAAGACAAGAGTTAAGCAACCAAAAAAAATAAATACTTCACAGAAAAATAGACAAAGTGGATTAGAGAGTTGCAGATGGCAAAAAACATAACAAAACAAAAGCAAAAACAAAAAACAAACAAACAAAAAATCCCCCCAAACCAAAAACCCAAACCTAACCAAACCAAACCAAACCAAAACAAAAATCCAAGAAAGGACTCTAAGTCTTGTTAGTAACAGCACTTAATGCCGCGCAAGCATGAGGACCTGATTTTGAGTCCCCAACACCTGCATCAGAAGCCAGGTGTGGCCATGTACGTCTGTGACCCCAGTGCTCTTGCAGGTGGAATCAAGAAACTCCCTGGGGCTTATTGGCCAGCCTTGTTGAAAAAATGGTGAGCTCCAGTTCAGTGAGAGACCTTGTCTCAAAAGTATAAGGCAGAGAGTGATAGATGAAGGCACCCAATGTCACCCTCTGGTCTTTGGGAATGTATGCATGAACACACACACACACCCTGTGTATTATTAAAAACACCCAATCAATATACACAATGAGGCTCACACTTGCCAAGAACTGAGAGTAAAAATGTCATAGTATTCTGGAGTGTGTGGGCTGGAAGGGGGTTGCCTCTGCCCTCCTTGACAAACATGGTTGGTGTCCTGTGGGTCACCCCGAAAGAAGTGCATCAGCCTGCCCTTGATTCTGCTCTGAACAGAATATTTCCTTGGCCTTCTTCAGTGGGTTGTCCCCAGAGTCATCATCTGTATTTCCCTTAGGTATGCTGAGCTTGGTGTGCTGGGGCTGGGTTTTTCTACTTTGCATTCCTCTATTTACACATTTATGTATGTGTGTGTGTGTGTGTGTGTGTGTGTGATTATGCCCTTTCTTATAGAGCTGGCTCATTTCCATAAACTGGTGGTCCAGCCCCTGATTTAATCAATCAATTAATCAACTAATATGTAAATGTAGAGGCTGTTAACCTCAGGTGTTGTTCCTCTGGTACAATCTACTTTTTTTTTTTTTTTAGTGGCCCAAGGCCTGCTGATTAGACCCTGCTGGCTGTCAGTGAGCTCCAGGGACCCACGTGTCTCCACCTCCACTGCATTGCCATTACCAGTGTGTGCTAACAGGGCCAGATTTTAAAGTGGGCTTTGGGGGACTTATTTCAGGTCCTCATGTGATGTGGCAAACACTTTTTACCAACTGAGCCAGGTTCTCCCCAGCCCAGTAGTCTTTTGAATGTATGCCACACTCCTCGACCCCATAAGGACAAGTTTCTTTGCAAAGGAACAGATTTGGGTCCTTTTGCCCCATGAAGAGCTCAGGGGTTTTCCGAGTCTACAGTGGGAGGGACAGATCAGGGTTTGTGAATGTTGAGGACCCAGCAACAGCTGGGCTTGGTGGAGAGTGCCTCTGCTTTGGCTTATTTATTTAACAGAATGACTGAGTTTCTGCAGCTGCGTTGCTGTGTTGGCTTCGGAGATTGGTCACTTCAGGAAATAAGACCGGACTTCAGCCAGCCATGAACTTCCATTACAGTCTGGGGAGGGACAAGTAAACAGTGGTGTAGCCCTAAGTGTGACTGTGGGAACTGTAGCAGAGTAGAGACCTGACTCCAGGGAGGGGGCCTCCTGGAGGTGCTCAGCTGGCTTTGAACTTGCTATGTAGCCAAGGATGACCTTGAATTTAATAATCTTCCTGCCTCCATCTCCTGAGTGTTGGCATTAGAGGCACGCACTAGCACACAGTTTATGTGGTAAAGGGGGTCAAATCCAGGGCCTCCTGCATGCTTCGTCGGCACTGTGCCAATCACATCATATCTCCAGCCCCACATACAAAACTTTCTGCTCCATAGACAGTCACGGTGTAACTGTGGAAAGAGAAACAGTATTTCCTACTGTCACTTCTGAGCCGGCATATTTCAACTCGGTATCTTTGTGTTGGACTCTGTCGGAATGTTTGATTTTGCAAATTGCTGTTTAGACTGCTGAGCTGAGTTTCATAAAAAAAAAAAAAAAATAATTGAATGTGTTTTGGCTTGGGATTTGGACAGAATTTCCAGCAATTTCTGAAAATGTCTTTAAACACACACACCTGCCAGTTTTGACTGTATTGACGTGATGTGTGTAGATGCTTTTGGCGCTGATGATTCTGAATCAAAAATATTGACCAACTCTGTGTCAAGAAGTACTGGTCAGGATTAAATTCATGGGTCTGGGAGAGAGTGATTTCTTTGTGAACATGAGGAACTAAGTTAGAACTCCCCAGCATTTACATTAAAAAAAATTGTGAAAGGCTGGTGTGGTGGTATACACCTTTAATCCCAGCACACAAAGGCAGAAACAGGCAGCTATTGGTGGGTTCAAGGCCAGCCTGGATTACATAGGAAGGCCCAGCATAAGAAGTTCCAGGCCAGCCAGAGATGCACAGTAAGACCCTGTTTTTGTTTTTTAAGCTGAGCAAGGCTAAGAACAATCGAACTCTTAGCATCAGTGGTCCAGAGACATAAATATGTCAGGAATTTGATGGCCGGGCAGCCTGCCCAAATGACAAGCTAAAGACCCCATCTCAAGGCAGTAAAGCAGAGAGAGAGATGAAAGAGATATTCTCAGTGTCCCTTTTTGGTCTCATGATGGTGCTCACCCCCACACACAGAGGCACATACAGGTACACACACACACACAAACACACACACAGGCACATACCTAAACACATACAGGCACTCACAGGCACACACACACACACACACAAATACACAGAGGCACACACATATATATACACCACACATACATGCAGGCACACACACAGGCACAGGCACACATGGCACACACACACACACACACACAGGCATTTTAATTTACTTATGTAAAAGCAAACTAAATATCTATTGCTTTAGTTAATAAATAGTAAAATTATATATATATTAAAGAATTGTCTTAAGATAAATTTCTTTATGATTTTCAATAAATATTTGTGTATTTATTTTATGTATTTTTAAAAAAGATTTATTTATTTATTATGTATGCAATGTTCTGCCTGCATGTGTGCCTGCCTGCCAGAAGAGTGCAGCAGATCTCATTATAGATGGTTGTGAGCCACCATGTGGCTGCTGGGAATTGAACTCAGGATCTCTGGAAGAGCAGTCAGTGCTCTTAACCTCTAAGCCATCTCTCCAGTCCTACTTTTATATTTATATACTTGAGATGATGTAAAAATTTATTGGGCAAAAATGCAGGAAGCTTTGGTAGAGAAGATGCAGAGGTGGGTGACAGTGTGTTGGGGACATGAGGTGGCAGTGTATGTTGGGGGAGGGGCTCACTGAATCTCACTCTACCACAACTTTACCTCAGGCTGTTTATTTATTTATTTATTCTCACAGGCTGGATCACTCCCTCCGCGAGAGTACAGCTGATTCATGTTTTGTTTCGTGTGACTGAGAAAAACTTTTAAACTGTCATTTCACACAGTTGGGACTGCTAATGTTATATCTACTCCTCACAGAAATGGGAAAAACGAAGTAATGCTGGCAGAATAAGATTATCCCTAAGTCTGTGGGCCAGAGATGATCACTATTCACATTTACTAATCTTTGTCTTGTATTTCCTCCGCCCAGAACAATTGATTTATTCAAAACCCTATACTATAGAACTTTAAAAACATTAAACAGAGAGCAAATAACACAACTGACCCCGTACATCACTTCAGCAGCTATACCCAGCATCTTCTCTATCAATTGGAAAGTCATTAGTAGCTTTTCACTTTTATGGATTTATTTTTGAGACCAGGTCATTCTGTGTAGCCCAGTGTGGTGGTTTTGAAAGAAAATGGTCCCCATAGGCTCAGAGGGAGTGGCACTATTAAAGGAGGTTGTCTTGTTGGAGTAGGCGTGGCGTTGTTGGAGGAAGTGTGTCACTGGGGTGAGCTTTGGGGTCTCAGAAGCTCAAGCCAGGCCCGGTGTACCCTTCTCTTCCTCCTGCCTGCCGATCTGGATGGAGAACTCTCGGCTCCTTCTGCAGCACCATGTTGCTATGGTTCCTGCCATGACGATAATGAACTAAACATCTGAAACTGTAAGTCAGCCCCAATTAAATGTTTTTCTTTATAAGAGTCGCCATGGTCCAGGCTGGAGAGATGGCTCAGCAGTTAAAAGCACTGGCTGTTCTTCCAGAGGTCCTGAGTTCAATTCCCAGCAACCACACGGTGGCTCACAGCCGTCTGTAATGTGATCTGATGCCCTCTTCTGGGATAGGGGGTGTACATGTAGATAGAGCATTAATATACATAAAATAAATAAATCTAAAAATAACCGAAGAGTTGCCATGGTCACGGTGTCTCTTCATAGCAACAGAAGCCCTAAGTAAGACACCTACACTGGCCTTTAAGCCATTATTCCCTGCCTCGGTTTCCTGAGAATTACAGCCTGCTGTCATTACAGGTGTGCACCTCCACATCCTGGCACATCACGTTTTCTTTTAATCTAAATACTTACCCTGTTTTGTGTGTGTGTGTGTGTGTGTGTGTGTGTGTGTGTGTATGTGTGTATATGTGTGTATATGTGTATGTATGTGTATGTGTGTATATGTGTATGGGTGTGTATGTGTGTATATGTGTATGGGTGTGTATGTGTGTATATGTGTATGGGTGTGTATGTGTGTATATGTGTATGTGTGTGTGTGTGTATGTGTGTATGTGTGTATGTGTGTATATGTGTATGGGTGTGTATGTGTGTATATGTGTATGTGTGTGTATGTGTGTATATGTGTATGGGTGTGTATGTGTGTATATGTGTATGTGTGTGTGTGTATGTGTGTATGTGTGTGTATGTGTGTATATGTGTATGTGTGTGTATGTGTGTATATGTGTATGTGTGTGTATGTGTGTATATGTGTTGTGTGTGTATGTGTGTATGTGTGTATGTGTGTGTATGTGTGTATATGTGTATGTGGGGTGTGTATGTGTGTATATGTGTTGTGTGTGTATGGTGTATGTGTGTATATGTGTATGGGTGTGTATGTGTGATATGTGTATGTGTGTGTGTGTATGTGTGTATATGTGTTGTGTGTATCTGTGTATGGGTGTATGTGTGTATATGTGTATGGTGTGGTGTGTATATGTGTATGGGTGTGTGTGTATATGGTGTGTGTGTGTGTATGTGTGTATGTGTGTGTATGTGTGTATATGTGTATGTGTGTGTATGTGTGTATATGTGTATGGGTGTGTATGTGTGTATATGTGTATGTATGGGGTGTGTATGTGTGTATATGTGTGTGTGTGTATGTGTGTGTTTGTGTGTATATGTGTATGGGTGTGTATGTGTGTATATGTGTGTGTGTGTGTGTGTGTGTATTCAGGTAGGTGTACATGTATGCATGTGCAGAGGCCAGAAGTCAAAGCTGGGTGTTGTTCCTTAGGAGCCATCCACTTTATTTGGTATGTTTCTCAAGACGGGATTTCTCTGTGTAGTCTTTGTTGTCCTGAACTCACTTGGAGACCAGGTTGGCCTTGAACTTACAGCGATCCACCTGCCTCTGTGGTGGGATTACAGGTGTGCACCACCGTGCCTGGCCTTTCCACCTTATTCTTGAGACAGATTCTGTCACAGGAACCTGAGGCTCCCCATTAGGCTAGTCTGGCTGGCCAGCCAGCCCCAGGGATCTGCATGTCTCCCTCTCTCTCGTCAGTGCTGGGATTAGAAGCTCACGCCACCACAAACATCTTTTAAAAAATTTTAATTTATTATTATTATTTTTTAATATGGATTCTGGGATTAGACTCGGGTCTTCATCCTTGAGTGACACCTTACTGACTGATTCATCTCAGTCTTGCTGTTTAATTTTTAAAACTTTTTTTTTTTTTTTTTTTTTGGGTACTTTGTTTTTGCTTCTGTTTTTAGACAAGGTCTCACTGTGTAGGCCAGGCTAGCCTCAAACTCACAGAGATCCTCCTGCTTCTGTCTCCTGAGCCTAGGATTAAAGGCGTGAGCTGCCCATTGTGACATTTTCACACACACAGATATAATGGACTTTAATTGTAATTTCCCTTATTACACTCTATAATTCTGAAAGTTTGTCCTGTACTCACCTTGTTAGCAGCTTAACCTTCTTCAGATGTTAAACTTTTACCCGAAGCATTGAATTCGACAGAAAAAAAAAAAAAAAAATGAGAGCCTCCAGGAGACCCAACAAAAAACACCTGATTCTGTGGCTCCTTGGGAGGAAACACGGTGTAAGGGAGACACAGGCCCAGGGCAGAGACATCCACTGCAGAAACAGAGGTTGCTGTAAGGGACTCACCATGGTTGTCTCAGCGATGGATCCGAAGCTGTTGATAAAGATGTTGCAACTCACGTTCACAGGAGGACCTGTCAATCAAGAGAGAGTCCCCACTGAGTCTCAGGCTGGAGAGATACTAAGGTCAAGGACAGAGCTCCCCAGAGGCCAAGGGCACCCCCTGCTTGTTATCCACCCCACCCCTAAGTGCCTGGGACCCCCAGCTTGCATTTAGCATCTCTGCCAGGCTTGGCTCCCCAGATCCCAGGGAAGGAGCAGGTACACCTCACCGGAGGCTGAGCCAAGCTGTACCTTCATTAACACAGGGTGATTCATCATCCTGCCATCTGGCTGAAATCCCTTCCCCAAGCCCCATTGGTGCCTTCTAATTTGTGTCTGAGATATATTTATGGCTGCAACATTTGGAGGCCATCTCGGGAATTGCAAGGAACAGCAAGTTCTTTGCCTTGAACTTATGAACTGAAAATGAAGTGGTGATGATGGGAAGGACCAGGTGAGGGATCTTGGGTGGGGGAGCCTGATGGACAGTCCACATGCCTTTGTTAAATACTTTGTGAACAAGTTCCCCCCCCCCCCAGCCCTGTTATGCCCTAGAAGGAAGGAAAGTGATGCAACTGCCTTGGTACTTGTTTTGGACGGTTTCTGAAGCTGGGAACCTTCGTCTCACACTGTGAGCGCAGCAGTTGCCAACCTCTGAGCCGCTCCAGTGAGACCTTGAATAGCACGATCTCACTGCATCCTCCCAACAGCTCTGTGAGAAGGCTGCCTGTCACCCGCACTGTGCAGAGTAGGAAGCTGAGGGTCAGAGATGCCAAATTACTCATCTCTGGCCTCACTGCTGGAGAATGGTGGAGCCAGGGTTCCAGTTCTGACTGGCCTGATTCTTGATGGCTGTACCATAGGAGACAGGTTGAGAGGAAGGAAGAAGCAGGCCTATGTAGCCAGGGGCAGAACCCAGAATCAGTGTGTGTGTGTGTGTGTGTGTGTGTGTGTGTGTGTGTGTGTGTGTGTTTGTGTGTGCGAGCGTGCATGCGCGCGAGTACGCACATGCCTGTGAGTGCATTGTCATTATTTCTTAGGTACCACCCACCTTGTTTTTCTCAGACAGGCTTCCTCACTATATTAGTTACTTCTCTGTTGCTTTGATGAAACACCATAACCAAAAACAACTTTTGGATGAAAGAGCTTATTTAGGCTTATGGTGCCAGACAGATAAGTAGATTATGGCAGACGGGCGTGGCATCAAGGCAGGAGCAGGAAGCCAAGAAATCACATCTTTAGCCTCAAGCATGAAGCAGAAATACACACACACACACACACACACACACACACACACACACACACACAGAGAGAGAGAGAGAGAGAGAGAGAGAGAGAGAGAGAGAGAGAGAGAGAGTGAGCTAGAAGTAGGGCGAGGCTATATATTCTCAAAGACAGCCCCAGTCCCCTCTAGCAAGGCTCCGCCTCCTATATCCCCCCAAACAGTGCCACCAACCATGCCAAAGTCTATTGGGGCATTTGTCATTCAAACCACCACAGTAGGCTAGGCTAGCTGGCCAGAAAGTTGCAAGGATCACCAATCTTTATCTCTTAGCACTAGAATTATATGACTGGTTTTTACCTGGGCGCTGGGGATTGAACTCAGGTCCTTATGCTTGTAAGGCTGTTACTTTACCAATTGAGTTATCTATCTACCTTGCTTTCCCCACCCCCATTTTATGAGACTGGTTGATATGGAACTCACAATAATGATTCTCCCCCTCAGCCTTCTGAGGCTGGGATTTCCAGAAGTGTGCTATCCTGGCTGGCAGAATCTGGGAGATTAAACACTGAGTTTTCATATAAGCAAGCTTCAGTGAAACAGCTAGGGAGGGGCATAGGACCACAAGCAAGAAGCGTCAAAGAAGGAGAGGTTATCTGAGAAAGGGTCTGAAGACTGACTAAGACAGGAAGACTTCAAGAGAGGAGCTGACCTTGGTCTGACCTTGAAGGTGCTTAGGGCTTGGATAGGTCATAGACCTTTCCTCGGGTTGTAGTCTGGGAATGCCTTCAGGGCTCTTCTCTTGTTGTCCCCAGGAGGTGCTGGGGTAGGAAGAGCACAATGTCCCCTCTTCTCAAAGGAGCAAGAGGGCTTTCCAGTCTCTCTGGGCTCACTAGAGGCAGTAGAGCCAGGACTGGAACCAAAGTTTTCGGATTGTGGAAAAAAGAGAGTGGCTAGCTGTGTGTCTTCTGGTACCCAATCCAGCGTGCCCATCTTCAGAAGGTAGCCCACAGCTTGTACAAAAACTTAGCTAAGATCCCCTCTCTTCAAGGCCTCAGGGAGGGACAGAGCCTTTTATGGACACAAGAGGTTACAGTGAGACAGTGGGTGGGAAGTCCCAAGGAAGGGTGAGGTATTTCTCACTAGAAGGCCTCTCTCCTCCTCCTTCTATTTCTTCCCCTCCTTTCTCTTGTTACCTAGTGCCGAGGATGGATCTCAGGACCTAGCCCAGGCTAGACAAGAGCTCTGTCACGGAGGTGTTCTCCCTGCCACCCACTTTGTTGAAAGTGAGTCTGCCTCTGGCCTCCTGGGACATCTGCCTTTCTTTATCAGATGAACCAACTTATAATAAGAAGGAAAGTGTGTGTGTGTGTGTGTGTGCTCTTCTAGAGACTATTATGTGTGAAGGATGGACAGTTGAAGGGTAAGGGAAGGGTGGTAAAAGTAAAGAAATGCTCAGGGGACAGCCCGAGTGGAGGTAGAAACTAGTGAGAGAAACTAGGCGCCCTGTCTTAGCTCTACTGGCTTGGCATCCTCTCAGGGAAGCTATCCTGTGGCCTAGTTTATGGGCTAGTAGGACTGGGATTTTTTCTTTCCGTCACATCACCGATTGCTTTCCAGACTTGTGTGTGGCCCGAGGCCATCTGAAAAGTGTCTATCGTAGAGTCCATGAGGTTGCTGGCTCATGTCTGTAAATCTTAATGCCCAAGAGGCTGGTACAGGAAGTCCAAGGTCAGCATGGGATGCAGAATGAGACTGCTGTCTTTTTTTAAAATTTAATTAATTTATTCAGATTACAACTGGATTGTTATCTCATCACTTGTATCCTCCCATTCCTCCTTCCCTCCCGCTTTCACCCTATTCCCCTCCCCTAGGTCTAAGACAGAGGGGGACCTCTCCCTGATTTTATGGTCATAGGCTATCAAGTCTTATCTTGGTAGCCTGCTTATTCTTTCTTTGAGGAGGCTGCTGTCTTAAAAAGCCAAAACTAGAGCCAGGCATGGTGATGCACACCTTTAATCCCAGCACTCGGGAGGCAGAGGCAGAGGCAGGTGCATCACTGTGAGTTCGAGGCCAGCCTGGTCTACAAAGCGAGTCCAGGACAACCAAGACCCTGTCTCGAAAAAACAAAAACAAAAACAAAGACAAAAGAGCCAAAACTTAAAACCAAACCAAAGCAGAATGAAAATTGCAGAGCCCTGGGCTCAGCCCTTAGCGGTGAATTGGCACAAGGTCTGTTGTTTAACAAGCCACCTGGGTGATGCAAATGCATAGCTGGGGGTTGCTGGGAAGGATCCCTCCTTCTCTTCAGAACCCAGCACTTTCACCACTGGATAGCTGTGCATATTGTTTGTCTATACAGGGTGAGAATTACTGTTTTGTCAGGGTCACCTAAACAGAGGCTTATTTCCCTCATTCGTTTAGCCCCAGATGCAGGTTTTTTTTTTTCATTTAGCCTCATATCATTTAGATGCCCCCAAAGAGTTACTGCTCATGCCTTGAGGTGACGCTCACAGAGCTGCGTGCATCTGGCACTGTGACTCCCATATAAATGAGATGCTGATACATGGGTGTGAGAGGGCACCAGTCAAAAAAGACCCCGTGGGGAGGTGTGGTTCATGGATATACATCTGAAATTAAATTATCTTGAGAAAATTACAATCGGGTTGCCGCTGGCAGCAGGAAAATGTATATATTTCATTAAATATTAAAGTTTAATTTTGCTTTTGTGTATGTGTTTGCATTGGGCTATGCCCCAATCCTGGAAGCCGCTGCAACACACAAAGCCTCGGCCAAGGCAGATCCTCAGAGCTGGGAGGGGCTGGTCCGTCGCCTTGCATCTCTCTTTGGATGCTGAGACAGAGGCTCAGGCCCAGGAAGGGATCTCTCAGGGGTGGGCTGGGAGCAGACATAGGCTGCATAAGCAGTTTTAGTGCTAATTACTTCTACACTAGAGTGTGAACAGACTCGGTGCTCTGCAGACCAAGGTGCCTGTAGCTCTTGGCCACCTCAGACTTCAAGATGGCCAGAAGCAGGTTGCTTCTGCTGTAAAGACAAGCTGCTGAGGGAATAACTGCTGAGGTTCCAAAGAGGTGTGTGTCTGTGTGTCGTCTGTGTGTCTTTTGGAATCTGAGCTGCGTGGTCATTTTAGGAATGCTGGGGTTTTCCTGGGCTTTGGGAGTCTTATTTGAGTTTTGAAGTAGGGAAAAGAGAAGAAGCCAGGTACAGGAGGATTACCTTTACAGGAGGATTACCTTCCTGCTTTAATCTTAAGGGAGGGAGCAAAGCACTTCTCCTAGTTCCTGGGTGCGACTGCACCTGAGACGCTTCTTGCTTCTAGCCAGGGATAGGTGGAAGGGGAAGTCAGTGTGGAGTAGGAGTCTAAGAGATTGCCTAGTCCTGGAGATTTGAGATTCAAGTGCTCTGAGTAAGATTTGCAGAGGGGGATGGAGGTGCTGGCTGTAATCTCATCACTCAGGAGGTCGAGAAAGGAAGATCTGGAGTTTGGGGTCAGCGTGGGCTACAAAAACTGATTGAGGGCCTTCTGTGTAGGAACTATGGTGGCATGTACAAAGAATAGGCCTTGAACCTTGAAAGTAACTCTTTGGACCATATGTATGTGTCCATATACACATATATACATATACATATATATACACATATATATACGCATACATATATATATGTACATACACACACACACAACCACACACACACATATATGGTGTAAGGCTAAATAAAAAGAAGAGCCTGGCTCTTGGCTTAAATGAAGGAGGGAAATAAGCTTCCGTTTAGGTGACCATTTGACAAAATGAGTCCCAGAGAAACAAGACCATGATTGGGTGGAGTTCTGAGAGAGTCCACCAGAGGGCGTGGCGCACTGAAGGCTTAAACACTTCTAGCCAGGGGCAATTGGTGCAGCCAGGTGGCTAAAGTCCATACCCTCCGATGCCAGAATGGATCTGGCTTAGCCAATGGTATTCTCAAGCAATGTTATTTAGTGTCCATTTTAATTTTTTTTTTGTTTTTTTTCGAGACAGGGTTTCTCTGTGTAGACCTGGCTGTCCTGGACTCATTTTGTAGACCAGGCTGGCCTCGAACTCACAGTGATCCGCCTGCCTCTGCCTCCCGAGTGCTAGGATTAAAGGCGTGGGACACCACGCCCGGCTTAGTGTCCATTTTAAGAGGTTTCACATAGAACCTCAGACTTAAGTCCTGGCTTGGAGGACCCAATTAACTACACAGTTTTCACTCCTTCCTGGCAGCCATGGGCAGGAACTAAGGAGGCATGGATCTTGCAAGAAAATTAATTAGTTTGGAGAAAGAGAGGAGAGAAGGGGAGGCAGAGGTTGGGTGTCTCTGATTATTGCTCTAAACCTTATCTTTTGACACAAGGTCTCTCACAGAACCCAGAACTCATCAGCTGGGTACTGGCTGGCCAGAGATCTGCCTTTCTTTGTGTTCCCAGTGTTAGGGTCACAAACATGTGGCTATGCCTGGCTTTTACATTAGTGTTAGAGATCTGAACTGCAGGTACTTTTAACTCATTGAAACTAGCTCTCTATCGACCAAGCATTATATGTGTGTGTGTATTTAAATTTATTATGTTTTTTTATTTTTTAAATCTCCATTCCGCTCCACCTTTGCCGCATATCTGCCTGGCACCCTGCCAGGTGTTGAGATTTTGACTCAGGGAAGTGCTCCAGCCAACTGTACTACAGAGTTTCCTGTCTCTAGGAGAACTAAGGTGTGCTGACTAATCTTATATCAACCTGACACAAGCTAGAGGCTTTAGTAACCTCAACTGAGAAAATGCCCCCACTAGATGGCCCTGTGGTATATTCCTAATCAGCCATTGATGTAAGAGGACTCTGCCCTCTGTGTGTGACACCACCCTTTGGAAGGTGGTCCCGGGGAGTATAAGAAAGCAGACTGAGCAAGCCAGTAAGTGGCATTCCTCCATGTCCTCTGCATCAGTTTCTGTCTCCAGGTTTCTTCCTGGAGTTTCCTCCCAACTTTAGCGATGGACTGTGATATGGAAGCATAAACGAAAACAAATCTCTTTCTCCCCAAGTGAGTTTTGGTCATGGTGTTTATCACAGCAACAGAAACCCCAAGAAACAAGGCTGAGCTAATGATGATGATGGAAGAGCTGTTGGAGGCCAGTGAAGGAACCAGTAGGGAAACAAGGCTGGATGGTGTGCCTGAGGACGACCCGCCCCCCCCCAGTAGCTCCCAGGTCTCTTCCTGTCTGCAGAGGCTTGTGGAAAGAGCAGTCAGAGAAGGGGCTATGAGGAATGTGATGGGGGTCATTTAGAGGCAATATAAGCAGATATTAGATAACTGTTCCCAGCTGTCATATCCATCTTTGACTGTTCCCAGCTGTCACATCCATCTTTGACTGTTCCCAGCTGTCACATCCATCTTTGACTGTTCCCAGCTGTCACATCAACTTTGACTGTTCCCAGCTGTCATATCCATCTTTGACTATTCCCAGCTGTCATATCTATCTTTGACTGTTCCCAGCTGTCACATCCATCTTTGACTGTTCCCACCTGTTGTCATATCCATCTTTGACTGTTCCCACCTGTTGTCATATCCATCTTTGACTGTTCCCAGCTGTCACATCATCTTTGACTGTTCCCAGCTGTCATATCCATCTTTGACTGTTCCCAGCTGTTGTCATATCCATCTTTGACTGTTCCCAGCTGTCATATTCATCTTTGACTGTTCCCAGCTGTCACATCATCTTTGACTGTTCCCAGCTGTCATATCCATCTTTGACTGTTCCCAACTGTCACATCATCTTTGACTGTTCCTAGCTGTCATATCCATCTTTGACTATTCCCAGCTGTCATATCCATCTTTGACTGTTCCCAGCTGTCATATCCATCTTTGACTATTCCCAGCTGTCATATCCATCTTTGACTGTTCCCAGCTGTCACATCCATCTTTGACTGTTCCCACCTTTGTCATATCCATCTTTGACTGTTCCCAGCTGTCACATCATCTTTGACTGTATCCCAGCTGTCATATCCATCTTTGACTGTCCCCAGCTGTTGTCATATCCATCTTTGACTGTTCCCAGCTGTCATATCCATCTTTGACTGTTCCCAGCTGTCACATCATCTTTTACTGTTCCCAGCTGTCATATCCATCTTTGACTGTTCCCAGCTGTCACATCCATCTTTGACTGTTCCCAGCTGTCATATCCATCTTTGACTGTTCCTAGCTGTCATATCCATCTTTGACTGTCCCCAGCTGTCATATCCATCTTTGACTGTCCCCAGTTGTCACATCCATCTTTGACTGTTCCCAGCTGTTGTCATATCCATCTTTGACTGTTCCCAGCTGTCATATCCATCTTTGACTGTTCCCAGCTGTCATATCCATCTTTGACTGTTCCCAGCTGTCACACCCATCTTTAACTGTTCCCAGCTGTTGTCATATCCATCTTTGACTGTCCCCAGCTGTCACATCCATCTTTGACTGTTCCCAGCTGTCACATCATCTTTGACTGTTCCCAGATGTCATATCCATCTTTGACTGTTTCCAGCTGTTGCATCCATCTTTGTTCTTGGATCTGAGCCACAGGAAGGACAAGGGGAAACACCTGGAACCAAGAATTGGTCCTATGCACTAGCCCAAGAGGCATGTACCATGAAAGTCTTCACTTATTAGGAAAGTGGGACAGAGGGGAGGACATCCTTTTGGGACTTTAGGTTAGAGAAACATGGGAGAATGGGAAAATAGAAGGATCCAGAGAGTCCTAGAAACCTATAAGAAGAACATTATGATGGGCAGATCTGGGCCCAGGGTCCTGCTCAAACTGTGGCACCATCCAAGGACTATACGTGCAGTAAACATCGAACCCTGAACCAGATCTAACCAATGGACAGGACATTCTCCACCGTTGAGTGGAGAGGGGGGACTGACTTTCACACCAACTTTGGTGTCCCATATTTGACCATATCCCCTTGATGGGGAGGCCTGGTGGCACTCAGAGGAAGGATAGCAGACTACCAAGAAGAGACTTTATACCCTATGAGCATATACAGGAGAAGGAGGTCCCCCTCAGTCACAGTCATAGGGGAGGGGAGTAGGGGGAAAGCAGGAGGGAGGGAGGAATGGGAGGATACAAGGGATGGGATAACTATTGAGATGTGATATGAATGAACTAATTAAAAAAAGGAAAAAAAAAAAAGAATTGGTCCTATACTGTTGGTTCTTGGAATAAGATTTCTACAGGCTGTTGCGTGGAAGATCTGGGTGCACAGGGTCCCAAGAGGTCCTTAGAACCATGTCTTTGGGCTGAAATCACTTAAGACTCAGCCTTCAAGGGTATCAGAGAACACAGAGCCCTGATCTCCTCTTGTTCTGGTACTAAGGTCCTGATGGGACCATGAATACAGGGGACTTGGACCAGCACATGTGTGACTTGTCGGGGATGGACCCTGGACATGTTTTGTTTGAATTTACATGACTCAGAACTCAGGAATTTCTTGTAGGGTTCAGTTTTGGGTCTTCTTAGACTGGGGGCTCATCTGACCACATAGGGTCCACATTCACACAGGGCATCTACCAGCTGGAAGCAAGGGGAGGCATCTTCATTCACTTTTTATCCAATGTCTCTACCTGATGGTGTCTGAGCTTTGGCTGCACTGGGCAATCCTGAATGTGGGCAGCGCCATACCATGGGCTTCCTTCCTGGACCCAGCATAGAAGAGAAAGGAAGATGAACCATAGAGATCTCTTTGCTTCCTGATTCGGCTCTGTTGCCAGGTCTTCAGCATCGGATGGACTGTATCTCCTCAGGCTGTGAGCCAAGATGTTTCCTTCCTTAAGTTGCTTTTGCCATAGCAGGTTCAGTAGGCATGTGAAATGTCTCACTTACAAGAGGAACTTGCGGAAATTGTTTGTCAGTCCACAGGAGCCTCCTGCAACTGGGCTTGACTAGGACACCCTTTCTAGAACGAATAGAAATGGTGCTCCTTGGGTCAAGTCCAAGGTGGACCTGCTCCTTACTGGCATCTCCTTCTCAGGACTCATGGTGGAACCCTTAAGCCCCAAGAATCATACCTCATGACTGCAATGCAACCACGCGTACATCACAGAAATGTGAAAAACTGAAGCCAAGACAAAGGGAGGGGCTTGTCCCAGCTCACAGAGAATGCTTGTGCTCGAGTCAAGACTTGACCCACTTTCTTTGTTTTACCGTCTATGACAATGGACAGAGCAAACTAGATAGTAACTCAATTACCGACTCCTGGAAGCCAGGAGCACTATTGAGTTGAATTCTCTGATGTTCTGTCTGGACTTGTTGGGAAAAGAGATTGCATCAATTAGCAATGTCTGCCTTGGGTGGGGAAGGATGTGTGGGGCTCACAGCATGTGTGCATCATGGGAGAGTGTTTCCTGTGAATCCGAAAGAAATGTTTTCCTACCTTTAAAGTTGGGTCTGATCCTGGCATCATACCCAGAAGTCCTCCCCATGAGCTTATCCAGGAAGTCCGAGGGTGACATAGGTTTGGGTGCAGAGCGTGCAGCGTCAGCCTCCTTGGATGCAGCAAGGCTAAGGAGAGAGAGAGAGAGAGAGAGAGAGAGAGAGAGAGAGAGAAGCAGGCACAAGGTTTATGGTGGCTCATCTCCATGCTCTTCTCGACCTTGTTCAGCCATATAAGATTTGTGGAGCACTCTGAGCTTGAGCTGGGTCTTTAAAGAGGAAGGTACAATCCACCCTGTTTAATCAGCCCCAGTGGAAGCCAGCCTGGGGCCTGGCAGACAGCCAGTGCCTGACTGAGGTTGAGAAGTCTCTGACTCCTCACGGTGTCTGAGATCATCAGTCAGCACTGTGGCTGCTGGGTCTCCTTGAAGAGGAGGTTGAGGGCTTAGGTCTGGGTCTGCCTTGAGGAGAAGACTAGAGGGTCAGTCTGGCTGACTCAGGTCTGCTTTGGGTACCTGCAGTCTTACAGGTGTGTGAGATATTTAAGGATCTCAGAGATAGCATAGTCATTTCCTTTCAAGTTCTCAAATTCAGCTATTGTAAAAATACACAAATAGATATAAAGAAGTTGCTAAAGCCAAATGCATTTGAAAATACAAATTTATCTGCCCCCAGCTTTTAGAAGGCTTACACACTTATGCACATGGGTGCCTATATTACAAAGCAAGCATTTCGAAACCCACCATTAGAAACTGGAGGTGCATGCCAGTAACCTCAGCATTCCAGAGGCCTAGGCAGGAGGATTGCCAGAGTTTGAAGCTATCCCGTGCTACATAGCAAACACCCTCCCTCCAAGAAACCTCCCACCCCCCCCCCCCCAAAAAAAAACCCAAAGAAAAACAGAGATAACTTTTTTTGGGAAGTCCACATTCACTCTCATGGGTGTGTCTTTCTTTCTGACTACTTCTCTTTCTCCTAACTTTGTGCTTAAAGTCTATACCAAAATATCTAGACTAAATTATATTGCTGCTTTAAAAAAGCAGAGAAGTGGAATGGACAATATTTCTTCTGGCCTCTCTTCCCTAACAAAGTACGTTAGTATTGTCTAAGCCAAGCCCCAAAGGTCCCAGATTTCAAGAGTCACAGTTGAAGCATGAGGATTGAGGACAACCAGTTGGGTTGCTTTGGGTCTCTTAGAGGCCTGGATCTACAGCTGCACTGAGCAGATGGAGGCATCTGTGTGCTGCCTGGCCAAGGCTTGAGGATCTTGAAAGATGGAGGAAACACAGAGGTAGGGTGGGGTGTGAGTGTGCATGTATGTGTGTGTATGGTAGTTTTGTGTGTGTGTGGTGGTAGTTTGTGTGTTTGATCTAGTCATGTGTGCGATACTTGTGTGTGTGATAGTCTTGTGTGTATGTGTATGTGTGTGTGATAGTCATGTGTGTATGTGTATGTGTGTATGATAGTCATGTGAGTGTGTGTAGTTGTGTATATGTGATAGTTGTGTGAGTGCATGTATATATGTGTGATAGTCATGTGTGTGTGAGTGTCTGCACAAATGTGTGTGATAGCTGTGTGTGATAGTCCTGTATGTGATAGTCGTGTGGGTGCAATATCATATGTGTATGCATGATAGTTGTGTGTGTGCATGTGTGTGATAATCTCGTGTGTGTACGATAGTCATGTGTGTGTGACATTCATGTGTCCATGTATGTGTAATAGTCATGTGTGTGAGTGCCCATGTGAGTGTGTGTGCACATGCATGATGATCAGAGGACATCTTGAAGGTATAATTTCTTTTCTGACCACCATGTGGGTCCCGGGGATTGAACTCAGGCAGTAAGTCTTGATGGCAAGTGCCTTTACCCAGTGAGCTATCTTGCCAGTGCCAACGTTTGCTTTTGAAACTTGTTATATCTGGTTCTATCCAAGGGCAGGGATCTCATGGTTTTCTTTTATTTATTCCTTGTTTGTTCTCTAGTACTCGTGGTATCTACTTTGATGTCTCGAACTTAATTGGCTCTCAGCGATTGCGTGATGACTGAATGATGATCGAAGCATCCATTAATTAATCAAATATCTCCGCTAATAGGAAGTGTTCGTAAATATTGGTACATGGGTTAATGATTTAAAAAATAATTAGACTATTATATACAGTATAAAAACACAGACCCACTCTGGTGTTTCTTAGGAGATTTGCAATGTATGCTGGGATTTTCTGAGCATCCTTACTCAGGTTCTGAGCTTTCCCTAATCATGTCTCAAAGGGCTGTGGTGAAACAGATGAGGGACAGGCACACTCTGGTCATTGTGTGTGGCTAGGGGCATAGGTGGATTCCTGTGATGAGATGAACTTCTGCATGTGTTGATGAGGGGGTCCTGTACCCCAGTGGATACACGTGATAGCTCTGTGCAGAGATTAGCGTGTGAGTGCGGAGGAGATGACGTCACAGATCTTAGTGTGTATAAACATGGGGATACCTGTATCTGCAGCAGGCTAGGCTACTTATCATCATGTGGGGGGCAACATGCAGAGGGATGGGTGAATGCACAAAATGTATTGCACATGTTTGATTCTCTATGCACTGTAACATATAAGGCAGCAATGGCTCCCATTGGTTCTGCCTGTGTCGTCCCAGTAGCAAGAGGCAAGAGCTGAGGGAGAGCCATGGGGAACACTACCTAGTGGTTTCTCCTCATGGCTTTCTCTGTTTAACTTCCTATACAGGGGAAGATGGGGTATTGGAAGCCTTAAAGATGTTTCAGACTTAGCACTGACTGTCTCTGAGAGGGTGAGAGCGTCTCAGAGAAGACTGATTCAATAATGATTCAAGGTGGGTATGGTGGCACACCCCTACAGTCTTGGGACTTGAGAGTCTGAGGCAGAGGGATTGTTATAAATTTGAATCCATCTTGGGGTACATAACAAGATTGTATCTGAAAAAAAAAAAAGAGAGTAGGGATGCAACATTGTCTAGTGGCCTCATGGACACACATAACATGTACACACATACATATAAAATAAATCTTAAAAATTACTCTCCTCCCAAAACAAAACAACCCAACCAAACCAACAAACCCTAAATTCAACATTATTGTGTGTGTGTGTGTGTGTGTGTGTGTGTGTTCAAGTACAACCCCGTATCTCCAAGGTTTCCCACTATTTCCTCAAGCACAAAGGCTCTATCTTGATGCCAAAGTGGCCATTTCCCAGCACCTGATAATCCTCACTCGTTTCTGCCTTTGTTTGGACAGTGCAATTTGCACAGGATTATGGTAAGCCTCTCCCCCATCTTCAGTGGATCTGTGTTCTGGGCATCTGTGGATAGGAAATATACTGCATTTGGAGTCACTGCCTCTGGGGACTTTAGGTTCTTTCTTAGAGTCCGTGACCTACTGGACACAGAAGCTGATTGAGTCTGAAAATGAGGCGACTGGCTGGATACAATACAAGTACTTGAAAGAGAGGCAAATTACTTCATTTTTTAGGTTATGTGTATATGTGTGTATATGTGTGTGGGTTTGTGCATGTGTGAGTGCAGGTGCCCTTGGAATCCAGAAGAGGGTGTTGGATCCCTCCAAGAGCCGGGCTTATAGGCATTTGTCTGACATGGAAGCTCTGAACTGAACTAGGGTCTTCTCTGAGAGCAGCAAGTGCTCCTAACTGCTGAGCCGTTTCTCCAGCCTCCAGATAAATTTGGTGAATACAAAATGACGGAAGGTGAAAAGTCCTCTGTCCCACAGATTTTTGGCACTGGATGCATTTTTCAACAGGACATGGGTAATCTGTCATTATCTGCTCAGGGGATGTGTCCCACTGGGGACCCTAAGGAACCCCACTTGTGACTCCCAGTGGTAGATACCACGTGCATCTGTTTGGATCATTGTTGAGAGTCACCTAAGAAAGGAATCTCAGTTGAGGAATGCCCCCCCCCCCTTATCTTGGTCTGTAAGTGTGTCTTTGGATGTGCTTGGGCACAGTGTGCAACTGCAAGGCAGGACAGTGGAAGGACATAGGGATGCAGCCAGGGCTGGCTATGGCAAGGTAACTTCTATTGCATCATGCCCCCATGCTACCGTGCCACCAGGGACCACTCTGGGTTAGCAGAGTGGGGGTCCTCACAGGACTCCATGCATTCCATCTTCTTAGCTCACAATAGGCAGAGAAGAAGGTCTAGAGACGAGGGCGGGCAAAGTGATAAGGATAGAGGTAGTGCAGGAGAGAGATCAAGAGAGCCCAGGTAGCTGAGACAGGGATTCTGGGAACTGGAGGAGAGAAGGAAAGCAGGAAGGGCATTGCAGGAAAGGAAGAGGAGAGCCCAAGGCAGCGGGCGGGCGGCAGGGGGCCGGCATTTGAGGGAGAGCAATGGCTGCGACCAAGAGATTGGTGAATGCAGAGGTTGGGCATGCAATTCAGTTGTGGGAGTGTGGGCAGATAAGAGGGCTTATTGGTGGAATGACAGTCTCTTAGGCTGGTGTGGGCTGCCTTGAAGATTCAGGAGGAAGAGTGTGTTGGGTGAAGGGAGCAACTTATCTAAAGTCTAGATGTGAGAGCAACTTGGGAAGCAGAAAGAACGTGTGTGTGTGTGTGTGTGTGTGTGTGTGTGTGTGTGTGTGTGAGAGAGAGAGAGAGAGAGAGAGAGAGAGAGAGAGAGAGAGAGAGAGAGAGAGAGAGAGAGAGAGAGAGAGAAACAACAGCAAGAAGGTAAGGGTTAAAGTTGGGAATACCACATAGGCTGGAGTTGCAAGGATGGGACACATGGTGTATGTCCTTATGGTAGGTCTAAAGTTAAAGGAGGTGGGGGCTGGGGAGATGGCTCAGCGGGTAAAATGCTTGCTATGCAAGGGTGAGGACCCGAGCTTGAATCCCCAGAACCTATGAAAATTAGAGTGCCTAGCCAGGCACGGGGGTGTGTAGTAAGAATTCTGGAACTTTGTTTTTGTTTTAAAAACAGAAATATTATAAGAAAATGTGCTTTTGTTTTTATCCCAGGTGTGGGGTTATAGGACTGCTTTGGACTGTCCATAGTAGCTGACTATGATTTGCCTAGGGCACACACAGAGGTGTGGTTTTGCTGGCTGCAGATAGTTTCCACAATTATGTGACATTTGGAATTCTGTGAACTTTTCAGGGGGTATATAAGTGCTAGGACCTCAAGAGGCAGGGTCAGTGGTTGTTGGTCATTGGGTGGGGTTGGGTTTGGTTGCTGTTTGTCAAAGAAGAGACAAAAGGAAAGAAATTAGATGCAGGGATCTCTCTCTCTCTCTCTCTCTCTCTCTCTCTCTCTCTCTCTCTCTCTCTTTCTCGTCCTCTCTCCCTCCCTCCTCTATCAGCCTATCTAGTGATAGGAGGTGGAATGGTAGGGGGATAAGGGTGGAAAAAGAAGAACCCACAAATTAGCAAAGACTAGCTACAGTAGAATATAACTTTGATCCCAGCACTTGGGAAGCAGAGGCAGGTGGATCTCTGTTAGTTAGCAGTCAGCTTGGCTTACCGTCCAGCTTACTAATACACCCCCACTATGTCCATCAGGTATGTGCTTGTGGGCTGTGCAAATGAAAATGTCACTACCAACCAGAAAAATTTCCCATATGAATGTCTCCTTTAGTGCCTGGCACAAAGCCATGACCTATTGCCATCAAACGGAACAGTCTTTGCTTTCTGTTCTCTCTCTCTCTCTCTCTCTCTCTCTCTCTCTCTCTCTCTCTCTCTCTCTCTCTCTAGGTGCATGTGAACATGTGTATATGGAAGCTCAGCACTGATGTCATCTTCAATTGCTCTGTGCTTGTTCTTTTGAGACAGGGTCTCTCGCTAGTGAGTTCAGGGCTACTAATGGGGCTATAGTGACTGGCCAGAGAGCCTCGGGGATTGAACTCAGGTCCTGAGGCTTGCTATGCAAACACTTCACCTGCGGAACAGTCTCTTCAGCTTCAGCTAGCCCTCTGGCTACTGATTGTTCAGGGGACAGAACTGGTGAGCTACTGCAGCTTCTAGGAGAGAAAGTCGCCATCTGGCTTCGATGGCACTCCTGTGGTAGTCTGGAAGAGGAAGGCAGTATTCGCTTGATCAGAGACATTGTCTGAGTTTTCAGTCATTTAAGCTTCTGCGCACTTTTAGAAAGACCCGACAGACATCTGCCACTGTCCAAGTCATGCTTTTGAATGAAGGGTATGGCAGATGGTGGGGCGGTGCTGTCTTCTGAGCTCCTGGGAAGAGGTGTCTGGGCCAGGCTGCTGTTCTTGGCTGGATAAGCTGAACTGGTTTCTGCACCTTTGCTTTGGCCTTAGCAGGTTTGGAGGTTGTCATAAGCAAGGGTATGGCAGGTCACCCCCAGTGTCTCTTGAGTTGCATCATCAGGTCAACATCTGGCTTCCCCAGGCCAGCTGTGCAGTTCTGATTTTATTTGATTGCAGTAAGGGGCTTAAGCCAGTTGGGGAGAGCCTGACATTTTATTACTCTCACTTGGTGATCTGCTAAGCAGTTCCAGGGGGCAGACTGCCCCAGGCACGTGCTTTAAGTTCACTCTCCCTTAGAAAACAAGGTGCCCTTGCATCGCCCCGCTTTCCATGGCTGCATGTGGGAGAGAAGCGCACGTATTTCTACGTGATTCTCTTCCGCTATTGGGATAAAAGTCTATGCTCAGGGAGCTGCAAAGAATCCTGGAACTCTTCTGGTTCTGTGCCTGTCCTTGGAAGGTCTTGTTCTCCAGAGATCTGTTATACTCTCTGTTGTCAATTCCAGTCTGATGCTCTCGATGGCCCTTGTAGCTGTCTATGCACCAACTCTCTTTAAATGTCCCCATGGTACAGGGCCAGTCATGGAATGAGTTCCAATGAAAGGGCTAGCAAAATTTAAGGAGGATCGCCCTTTCTGCGTTGTGAAAGTGCTAGGCTTTAACGGGCAAGGCCTCGCTTGCTCACCTCACCCTGGACCTGACATCTTGTAGCATCCTGGATCCTCCAGTCTGGTCCACCCAGGCACAATTCTTTGGACATTGTCAAGTATATGCAATAGTGGGAAGCTTTATGAACTGAACACTGATTATAGCCAACATGCACACTGAACACGTTGTATCTTATTTTGTAGAAAAGTCTACCCCACTTTACACATAAGGAAACTGAGGCTTGAGTGTGTTTCTTGGTCAGCCCAGCTGTGGCCCTCCACAGGGGACTTGCTAATGGATAGCCATGATTTCTTTGTTCTCATCTCCTTCCACACTCTACATGCATGTGTCAAGGTTTGGGTCATGGGAGCCCTCGTTCTTTGATGCTTAGAGATCAACCCTCAGCTCTATAACCTTCCTTCCCTTCAGAATGGGAAAAATGGAACCTTGTGCAGACAGGATGTAGATAATAATCTCATAGGCTAGTGGTCATGGCTCTCACAAAACAGGGAGCCTGGTGCATCGGAGGGGCCTCAGAGACACTTGTTAACTGAATTATATGCACTTGAGATTCTGAGTAAGACTTGAGATCTACCTGTGTAAATCATGTGTCATTAGGTGTTCAGTCTGTCTGAAACCTGCAAATCCCCAGGCTCATGGTTAGAATTCCAGCACTAGGGAGGCTGAGGCAGGAGGATTGCTATGTTTGGGGCTCCATAGTGGGGTTTGAGGCTTATCTGGGTGACAGAATGAGACCTTATCTCCAACCAACCAACCAACCAACCAACCAACCAACCAACCAACCAACCGACCAACCAAGCAATTAACCAACCAACCAACCAACCAGCCAACCAGCCAACCAGCCAAACCACCCACCCCTAAATTCTAGCCTTGATACCTTCAGTCAGATCCGCCTGAAAAATGTGCGTGTGTGTGTGTGTGTATGTGTGTGTGTATGTGTGTGTGTGTGTTGTACATGTAGAGGTTGGAAGTCAATGTTTTCTTCAATTGCTTGCCACTTTATTTTTGAGACAGGGTCTCTGGCTGAACCGGGAGCTCATCACTTTGGCTAGATGGGCTGGATTCTCCTATCTCTGCCTCCCTGTCATCGGTGTTATAAGTGTGTGCCATAGGACCTGGGTTTCCCCACAGATTCTAGGAGTCACATTCAGATTCTCACGCTTATGTGGCAAGTGCATTGCCGCCCAAGTCATCTCACCAAATCCAGGGCAAAGAAGTAGAAGCCATTCCTTTCTATTTCTGGAGTATTCATGAACATTCCATGAAATGATACGAGCAGCTTGCCATGGTCAAACCCCATGTCTATTCACATGCCCCATATTTCTGATACTTTTTGTCACCAATTGTAACTCTGCACCGACAACTTCCCTTGGCTCTGACCTTCCCTATGTATCTTACTGGGCAGGGGTGGGGTGGGGTATGGGTTGAGGTGGGGTGGTTGTTAGGCAGTCCTGTGTGAGGCAGGGACACAAGGATTCAAGGAACTCTTCAGAGGTTTCGGTGTTGGGGGTGTTGCTGTGGCTGAGTCCAAGCTCTTAGCAGGCCTGGTATCATCAGCATGCGTGCCACGAGCCAGCCTCAGCCGGGAGAGCGGACTGCTCTTATTACCTTCAATGCGGCTTTCTGTTTAATCAGATAAATCTCACTGGAGAGACGTGTGAGTATGCAGAGAATGGAGCTCAGGGCTTCTGAACAGAAAGTTTAGGGAAAAGAGATTGAACAGATGAGGAGAGGTTGGTCATTTGAGGTCACCAGTGGAGAAATCTAAACACAGAGGACAAATGGGACTGAAATGGAGATGTGTGTCAGAGAGCTGGTGGTGGCTCCTATTTACTAGGCACTTTGCATATATTAGCATATTCAATCTTCTTAATGACCCCACAAAGATGACATCATCATCCTATTTTACTGTTGTAGAAGCTGACGCATTCCCTTTCAGACATTTAGCCAAAATTATGTCTCTAGTAACAACAGCAAGCTTAGGAGTCCACCAGTCTCTTCCGCCCACCCTGTGCTGCTGTCCAAGCTTCGTGAAAACAGCCGCTCTGTTCACATTAACGTTTCCACGATTCTTTGGAACTGTAGGTGAGAAACTGGGGCCCTCAGGCTGGAAAAGCGAGGTGTCAGAACAACACGGACGCCATTCTCGGCCCATGGCTGCCTTGGATCCCCACAGCAGCTCCACAACAGCATCACCAGGCAAGGAGGCTTGCTCAGGGGGCGCCCTAGGCAGTAGCACCGTAATGCCACTAAGGGGGTCCCTGGATCTCATATTGGACATCTGTCTGAGAATTTGATCATTCTTAAAAGATACTGAGGGGATGGATGAAGCCTTTCTTTCTTTCTTTTTTTTACTTATGAAATAATCTCTGCCAAGACTCATCTCAAGTGAATCATCGGCGGGTGGGCGTGGGCAGTGGGATTTGAATGCAGGATAATCCCAGCACTTGGGATGTAGAGACAAGAGGATTGTGTCTCTACATGTGTTTGAGGCCAGCAGGAGTTGCACAATGAGATCCTGTCTCAAAATGCCATGGACCAGGCATGGGGCTCAGCAGTGGAGTGTCTGCCTGGCACATGCAAAAAGAAAAAGAAAAAAAAAAAAAAAAACCCACAAAAAACCAGCCTCTCTCTTGCCTTTCATTTTACTTTTTCTGTCCCAGTTTACTCATTGTTAAAGCACTATCTGCCTTTGCCATCTCCAGCTGTTTGAATGACAAAAGGTCTCAGTGGTTTTTTTTTTTTTTTTTTTAAACCAATGTTGTGGAAACAAATGTTAATTTCTCAGATTAGTCAAGGGTTTTCTTTATTAGGCACTTCAAGTTAATAACCATCACATTTGAGATAGTGTTAAGTTCATTAGTTCATTTATTTACTTACTAAAAATAATTATAAAGTACTTATTACATGTCTGAATAGTCGGAGCAGAGTTTAAAAACAACAATATCCGCTAGTTCTTATTGAGTGGCTATAAAGTACCAGACATGAAGTTAATTGTGTTATGGCTGGAGAGATGACTCAGGCTGCAGCAGTATGAAAACCTGAGTTTTCATCCCCAGGAGCCACGTTACGCTTAAGCATGGATGTGCTCATCTGTGAGTGCTCTTGCCACAGGGATGGGAAGTGGAGGCAGTTGGTCTGAACCAGAAAGAGATTGTCTCAAACAAGATAGAAGGTTAAGGACCAACACCTGAGGTTGTTCTCTGACCTCCATACATGCGCTGTGACATACACGTGTGTGTACCTGCTGCCTTCACACACGAGTGAGGCCCTGCATGAACATGTACATCACACGCACACAAAATTAATAGCATTGCATGTGGTAGTCACTCTGTCGAGTAGTTAAGGATGAGGAAACTGAGGGTCCTTGAGTTTCAATGTCCCACCCAGGTCCTCTCTCTTATTTGGATCAGTGACCAATTTGTGACAGCCAACGCACCCCAGGGGACTCTCAAACTAGTGGGTGGAAATGTATCTGTAACAAATAAGAGCTTGGATATCCGTCACGCCCCTCTAAGACTCAGGGAACAAAGTGGAAGTATAAGCAGAAAGCATGGGAGAGCCTGAGGAAGGGCTGAGCTGGGTGTAGAAGGCTGGATTCTGGGCCTCCCATGGCTGTTGCACTCTTGACCTCACAGTACTTGTGATTTCCTTTACAAGTTGTGTACTAGACAACTCCTTAATTGTTTGTGTTAGTTCCTTTTCTGGTGCTGTGATAAAATATCCTGACGAGAAGTAACGTAAGCGTGGCAATGTATTTTGGCTTACAGTTCCAGAGGGACAGATACTCCATGGAGGTAGGGAAGATGTGATGAGATGAAGAGCTGGACTAAAGGCAGGACACAGAACTGGCTGGTCACATTCTCACCCACTCTTGGGAAGCAGAGAGAAAACAGGAAGTACGGGCTATAACTTCCTTCCCTCACCCCACCCAAGCTTACCCAAGGTAGCACTGGTGTGAGAACTGAGTGTCTGAATCCCCACAATTCACATTAAGCTAGGCATGGTTGTGTCCGTCTGTAATCTCTCTCTCTCTCTCTCTCTCCCTCTCTCTCTCCCTCTCTCCCTCCCCCCCTCTCTTTCTCACACACACACTGTGCAACTCAAATATACATTGCTTTCTGTTTTGTTGCAAACTCAATCCATATTGATTCAACTCATCTACACATTGCTTTCAGAGCCAGCTCCCCCGTGCTTTAGGGTAAGCCCCTTAAAGAGTGTTTGCTTAGGGGTCTTCAGGAGACAACTCAGTAGGGGGATGTGTGGGACTTTGAGAGATGGATGATGTGGGGGAGGGCAAGGTGCTTGTGTTCTTCCTTATCTCAGGACTAGGACCTCAAGTCTTCATTTCTCCCTTGGGCTCTCTTTCCTTTATGCCTCCCACCGTTAGGGACTGATGGCAGAGTAACCTCTTTGGAACTCAAGTGGGAAGCACATACAGGCCCGGGTCTAAAAGCCTATTCATTCTTCTGTGATTCAGAATCAGAGAGGACCAACCGAGGGAATGGCTGCCAGCTGGGGCTGGAGACTCAGGAGTCTTGGGTCTGATGTCTGCCAGCTGCGATTGTTTCTCATATGCTCTCAGGCAATCTCTTCATATACGCAGTCATCAGCTCCCTCAGCCACAATGTGTAGATACTTCTCTCTAACTTATAATCTATAACTGGAAATCATGTTGGGGGCTGGAGGTATAGCTCACTGCATGCTTGTCTAGCATTCATGAGACGCTGGTTCAGGCCCCAGTACCGCCCCTCCCCCTCGTTGAAGACAACATAAGACATTGTACAAATCAAACCTAGTTTTGGAGCAGAGCATACTTTCTCTCTCCTGCTGTTTTTTTCTCTCTCATCCTCCAGAATGATGAAAAAAATCCAAACATGTATTGTTTAAACCACCCAGTCCATGGTATTTTGTTGTAGCAGTACAAGGTGACTAACACACTGTAGCTCATGATTCCTGTGTGTTTTGTCTGTGCGTGTGTGTCTCATGTGTGCGGGTGTGCTTGTGTGTGTGTAAGCCAGATGACAGTCTTGGATGTTGGCCTTAAGTGCTGTCCACAGTTTTGCTTTTTAAAATATTTATTTATTTGTTTGTTTATTAATTATCCATACAATGCTCTGCCTGCATGTGTGCCTGTCTGCCAGAAGACGGCATCTGATCTCATTATAGATGGTTGTGTGCCACCATATGGTTGCTGGGAATTGAACTCAGGACCTCTGGAAGAGCAGCCAGTGCTCTTAATCTCTGAGCCATCTCTCCAGGCCCACATTTTTGTTTCTTTGAAATACTGTCTCCGTCTGGCCTGGAACTCATCTGTTAGACTAGGCCAGCTGGCTCCTGAGCTCCAGGTATCAGCCTGTCTCTGTCTCTGCCTTCCCATGGCTGGGGTCATGACCATGTGACCATGTTCATTTTTTCCTGAGCTCTGGAGATTGAAGTCAGGTCCTCCTGCATGCACGGCAAGCACTTTACAGAGCCATGTCAGCAGTCTATGAGTATTTTTCTTTTCTTGTGAAGTAATATATAGCAAATATTTTATACCTAGAAGGTCATGTGGTCATCACATTGACAAAGACTGGACTCTAGTCATGCTAAAAAAACAGCTGTGACATCAGACAGTCAGATGTGGCTAAAACTCTGCTAATCTTGTGCTCTGGAAAGACCATTTCTTCCTTCTCCCCAGACCTCCAGCATACCTTCCCAGGTCTCTCTCACCACTGATATTCTGCTCACAGTTGAGTGGAGAGTGTGATACGACTTTCTCACGTACTCTGGTGCCTCACATTTGACCATGTCCCCTGGAGGGGGAGACCTGGTGGCACTCAGAGGAAGGACAGCAAGTAGCCAAGAAGAGACTTGATACCCTATGAGAATATATAGGGGGACGTAATCCCCCTCAAGAACAGTCATAGGGGAGGGGAATAATGGGAAAATGGGGGGGGGGGAGGAATGGGAGGATACAAGGGATGGGATAAACATTGAGATGTAACAAGAATAAATTAATAAAAAAAAAAATTAAACAAACAAACAAACAAAAAAAGAGAAATCAGGAGAAGTAAAAAACTTGCAGAGAAATAAAAAGAATGAATCTAGAGCAGAAGTTAATCACTGGACTCTTGCCCTGCTGTGGAATAGCAGGGTGCACTGTAAGTTTTTGCTTTGTCTCTACTTGTGAAATGGAGACATAGTATTTGCTGTTAACTGGGGTGGTGATGGGTTTTACAGAACAAGTATTATTTTTACATTCCATATTATCAATGTTAGAATGCTCCTGTGTCATCAGTGTGAAACAACTTTCATTGACTTGAGCAGAATTGGCTAATCTGGGCTCTGTGATGGCGAAGTATGGAGGACCTTCTAGAAATTTCTGGAAGCTTCTCTGTGTTGTACACTGGAATCTACCAGAGCAACCCACACTCCCATATGGACGTACCACACAATCCTCAGACAATTATTCTACTGTGCCCTTGGTAATTTCTTCTTTGCCAAGTAGTAAGTTAAAAGTCTTGCATTAGCATTTTGAGAAAAAAAATTAGGATCTGATGATAAGAGGGCAGTTATTGTTCCCACACAGATGGATGCAGTTCAGTGGCAAAAATGCCCAGCCACTAGCTGGCTGCTGGCCTTCAGAACAAAATGTGCAGTGCTTTAAAAACTCAATGTTTTCCTCCAATGATGGAGGCAGTAGACACATGTTGGAAAAGCAGGATGACGATGCAATAAAAAAGAAACCTACCTGCATCCTGCCACTTGGATCCTACCATCAGGAATCCTTTCAGTGACACACTGGTAAATTTCATCTAGTTATTCTTTCCCCTGTACAGATAGTTGTCACAGAAGATTCTGAATGAGCATTTTTTTCTCATTATCAAATCTTTAGAATCATAGCTTTAAATGACAGAGCATGCCAGTGTGTGTCTGTCTGTCTTCACTCTGTGGTGCTTCTGTGGATGGGCATGGACAGTGGTTGCCAGGGCCACACTGTTTTGGAACGTGTTTCCGAATCGGATCAGCCAGGACAATTCCAGTAGCTATTGTAATTATTTAGTTTTCAAACTAAAGTAATTTGTTTCTCTTGATTCTTGCCTCTGTTGGCCTGTAGAACCTCAGTAATGGTAATGGTAAGTCAAGTAAAATGTCTGTTTGTTAATCATCTGACATTCTTTTTTTTTTTTTTTTTTTTTTTTTTAATTTGAGACAGGGTTTCTCTGTATAGTCTTGGCTGTCCAGGACTCACTTTGTAGACCAGGCTGGCCTTGAACTCACAGGAATCCACCTGCTTCTGCTTCGCTGAGTGCTGGGATTAAAGGCATGCGCCACCATGTCCGGCTTCATCTGACATTCTGTAACTGACTTGTTGGTTAATTGTAGCAATAGCTGACTGTGGGCTAAATTAACAGAGCTCAAGCTACTCGCTGGTGCCTTCCTCTAAAACGTAATACAGAAAGGGGCCCTCCCCTGTCTTGTGGACCCGAATGCACTCCAGAACCCCCACCCTGCTTATATTGTCTGTCCATATACAGCATTAATGACTTTTGATGAATCTGTTACTCAAATAGCCACCTGCCTCACTACCTCCCATGAACTGCAACTGTTACAAGTAATGGTGAAAGTCCCTCCCATGACAAATATCTGCTCCTGCTATGGAAACAAAGTTGCTGAGTCCAAAGCTAGGAATGTTTTTGAGGCAGAACGCTGTAACAGAGAGAAGGAGGCCTGCCCCCCTCCCCGCGCCCCCATCTGACCTTCAGCATCATCATGAGCACAAGATTAGAAATGACATCTTTATAATGCAGGCTGTGAGACCTGGACAAGAAGAGAGATGACCCCTCTAGCTTCCCTTCTCTGGCACGTGCTCCTGTTGCCCAGGTAGCCACGGTTACTGATGCTGATGGGAGTGGGGCAGCCTCTATGGCAGATGGTTCAGATGCCTACATGGTGTGGCACATGGTGTTGCTTTCTCTACTGAATCCCTCTGCTCGTGTTTTTTTTTTTTTTTTTTTTTTTTTTTAATGTTTTCATTCTGACAATCCTCATGTCCTTGAACGCTTAAGATAAGGGAAGGCCCTATGCAGAACCCAACACAAACCCTGCCTTTTCTCACCCAGGGACCTTGGGCAAGTCCCTTGAGTCTCATAGGACTGCTTCTGAGGAGTATGATAGTGATGGTAACAGAATGCCTTCCAGGATTGTTAGGGTTAAGTGAGAAAATTCGTCTTAGGTGCTGCCCCGCACTGCCATGCTGCCAAGCAGAGAACTTGTTTTGTCTGATAGCCATCATCACAAATTCAGGTTTCTGCAGAGGGTGTAGGTGGCCTTCAGTGCAATCTGATTCCAGCCTCGATTAAGACTCTTCATTCTGAGGACCCCGGGGAGAGTCCAAAGCCTGTAAGAGGCAGGGAGGGCAGAGACTGCTGCTGGATGTGGGCTGCACTTTAAATCTTGGCTAATTTATTGTGTTCGGTTGTAGGCCCTGCATTTTAAGAGGGACATTAGCACCTGGAACAGGCCCAGAAAGGAACAACTGGGCTGGTAAACAAACTTGAAATTGACCTATAAGGAATAATTAAGGACTCTGGGTGTTTGGCTGAGAGAAAACTTGAGCAAAAGGGACCAGTGTGCTGGGCTATTGTGGGGAAGCGGGGACCTGGCTTAATGAAACAATGGTAGGGAAGTCTTTTTCTATTGTTCCAGGCACTGAGTTAAGCCGTTTGCAAATATTAGCTATTTTTCCTCTGCAAGATGCTCTGTGAGGTGTATGTTTGTATTCCTGTTGTAGAGAGGAGGCGACTACTTCAGCGGGAGGCAGAAATGATGTGTTATGAAGTTTCATGGCCTGTAGGTGGCAGGGTAGAAGCAGGGTCAGATTGTGTGTGTGTGTGTGTGTGTGTGTGTGTGTGTGTGTGTGTGTGTATTTGCATGTGTGTATTTGTTTATATGTGTGTGTTTGCTGTGTGGGTGTATGTAGAGGCTAGAGGTCAACCTCAGACATGGTTCGTTAGGCACTATCCACCTTGGGTTTTTGGGACAGGGTCTCAGTGGCTTGGAGTTCTCCCAGTAGGCTAGGCTAGCTGCCAAGGGAGCCTCAGGGAGCTGCTTTGCTCAGCGTCTTCAGTGCTGGGATTACCAGTGTGTGCCGTCACACCAGGCTCTTTATGTGGGTTGTCTGGGTCATACCCTCGGCCCTTATACTTATACGACAGGCACAGGACTGACTGAGCTGCCTCCCCTGCCCCACGAGTGTCCTGCTCCTGTCCTTCTGTGTGCTTGTTCCAAGCAAGTGGGCAAAGTGAACGAGGCTTTCAGAGCGTGGCCATTTCCTGCATAGGAGGATGGAAGGTTCTATCCATCAGAGCTTTCCTGTAATGCCAGAGGCTGCCTGAGGCAGGGTGAGCTTCTGGCCACTGCTCAAGAAGAAGTTGGAAATTTCCTTGTTCCTGTGATCTACAGGGGTCAGCTGAGATGGTGGGTGCTGGGACCAGCGCTCCACTATGCACTTGTGCAGTTTTCTAGTAAATTGACTGAAGATTCCTTTTTGAGGGGCTAGAGAGATAGCTTAGTGGTTAAGAGTGCTTACTGATCTTCCAGAGAACCCAAATTCAATTCCCAGCACCTACATGGTGGCTGTTTTGTTTTGTTTTGAGACAGCGTTTCTCAGTGTAGCCCTGGATGTCCTGGTCTCAGGTTGTAGACCAGGCTGGTCATGAACTCAGAGACCCACCTGCCTCTGCCTCCTGAGTGCTGGCATAAAGATGTGCACCACCACTGCCCAGATTCCACATGGTATCTTTCAGGGCATCACCAGCTCTGATTTCCTCAGCTACCAGCACTCATGTGCTCATACTGTCACTGTCTAAATCTACATAATTAAGAATGAAGTACATCTTTTTAAAAATGTAAACTGAAAAATAGTTTTTGAAACAAAGTTTCAGCCCATCCTGGCTTCAGACATACTATGTAGCTGGGGATGACCTTGAGCCCCTGATCTTCTTGTCTCCTTCTCTTGGGATGACGGGTGTGTACTTGGCCTATGCAGCACTGGAGATCCATCCTCAGGCCCAGTGCATGCTGGGTAAGTACTCTACCAACTGAGCTACACCATCAGCCTTCTTTTCTTCTTTTAAAATGATTAAAAAAAAATAAAAATTTACTTGATGCATATGAGTGTTTTGCTTGCAGGTGTGTCTGTGGACCATGTGCATGCCTGGTGCTCAGGGAGGCCAGAAGAGGGCACTGGATCTCTTGGAACTGGAATTACAGATGGATGAGAGCTGCTATGTGGGTGAAAGGAACTGAACCTGAGTTTCAGATCTCATGGATCTAGAGAAAGAGGACTTTGTTGTAGCAGAACTGGGGCTGGCAAGAACCTGTCACCAAATTATCTCCTTTTTTCACCAACGGACAAGTCTGTGGCTTGAGTGAGCCCCTTCCTTTTTACTCCTCAGGGTCTTTCCCTTCTTCTATTCTACCTCATTGAATAGATTTTTTCTTTTGCATAGGAACCCCCCCCCCCATATTTAGATCAGATGAAGGATGGCTTTTCCATATGAGAACTTTGAACTTGGAATAGGTAAGCCGGCCTAAAGGAGTTGGTTAAGACCCCAGCATTAGGCCCCTCATCCATGGGTTTTGCCATTACATTAAATAGCTGTCTACCCCGACCACTGATCTTCTTAGGGTGCTAGAAATCCCACCCAGGACGCTGTTCTTGCTGAGTACATGCTCTGCTACTCAGATACATGAAGCATGCCTTGTCACACGAAGCATTCAAAAATGTCCTGACATATGGTGGACTGTAAGCGCATGGTATTTGCTAATGCTCCTAAATATAAGAATTCTGACTTAGAGGAATTCTTGTCCATAAGGCGAAGTTGTCATTCTAAAGTAAAATTCATGATGATGAAAACAAAATTATCCTCAACTCTTACTATTTATCTGTGCATTATCAGCAGAATCCTCATTAGATGCTGGGGAAAGCTGTCGTGGGGATGGAACACAGAGTCCTAGGCTCTAGCCTGGCCTGGATACTAATCCTTTGAGTTTTTGAAGAAGGGTCTTTTCCTGTGGCCTCAGTGATCCCTTGGAATGGGAGGCACCAGGCTAGAGAATTTTTTTTTTCAATCTCTAGCTTAGTTCTTGTCCGCTCCCACCCCATCCCCAATCTCCGGTCTCTGAAGGTTTTTATAAAACAGTCCTGCATATTAGATGAGACTCCAGTTACCCTGTTGAGACTGTGTTTCAACCATCACTTTTTTCTAAATATCAAGTAAGTCTAGTGTTGTGGGGGGAGACGGCTCAGTTGGTAATGTGCTTGTCATGCAAGCTTGCAGGCCTGAGTTGGACTCCACCACCTATATCAACATACCTGTTTCTTCTGGCATGTGCCTGCCATAGCCCTGGGGAAGTGGAGACAGGAGGATGTTTGGGGGCTCTCTAGCCAGCCAGCCTAACCTAATTGGTGAGTCCCAGGCTGATGAGAAAGCCTGTTTCAGAGTCTCATAGACTATGAGAAACTACAGAAGTTGTCCTCCGGCCTCCATATGCATGTACAGACATGTGAACACATACACTCTCCCCCCAACTCATATGTGCATCTATACACCACACACAAAAGAAATAGTTAAAGACCCAAGTCTATAGGATAACTCTGGCCTTCCATTCTCCAAGGTTCTTGGACTTCCAGCATCATGACTTCAGTCAGGGAAGCATCTTCTAGCTGCTCAGAAAACAGCTGCAAATATACCAAAGGGCCTTTAGGCTCATTTACTCCAGGGTGAAATGCAGTCAGCTCAACCCGTTACTGTTTGGCTCTGCCTTTCCTCTCTCTGGCTCAGGCTGTCTTTACAAGCTCTTAAGATGGGCTCCTGCCTTGACCACACACCTCCAAGCTTTTACTCTCTGACATTCTCTTCCTTCCAAAATATTTTATTTGCACATTGAGAAAGTAGCTCCCATTATTGTGAAACATCCAAGCATCACAGAACTATTTCATGCCAGAACTAAGAGTTCCTCACAGCCTCATTCTCAAGAGACAGTGACTACAAACAATTTCTGGGTCTGTATCTCTGCACTCCCACCTTCAAATGAGAACACTTATGCACATTAAAAAATGAAAAAAAAAATTAATAAAAAAAGAAAAACAAAACAAAACAAAACAGAAAAAAAAAAAACCCAATGAAAATGAACCAAAGATTAAAAAAAAAACAATGAAAATGAACCAAAGATAAAAAACAATGAAAATGAACCAAAGGCCGGGTGTGGTGGTGCACGCCTTTAATCCCAGCACTCGGGAGGCAGAGGCAGGTGGATCTCTGTGAGTTCGAGGCCAGCCTGGTCTACAAAGTGAGTCCAGGACAGCCTAGGCTACACAGAGAAACCCTGTCTCCAAAAACCAAAAACAACAACAACAACAACAACAAAAAACCCCAAAAAACCCCAAATACAGTTCTTTGATGCTTGAGTTTCCCCAACTCATTCAATCTTATCATTTACCTTCAATATTAAAAAGATATTTTTATTACATTTATTTATTTGTGTGTGTGTGTGTGTGTGTGTGTGTGTGTGTGTGTGTGTGTGTGTGTGTTATGAAGGTCAGAGGATAATTTGTGGAATCAGTTCTCTCCTTCCACCACGTGGGTTCTGGGGACCAGACACAGGTGATCAGGTGTGGCAGAAAGCATCTTCACCTACAGAGCCATCTCATTGGCTCCTATCTTGGATATTTTGACTCTCCTTCATGGAATGGGACCACTTTGTGCTTCTTTCTGGTCATGTGATGTTGGTCTCCTGTCTGGCTTTGGGCCTTCTCCTCTGTAGAAAGCTATAGCTTCTTCCCACCTGCCCATCTCCCTGTGCTATAGGTTCAGTGAGAAGAGGGGAGTAGGCGCAAGGGAGGCACCTGGGGGCAAAGCTTTGTGGACTGAGCTCTGGCCCATTCTCCTGCTTTGTTGGTTTTGTAATGCTACCAGACTCTAAGATTACTGTATGTGTGTTATATACCCACTCCTGTGGGTGCCTGTGTGTGTCCACATTATTTTTTTTTTAAGATAGGGTCTTTCACTAAACCTGGAGGTCACTAAATTTCCTGACTAGCTGGCCAGTGAGCACTGGGGGTCCTCTTTTCTGCCTCCCCAGGCCTGCACACTGTACATTCTGGGGATCAAAGTCAGGTTCTCACGTTTGTGCAGCAAACACTTTCACTGACCAACCCACAGACTCATTTTCTCATTTGTTCATTTAGTTTGGTATTTAAGCCCCTGTGGAAGGAAAATGTTCTGAGGCCAGAACTCTGCTGTTTGCCCATGTGTCTCTCCTTGTAACTTAGGACAATGGCTTCTAGTGGGGACTGTTTTTTTTTTTTTTTTTTCAGAGTAAAGAAGTGACCCACTTTCAGCTGAATAGAAGGCCACTGGGAGGGAACAGGCAGAGTGTGAGCAAGCTGAGTCTGGGTGACAGGGCCTAGAAGTGTCCACCCTTGTCCGTGGGCTCAGGGTTATTCTCTTCCTTTTCTCTGCCTCTCTTCTCCACATTCATTGGTCCCTGTGAATTAGACATTTCCTATGGCCCAGCTTAATTATCCCGAGTCTCACGAGACTGTCTCCGTTTTTGTACTGTGGCCTTTTCTTCAGACAGCCAGTTGAAATCCTCTGTGCCCCGCCCACCCTTGGCACACAGCCCTTTTTAAGTGGCCATTGTGATGGCTTTCTTGCTTTGCCGGATGTCCAGGTACCACAGGCAGTGCCCACACACCACTGGCCACTTCTCGTTCCCTGTAATGATTTCCATGTCACAGAGGAGGATGGTGGCGGCTTCAGAATCCTTCAAACCATGTTGCTCTACACCTAACACGTGGCATTACCAGAATCCTGCTAGGCCAGCTTAATGAAGCCTCAATGCTGTGGCAGCTGGAAGGGCCGCCATCGTTATGCAGTCTCGTCTCATCTTAGACGTGGAAAACCTGAGACTCAGCTACAACAGAGGGCTGCGAGATGGCTCAGGAGGTGAAGCGTGAAGACCTGAGCTTCATGCCCAGAACCCACGTTAAGAGAAAGCTGGGTGTGGTGGCCTGTGCTTATAATCTTAGCACTGAGGAGGTGGAGACAGGAGGAGACCTCGGACTCGTCGGTCAGCGAGTGTAGTCTACTTGGTGAGTGCCTAGTCAGTGAGAGACTCTGTCTCAAAAAGAGGAACCCTAGGGTTGTACCATGGCTTCTACACAGATGCACAGTTATACAGACACACACACAGACATGCACACACACACACACACACACACACACACACACACACATATACTATACGGAAGAGCTTGCTAGTGGAGGAAGACCTGGCTAGCTCTGACCTCCAGGCCATCCATAGATATCCCAACTAAGCTTTGTTACTATCTCTCCAGAGGTGTAGCCTTTTACATGTTGAAGTAACAGCAACAACAACCACAACCACAACAACAACAACAACACTGTTCAAGCTCCTCTTTCCAGACAACATTGTGACCCTTTTACTGTAGAGAAACTTCCTTTTCTAGTAGCTGTTTTAAGTCACAGAGAGGAAGCCGCTTCCAGTGAGGTCATACCTTCTTCATAAACGAAATCTTTCCTGATGACATTACACGCCTTCACGGTATTATGGCCATTGAGGCTACCACCTTAGAAAGTTTGTTCTGTTCCATGGAAGGGGCTTTTCTGTAGGCTTGGGGCATGATGAAAAGCAACCTCATCTCATCTACAATGCCTCAGATATCTGGGGAGACCCAGAGCTCAGACACACCCTGGCAGACTGTGAGGAAACGGTTCAATGACTTCTCACAGCCGTGTCAGAGCCAGGATGGAGCCACCATGTATAACTCGTGCTCTCCCTGTGACTCATTTATTGGAGCAGAAAGGGGTCATGTTGAGACACAGCAGTGCTTCAGGGTTGGCCGGGTGGAATCCCCAGGCCCTAGGCTTCTGCATAGCCAATAGCAGGAGGCTGTGAACAGACATTTATGGACAGAGCAACAAACATTGTGTGTGATATACCTGAAGCCACAGGGATGACACAGTTCGTGAGGTGAGGAAGTTGAAGTATTGGGAGGCACCAAGCTTGGTTCTTGAAGGGTGTATAGTCCAGCGATGAAGCTAGAATATTCCATAAGCACATAAGCCACTTTGCCCAAACTGAGGGCCAAGGGTAATGTCTACATTTCCAAGGACTTTAAAAAAAGATTTATTTTTACTTTTTGACTTTTTATTATTTCTAAGTATATGTGTCACTGTGTGCTGGGGTGCCCATAGAGGTGAAAGTACCAGATGCCCCTGGAGCTGGAGTTACAGATAGTTATGAAACCCTTGGTGTGGGTGCTGAGACTTGAACTCAGGTCCTTTGGAAGAATGGTGTATGTTCTTCTTTGTGTTTTGTTTTGCTTTTGTTTTTTTTAAAGGCAGGATTTCTGTGTGTACTCCTGGCTGTCCTGGAACTTACCATGTAGACCAGACTGGCCTTGAATTTATAGAGATTTACTCGTCTCTGCTTCCAAAGCACTGGGATTAAAGGCGTGTACCACTACCAACTGGCTTGTGTGTGCTCTTTTTAATGGATAAGCCATCTTTCCAGACTGTTTTTCTGGAATGCTAGAAAGGAGAACTCAGGCTCAGTTGATGATGGGGACTGTGGGTATCCAGGGGATGCCCATAAAAGACGTGAAGCTAGAGTTGGGTTTTGAGGTATGGGTTAGGATCTCAGCTGTGGAGGTGGAGTGACTGTCTGTTGAAGGCTTGTGTTCTTCTACATAAAAGAATTAAAATAGGACTCTAGCAGAGACTCCTACCTAGTAGCAGGGGCCATAGACATTGAAGTCTAACTAGAAAAGTCTCCTAGTAGAAGGAGGGGGAACACTAACCCACCCATAAAAACTTCAACGCCAAGTTCACCCTGCCTACAAGATACGCTGGGATAAAGATAGAACAGATAGAGCAGAGATCGAGGGAATGTCCAAACAATGCCTGGCCCAACCCAAGACTCACCCCAATAGGAGAGAACCAACCCCTGACACTATTAATGATACTCTGCTCTGCTTGCAGAGAGGAGCCTATCAGAATTGTTCTCTGAGAGGCTCCACCCAGAAACACCTTCAAACAGATGGTGAAAAACTATATGTAGCGAGTCTTATGGAAAAGTGTGTGTGTGTGTGTCGGGGGGGGGGGAGCAAAGGGAGAGGAGAAAAGGACCTGAAGGTGACAGGAGCTTCACAAGAAGAGCAACAGAGCCAACTAACCAGGGTCCAGAGGGGCCTGCTGAGACTGAAGCACCAGCCAAGGACCTTGCATGAACTTAGGCCCCCTACAAAAGATGTAGCTGGTGGGCAGCTCAGGCTTCATGTGGATTTTCTACTAAGGGGAGTGAGGGCTGTCTCTGACATGGACTCTTCTGCCAGGTTTTCAATCACTTTTCCCTGGGGAGACTGCTTTGCCAGGCTACAGGGGAAGAGAACATGCTCAGTCCTGATGTGACTTGATGAGCTGGTGTGGATGGGAAGGGGGGCTCCTCTTTTCTGAGGAAAATAGAAAGGGAGAAGGGGAAGAGGGAGGGAGGGAGGGAGGGAGGGGCTGGGAGGTGAGGCAGGATGGAGCTATGACCAGGATGTAAAGCGAATAATAAGTACATTAAAAAAAAAAAAAGAGTTAAAGGTGTTTAAAGTAGACTTCAGTCACTATTCTCGCTTTTAAAATTGTTTTTGAGATAGTATCTCATGTAGCTCAGTGTGGCCAGGAACTCATCTGTAGCTCAGGATGACTTTGAACTCCTGACCTTTCTGCCTCCACTTCCTGAGTGCTGGGATGACAAGCTTGACCTACAAGGCCAGGTTTATGCAATGCTGTGGCTCAAACCCAGAACTTCAGGATACCAGGCAGACACTACATCCTCCAGCCCTTTAAAGACAGGAAACTCAAGATCGAGAAAGACTGAGAACTGGCTGAGATCCTCCCACAAGGAAAGCAGGACCCAGATGTCTGCACTCTAATGCAGAGATGCTCTGCCTGCTTCTGAGCCATGTGCAGTTTCCAGGTTTATGGCAGGGGCTGGGGGTCACCTCAGGTGCACAGCAGGGACTCACAGGACTTGGTTTGTGTGAAGTAAAGGGGATAGAAATAGAGGTGGGAGCTAGCTACATGGGAGCAAGCCCAGAGGTAAGTGCCAGACGAAGACCTGGCCTGCTCAAGAGAAAGTCGGCACAGCCACTGGAACCGTGGTGGTCCCATATGCCATAGACTAACTCCATTACCGTAATTTGTATCACCATAGCAGGAGAAGGGTTTCTGAAGGCAGATGGATTGCATTCCAGTCTAGGACGGCTTGGTCCAGATTGGGTTGTCTCAGGAAGACTCTTTAAGCTTATCCACACAATAGGATGACTAACATCATAGCTCTGAGGAAATCACAGGCTTACCCATATTCACCATTGAGAACAAAGCCAGGCACAAGTGCACTAACACTTTGGTGTCTTGTAGTATGAAAATAATCTGAAAGGATGGATATCACACTGTTAAATGATTCATCCTAGGGAATAAGATTCCTATGTATTTTGGTCTTCAATGTTTCTTCTTATGTAGCTTAACACAAACAAGTTATAATGTTTATAAAAAAAAGATAAAGGAAATGAAAGAAACACAGCAGCAAGTCTGTGTTAAAAGTTGATCGTTGGAGACTGTGTGTGTATTGATTTTCTCCTCTCCACTTCTGGCCTGCTCGAGGCACATGGGGGATGTCTCTGTGTCACTTGGAGAAATTCTAGGAAGAGGTGGTAGAGGCAGGGTGACTAGAGAGGGCTTCATCAGCCCTTGCTCAACCCCTGTGCACTGTCTCAGTCATCTGTGGCGTGTGGTCACCCAGCCTCCTGGTCTAGAGAGGTTTGAAAGAGACCGTTGGCTCTGTTTTCTGGCAGCCAAATGGGGATGCGTAGGATGAGGTAGACAGGGCTGGAGTCAGGACTTCCTCCCCAAACTTTCATATAGAAGTTAAGGGTACACTAGGGGTATTTAATCCCCCAAGTTGGAGTTAAGACTGTGTGCCTGCACGGGATGATGGTCTACATACAGGGATCCAATAGTTCTTAATAGTCTGTTCCAGGCCAGAGTGTTTTGCTGCCTTGCTTGGGCTCTCAATCAAGGACATTCTCCCATCCTAGATAGCTCTTCCACTCAGATGATTTGGGGATAAAGAAGAAAAAAAGGTGCAGTGGTAGAAAGCATCTACAGTCTCAGAAAAACCTTGGTCCTTCATGTGGGGCTAGAGGGTAGCCAGCTTCCCTCCTGTGGATGGAATGAAGGTTGGAAATGTGTGTGTGTGTGTGTGTTTGTGTGTACAAGTCAAGGAAAGTGTTAATATCTGCATACACCTGCAAAAACTTGGCTCTTGATTCATTTGAGAGACAAAACTCGACTCCTCTTACTTCCTCATCGGTTTCAGTCTCCTGATTCTACCCTGGAGAATATGGGAGGATCAAAAGGTAGTGTGATAGTTCTGCCGGCTTCCTTCTCTGCCTCCCCTCCCCTCCCCTCCCCTCCCCTCCCCTCCCCTCCCCTCCCCTCTCTCCCCTCCCCTCCCCTCCCCTCCCTCCCCTCCCCTCTCCTCTCCCCTCTCCTCTCCCCTCCCTCCCCTCCCCTCCCCTCTCCCTTCACCTCCCCTCTCCTCCCTCTCCCCTCCCCTCCTCCTCTCCTCCCCTCCCCTCCCCTCCCCTCCTCTCCCCTCTGTCTCTTCTCTCTCTTCTCTCATTTCCCCTCCTTTCCCTGTTCTCTCCCTCCTCTCCTTCTCCTCCCTCCCTTACTTCCCTTTCTTTTCCCTTGTTCCTTCTCCCTCCTCACCCTTTCTCTGAGATAAGGTATCCATAGACCAGGCTGGCCTCAAGCTTGTTCTGTAGCTAAGGATGACTTGAACTCCTGATTCCCCCAACTCTACCTCCTGGATACTAGCATCATAGGTATGGTCCACCACTATGTCTTCTTGGGTGCAGGAAATAGAACCCATAGCCCATGCATGTTAGGCAAGTACTCTACCCACTGAGCCACATCCTCAGCCCTTTGAGTGCTTTTTAGAGTACTACTTGTTGCCATTAAGGAAAGTGACATAATTATTTTTTTGACATAATTATTTTTATGCCTCAGTTTTGTCACATAAAATAGGGGGCAGGGGAGGAGGCAGTTGTTAAATAGTACCTGTGTTTTAGGATTCCTGTGGGAATTGTGAGACAAGGCACATGATATCAACACAGTACCCAGCCTTCAATAAGCACTCAGTAAATGCTAGTGATTATTGTTGACTTGCTGTGGCTACCCAGACTGAGATGGGGGTGTCATGAGAGAGGGCAGAGAGAAGGCTGAGGAAGAATTATCATATGGAGGTATCAACCATCTGGGTAAACTGTGTAAGCTGCAAGAACTGGAGTAGATTCCCCTTTCTCTATTCCTTCTCTCTCTGGGAAAGTGCCACACGTGTTTGCAAATATAGACGCATATTTGTGATTGTTGCAGTATTGGCTTTGGCAGGAAAAAAAAAAAAAAAAATAAGAAACCAATATCAATGCATAGCAATATGGAGGTGGCTAGGAAACAAGCAACGTCCAGAATGATGGTCTGCATTGAGAGAGGACCGAGGTGGAACTGTGTGCTATAGCAGGTGGGGATTTCCAGACACATCACAAAACATCAGAATTACGTGGGCAGTACGGTTTTGTGGATGATGTTATACTGAGCATGGAGCTTGATACTTACACAGATATGTATACATGCATGTAAGATGTATGCAAAAGGTGACCAAAGAAGAAAACAGCTGAAAGGGCCTAGAGGTCATTATCAAAAGGAAGTTTAACTCTCTCTCTCTCTCTCTCCTTCCCTTCCTCCCTCTGTCTTTCCTTTCTCCATTTTATTTTTTAAGGCTGAAGAGAGTAGGGTCTCACTCTATACCTGAGGCTGGCCTGGAACTCACTATGTAGTCCAAGCTGGCCTTGAATTAATGGTAATCCTTCTGCCTCAGCTTTCCAAATGCTAGGATTACAGGCATCTCCTCTTGTGGTTCCTGGTAGAGAGGAAAGGCTACTAGCTTGATACGCACAACAACTCTCCAGGAATGTGACTTAGAGAGATTAAAAAGCCACTGGTGATTTATAAGCAAGGACATCTGGCTTCTCCTTAACATTAGACTATTTAAAAAAGAGGATGCGTACATATATTTTGATTAAAATGATTAACATGGAGTAGTGAGATGGCTGAGGTGATAAAAGTGCTTACCAGTAAGTCTGACTGCTTGAGTTTGAGCCCTGAGACCCACATGGTGAAAGGAGAGAACAGAGTCTTGCAAGTTGCCCTATGATCTCCACACCCTGTGCTGTGGCATATGCGTATGTGTGCACATATGTGCATACAAAATAAATAAGTATAATTACTTTTAAAAGAGATTAAGGGGAGTCATGTCTACTTGATAAGAAGAATAAATAATAAAGCTCTGTTAACTCCAAGGCCTGATGGGAAATTCCTCATTCTCTTCTTAGCATCTCCAGTGCTGGGATTACATCACAGCACCTGGCTTTCACAGAAAGGAAGGATGACTACCAGCTTGATACCATCTCAGAGATGGGAACCAGTATGGTGACTTAGCAGCCAGGGTTTGAACGTTGGCTTTACCCTGTGATTATTGGGCAGGTTTCTTGCATCACCCAAAGTCTTGCCATGTTTCTCCTGTAAGTCTCAGTTCTCTCATCTCTGGAATGGTGGTAGGTAGTTTTTAAAGTGACTGGGTGATTGGGAAGCTGACTCTGCAAACCGAAAAGTGCTACTGCAAGAGTGAGGAGGCTTGCCACAGTTCTCTGGAGCTGGCGAGGGTTGCAGGAGGGAACACAAAAGCAATAAACACATACTCTCAAGAGCCTGAGGAACAGAACAGTTGCCCTCGTGGGTATGAGATGGCAAAAGACTCCCCGGAAAGGTAGGCAAGTCAAGGACATGGTCCTGAGGTTGGAACAATGGTGTGATGGTGCAGAGCTTTCCAAACCTCTGGTAGTCTGCAGTAAGCCTCTAGTTAGTGCCAGATTGATAGTATCAGGTGCCTAAAGAAATGGGAGAGTGAGATTTTTAAAGAAATCTGATTCTACAGAGTCTCTCCTGACATTAGACCCACTCCTTCAGTCCCCACTGGTGCTCACTGCTGTGTCCTAAGGCCTCTGGAGTCTGGATACCATTCCCATCCCTGGGGTACCTCTGTCTGCATCCTCTCAGGGCACAGCTCTGGTGTGTGAATGAGAGCTGCTGGTGCACAAGGAGCTGCATTGCCATCTCAGGGTGGGGGTGGCTGCCCAGGAGAGGAGCTGCCTTAGTGTGTGCTTATGTTTAGGAGATGGAGACAGAACTTGCAGGGGACAGAGGGGTACCCAGTGGCATCTCAAATTCTTGGGATCTGTCTCTTTGGCAAGCCCTTCTCAACTAGATATGACAGGTCAGAGTCTAGATATGCTCAGAGCTCATGCGGCTTCAGACTCCTTAACCTGGCGGGACAGTGACCCCCTTGAGTGAACAGGTGGGAGCTCTGAGGATGCAGCTCATGAGGATGGGATGTCCTGCCTCATACCCGAGGCAAGCTGCTCACTTCATGGCTGGGATTCACAGTTGTTAACAGCACCCCATTAAGATGGTAAATTCATTCAGTAACAGATCCTACAAAACAGGCGGATTCAAAGGCTGAGAGTGGTAATCTAATTGTGCTGAATTAGCTTCAGACAATATCAACTTTAGAAAACCACAAAGGGATCTTTAGACACCATTTCAAAAGCTTTGGTGCCCCAGGCACCCCTCCTAAGAGCTCACATTCCAAAGCCTGGGCTCTGTGGGGCTAAGCCCCCTCTCCTAGCATCCAGCCACTGTTCCTTCCTACTGCTTTCTCAGTGAAGTTGCAGGCACCCCGTCGTGCCTTTGGTTGTGTGTCAGGCTTAACATGGACTGAGTTTGTGGGAGACAGCTGGAGTTCAGGGCAGAACTGAACTGGTAAATTTTCTGCGATGTCCTTCTGGTTGATTCTGACACTCCTTTCCTTCCTTACATGTTGTTTTATATAACTAAGGCGGCTTCCTTTTAATAATCCTTTGCCACATTGTGTGTGTAGGTTCATTGCCCAATTTAGTTATTATCTGATATATTTTGAAGAATGAGAAAAAAAAAAAAAAAAAAAAAACCAAAAAAAAAAAACACTGAGTATGTGTTCTTGGCCTGATTTAGAGCCCATAAATTTCAGGTGGCAACTTCGGAGTCAGGACAAGAGGGGGTATGAGCATTTTCAAGGTTGTCTCTGACCTGCATTCCATTAATCCTTTTGCAAGAAATCACTCACAGATTAATAATCTATAGAAGAAGTGTGAATGTCTATACCTCCTGGCAGGTAGATTTCCAGTCCCTGCTCATACCCCTTTCCTGACCTCCATGACTACTGTGGCAGTTCCTGCATCACTCAATAGAGATTCTAGAAAGTTCTTAGTTCCCTTGAGCCAGAATTTCTGTGTGCATTAAATAGAACTGTATTCTCTTCTTGCAGTCACATAGGCTAAACCAAATCTGATGTTTCCCAATGTGGAGGCCATGGGTACATCAGAGAGACATGTAATCTTAAGGAAGACTTGGAATCTACTTAAAACCTCTTAAAGACTATGGTAAATTTTGTATTTACCCTTGTCCAAACCCTGTGGGCTGACTAGAAAGCACTACAGGTCATTAGCAGCGTTTCATTTTAGGTCAACTCAGCAAGGGGCATTGCTTGTGCTGTGATAGTGAGTTTCTGACAGTTGTGAATTCTTTTGACTAATAACAACGGGTGAAGAGGCCAACGATGGGTTCAGTAAACATTTAGAAGAATAGGCTTTCTGCAAGGGTGCAAATGTTCAACAGAGTCACTGACAGAAAGAAGAGAGACTTGGACTTTCTCAAATCATTTTTCAGATAAGACAGTGGTGGAACATCATGTCCTCTCACCACTCTAAACATTTCTTGGCATAGGAAGGTAAGACATTTATATCCTTTATCAGTTATCATGTCCATTCTAAGGGGACTGTTCAAAGAGGAAAGTAGCTGGGTGAGGTTTTCAATTTTTTCTGATTTCTGAGGCCGGGAGTAGCTGGGAACAGCTATTGTTGCTGTTATTATTATTATTATTATTATTATTATTATTATTATTATTATTATTATTATTATAGTTGAGGTATGCTGCAGTCACTTTAATCCAAACTGTAGTATAATGGGGAAACATTGGGAGAAGGTCATCACAAACCGAGACAGCTAAAAACAATTCCTGAGAGTGTGATTGGTGGAATCCTTTCATTTTACAGGTGGGCAAAGTGAGACCAGGAAGGGTCACAGAGTCCTCTCAAGGACATGCTGATATGGTTGAGTTCCAGACCCCAGGTCTGCTGCAGCTGAGGCCACAATATCTAAAGCACACCCAAAACCCTGCCATAGAACTTTCAATATGGGCATACAGGAGACAGTGTCTTCCATCTTAAAAAATCATTTCGGCTTCTGCCAGCTGATGAAGGAAATAAAAGTTAATGACATCCACAGCGGTATGATGCTGTGGTAGGTTTTGTACACAGACTGCCTGGAGGTGAGCACTGCAGACCCTCTGATGTAGGAGAAAAGGTTCCTCTCTGCAGGGGTGGTGCGTGTCCCTACAGAGCGCCTGGTTTTGAATGGGACACAAAACTATAAGATTAGTCAATACTTGTCGAAGGAATAAAGGCAGGGTAGCCACTGGAGCCAGTTTATCCAAAGCCTTTGGGCAAATGGGGCCCTGTCTTTGATAATTGGTTGCTCAGAAGCTGGGGGGAATTTATAAGGGTTGGCTTTAGCCATCTGGTTTGAACACAGAGTCCCCACACGAGAGGAGCCTTGTTATAGCTGTGCCGCAGGATGAGAGCAGAGTTGACGCTGGAAGTCAGGACCCATGGACCTTAGCTGTTCCGCTCTTTCCGTTGCCCCACATAGCTGCAGCCTTTCATAAGACCATCTCAAAGATAAATTTCCCAAGTGTCCCTGGTAGGTCATTCTCAGTTTCTCGAATTTGCAGATGTTATGTTCAGATTTATAATCTGATTTATTGGCCTTGAGTTCCTGTCCAAACTGCCTCTTGGGAATAAAAACATGACATTTCTTCCCCATCTTTCCTAAGCCTCCAGGGGTCAGGAGGGCTGATTGACAGTTTGGTTGTCTGTGATGCAGACTTGCCCCACAGGCTAGGTTCCTTTAGGAAAAAGACCTTGGGCCATTTCAGAAGCTTCTAGACGTGTTCTGCAGCATCCTAAAATACAGTGGGCAGGACTTGGGCAGAATACAGCTGTTACCAGGGAGAAACGCCAAAGTGGTTGTCTGCCCTTCTTGGTAAGCTTGGGGACCTTTCCAAGAGGGTAGATCTCAGGAAAACACTCATTTATCTTTCCATAGTGATAGAGATATTAAACAATGTCTTTACCATTTTCTTTTTTGTCCTAGAACTGGCTGAAAACATCTTCAAGATTTTGATCAGCTTTCTTAGCAAATGACTGCCACACAGAGACTAAAACCTCAGTACAAAGTGCCATCTACTGGGATGGCAAATGGAAGAGGTACATAAGGGAAAAGTGGTGATTTTCTGGGAAAATAACCCACGGCTCAGAGATTTGGTTCATATCCTTCTGTATTTATTTCCTGCTAACACACAAAGTAGATCCCTTTCTGTTTCAGTGGGATGTGCTGTGTTTCTACCATGGGTTGCTTCCTCAAGCAAACTTGACCTTTTTATTATTATGGATAGTGCACCAGGGCAGCTGATTAAAAATCTGCTTATTTATTATCATTCAAAACTTGGGTGATCCTGTCCCTTCTCACTATACCCTGGGCTAGTTTGCAGTGTCTGGAGACATTTTTCATTGTCATGATCAGGGAGAAAAATGCTACTGGCACCAGACAGGCTGCTACAATGCACAGGACAGACATCATGACAAAGAATTACAAAGATCAAAACGCCAATAGTGCAGAGGCCGAGAAGCATCCTTATAGACCATGTCTGTCTGAATTATTGAGAAGACAAGGAACTGTTGAGGTTATACTAGTCCCATCCTTTCTATAAACCTCGGTAAGGGCTCTTGGGGATCAAAGATATGTTCTCTTTAAATGTGGGTTGAAAGAAATTAATTTCCAGTATTAAATAATTAAAGAAAAGTTGAATATTAGCTTTAACCCATGTGAATATAAAGCCCCAATGTCCAAATGACACAAAAATTTATGCTATTGGATCTTAGGGTGTCACGTATTAAATTTAAGAATGTCAGACTGTTTAACATGAGAGCAGGAACTTCAGCCAAATTGCTTACATGTATATGTGGGGACATGGCTGGTGAGCACTGCAGTGATGCTGGCCTTCTAGAACCCCAGTCAGCCGTTCTAAAGTCTCCACTCACTCCCTGCATTGGGAGCACGTGAGGCTCCAGCACCACTCACTTCAGTTGTTTTTGTTTATTTTGATGTCGATGTTGGTGTTTCGCTGGCGGTGCACAGAAACAATGCAGCACGGCAGGTAGCGCCCTGGTGGCCCCCATGTTTTTCAATACTCTCAAACAGGTGACTGGCAAGTCTCACTTACTCTGAGAGAGGCCTGGGGCCCTGGGAATATACAATGGCTCATTCCAACCTTAAGCCTGTCCCTGGGTGAGAAGGAGTACTTATTTTTGTGTAACCTGTAAGGGAGCTGCTTGCCTCTGTTTACCCTAGGCTTTCTTGTATGCCTTACCTAAAAATTGAAAGATGAAAGCATCAGAGGCGCAAATGCCATTTGGATAAGGACATCTTACTTGGTTAACCCCCTTGTGACCCCCCCCCGCCCCGCCTTTTGCTTCATCTCTCTGGGAAATTGCAAAGGGTGTAAATATTAACTCCTGAAATGAAACAGTGGTCCTTCTGCTCCAACAGTGCCGCAGCACCGGCGTGATCCGGATCTCTCTAGTCATGCCTCTTGTTTCCCCACAGACACAGCAAGTTCTCGATCATGCCCATTGCTGCTCACATGTGCTTTCACCCATAGAGGGGAAGGGAGACACAGTGAGACTTCCCTGATGGGCCACCACCAGTTCACTTGAGGAATCAACACAGCGGAGTCTCATCCTTATCTAAGCGATTACAATGCAGACCTTTTAGACTGAGTCGCCTTTTTTTTGTGAAAGCTCATGTCTGGGAGAGGAAAATCAAAGGTTGCGTCAAGAAAAAAGGAGTGGGAGTGGGTGCCATGATAAGACTCTTCTCCCCCCCCCCCCCACTATGAAGTAGGTAAATCTCACAAGGTCCTGGAATGTTGGACTTTAAAAAAAAAAACACTTGGATATTTACATTCTAAGCTATGGTTGGGACCAGAGCATGCTTAAAATTATTTTAAGAGAACATTACAAGCTTTAGCAGTGAGTAAACCTGGGAAGGGAGGGGGTGTCTTTTCTTCATTATCTGGAGAGAAAAAAAGCACAGAGAGGTTCAACTTCAGGAATTGTCACTTGGGAAAAGAGGCCTTATTCATATCACCAACCAGTGGACTAGTCAAACCAGTAACTCTTTGCGGTGTAATAAAAATCACACTCACATACTGTTTTATGATCAGAGAGGATCTTATTTGGTGGTCATTTAGTTTTTAGAACAACTGGAGTGGTTTTTTTCAAGTGCCTATTAACTCACTACAGTGGTTAAACATGAGAGGCAGACACGCTAGAATGAGGAAGATTAATGATCTCTGCAGAGCTGAGAAGAATATTTTTCAATTCATATAGATGGAATTTATCATCACCACCTCTGAAGATGGCATAATTTGCCCACTTACAACAGGCCTATCTGTTTCAATACTTCCAAAAGATGTGGCTTTTCACTTTTCACTTGGACTAACACAAGAATGCCAATTCTCTGTAAGCAGAGAATTAGGAGTCAGTGGGTGGGTGTGGGGAGCCCAGTCATGGCAGCAGGAATAGGCATTCATTCATAAATAAGAAGTGCCCTTTGCAGTAGGGGACGGTCTGCTGTAACAGAGTTTGGAACGAAGTGTCTATCAGGGAGGATGGAATCAAAGTTTTAAAACGGAAATATTTCCCAATATCTATTCTTAGATAGGCCTGATTTGCACTTAGTTAGGGCTTTGCAAGCTGAGGTCATAACCGCCTTATTCCCTAGCTCCAAACCACAGGAACCCCTGACCCCCGAAGAAAAACAACAAAAAGACAGCCAGAATGATGTTTTGTGCCCAGCTAGTCCAACTGCAACCTTCCGCGTCACCGCTAGTTGTCACTTCGCTCCCAGACGGGAGACCCGGGGTTTCCAGCACTGCGGTTTGAGAGAATGCAGTCCCAATTAAACTAAAAAAACTCATAAAGCTTCCCCTTAAGTCCTCAGCCGAGTGAAGGCTAACCAGCAGAAGGGCTAGGGGGCCAGTTTCGGGGGAGTGCAGCAGGCAGACAGACTGACAGACCGCAAAGAACAGGCAAACCGCTGCTGGAGCAGCCACTGTCTGGGACCTACACGCACCAGCCAGACACCCTGCGGGTTGGGGGGGGTGGGGGGGAGGAAGGAGGGGAATGGAAGGGCCTTCAACACACAGCACCCCCTCCCCACTTGATGAGGCCGCGGCAGAGTGAGCTTCTCTACTCCGTCTGAACCCCTTTTATACCGTAATAATAGTGATGGTCAGTATAGAAAATCGCGTACCTGAAGAATACAATGGTCTCCCAAAGGTAGAATCGTAGAGTATTGAAGCTGTACATTTTCCAGGTTCTTGTGCTGTAAAGTCCACGAGTTATGGGTTGCAAAAAGGTTCCCGATAGGCACTTATGAAGCCAGAGAGTGCCACTGGGGAAAATAATCCAGATGTTTAAGGGAGCTGGGGAGTAGAGGGACGGAGTGGCAGAGCTGGGGGAGAATCGCAGCCAGGCGGTTTAGGTACCGCGGACAGCGGCAGCCGTGCAGGTTCAGCACCACGGAGAGTGTCCAGCCTGGCTGCGGGCGGGAAGAGCGCTGCTGGTGCTCAACTCGCTGGAGGCTCCCTGCGGCGTTGGGAGGCACGTTTTGGGGGTGGGTATATTTTCTTCTTTTCCTTTCTTTTTTCTTTCTTTCTTCTTATTTTACCCTTGTTTTTTCTGTAGAGATGGCCAGATCCATACAAGGAAGAAATCCGTAGGGATCAGAGCCCTGGCCTCGGACCCTTAGACCCGGCTAGCATCTTCCTTCTGGCCCTGGGCTGGCCCGAGGGGTTTTAGGGGTGGGGGGGTGGGGGGGTGGAGCAGGTGACGGTGCTGGCTTCAGTTAGATGTCGGAGAGTGTGCCAGGCTGGCGCATCGCAACCGAGTCTCGGAATCTCGTTCCCCTGCCTCCGTTCCTGTCTGCTGTCGCCTTGCAGTCCGTGTTCTCTGGCCCCCGCCGATTAAGTTGGGATCGCTGCAGGAAAGGTGTCCCATTGCTTGAGGCTTCAGGAGCCAGAGAGCCCACCACAACTTTCAGAGGCTGCTGGGGTCCATGGCTTCCCAACAGGGCTCAGAAGCCCTAGCATTCAGAGGCATCTCGGATTTCTAAACTCGCCCATCTTCAGGCCAGACTCCCTCAGATCTTCAGACTTTTCTTACTGCATTAATTTAACAAACTGACGGGGTAGGGGATGGGGGGGGGGCGAGGGCTGACGGGAGGGTGTGGAGAGGGGAAAATTGGGGGAAAAACTCCTTAGAAGCTTCAAACCCTCCCACTCGAGGTGTTCATTGGCCCGCAGCTGCGAAAACCATATCTTCTCTCCAGGTTCGGCCAATTGCGTTTTTAGGCTCTGCGTTGAGTTTAACCCTTGGAGTGCTGGCAGAGACCAGCCTCTAGCACTTCTCAGGCCCTACTGTCTTTTCAGGTCTTCTGTTGCTCCAGGGAGGTCACAGAATTAATCTTTGGAAGTCTTTCAAAATCTTAACCTTGATTTTTAAAAAAAGAAAATGGTTGCATGTAAATAAAATACCGCGAGTCTCAGTCCAGATGTGTTGCTGGTAGGGGTGGGGTACTCAGTTTATCATTTTAAAAGGGTCACGTGAAGCCATATCCCTCAATTTCTTTAAAGTGCTAAAGGTATAATGTTTGAGCCCATAGGACTTAAGGGGAAAAAAAAAAGGTCTGGTGGATAGAGTAAATCTCCTTCTAGGCTCATCATAGTAGGGAAAGTCAGGAAACATTTTTTAGTTTCTGGAGTCAAAGGGGAGCTGAGCTGCCTGGTCCTTTTGAGAGAGGCAGAAGACAGACTCCTCCGTTAGAACAGAGGGCATTTGATTCACATCATAAAGGCTGGGCTCCAAATTAATGCCAGGGCCAAGGAGTGCGTGAAGGTCCCTTGTTCCTACGGCCCTCCCTCCCGGGTCTCCTGCGCCTGCCTTCTTCTGTTTCTCTGCCTTATCCGACTCTCAGAAATGAGATATACATTTCACTGTTGAGTCCATCTGGGGAGGTAGAGTTAATCAGATTTTCTCTCAGCTAGGGGACTTTAGTGGATTAATAGCCTCTGCAGGATTTTCTGGCCCACTGGAACTCGCTGGGACTTTGTGGGTTCTCCCTTCCAACGTTGCCTACAGAGGACAAGCCTTCAATTTACCCAGCATACTCAGGGATTCCTTACTTGGGGCAATAGTTCTCTGTTCTCTGCAAGTTCAGGTCTTTTCTCAAGCAAAGCTTCCTTTCCCAGCTCAGGACCAGACCAGCAGAACTTTGCTCCCTTGTACCGCAGAAACATGTGCCAGAGAGAGTCTTTTACGGCTTTTCTATCCCAGGGTTCCCAAAACGTTCTCAGTAGTGACCAAAAAGGAGATTTGCTATTGATGGTGAGTGCCCATGTGTCCGATGCAAATGCCTTTGTAGGTATACCATATTGAATCGAAGGCTGACTATCGGTAGCACACCATCAGACACTCCACATGGCCTCTTTGCTCTCTAGTCACCTTGAGGTAAATATCATTGTTTTTGCTCATGGGTTTGTGTGCATATATGTGTGTGCTTTTAAAAGTGAACTTATATTTTCTCCCTCCCTCTCTCCTTTTCAGACAGTTTTGCTATGTTGCCCTGGCTGGGATAGAACTGGAACTAAATATGTAGATCAAGCTGGCCTCACACTCACAGCGATCTATCTACCTGTCTTTCTGCCCTTTGAGTGCTGGGACCAAAACCATGCACCACCATGCCTGGCCTAATAAGTGAATATACTCCAATGTGCATACTTTATTTTTTATTTTTGGTGTTTTGAGACAGGGTTTCTCTGTGTGGTCTTGGCTATCCTGGACTCACTTTGTAGACCAGGCTGGCCTCAAACTCACAGAGATCCTCCTGCCTCTGCCTCCCTGAGTGTTGTGATTACAGGCACACGCCACTGCGCCCTGCCGCATAATTTAGTTTTGATTTGTGTTCCGCATTAATTTTGAAGTAAATTGTCTATTTGTAGTTGTATATTTCTGTTTGCAATTAGTTTCTGTCTACATAAGCATATATATTTATATATTCATATGTGTAAGAATGTCATCTATGTGCATTAACATGTGTCAGTGTGATGCCTCAGAAGCATTAGGACAAGTCACAAATTGGCAACTATATCCTTGCCTCATCTGACTAGGAAACACTCACACAGTCAGACATAAATGTGATGTCTAGTGCTTCCTTTTACTCCTTTCACAGTGGGAATGTGTGTGTGTGTTGCTGATGGTGGTTGTGAACATTTCCCAGTTCATGGCCTATGCAAGAGAAGAGAGTGATTATGGCATGAGAAAGGGTCACTTGTGTTCTACTTGCTATAAGGCTGACACTTTCATTCGGTTCACTCACATGAATTGAGTGTGTCCTAGGCACAGGACAGGTAGTGGTCTGAACTCCTGGGACACGCAGCTGCTTCAGAGGGCAGTGAGAAAACTCAGATGGTTAAAGGTCTGTCCAGTTTATTAACCATTTCAAAGAACCAACTCTTTGGTTGATTTTTTAAATTATTATTTTATCCTCAATTTCACTAATTTATTCCCAAGCATCAACTTACAGGATGACAGAAACTAGAAATTTCTGTGCGGCCAAGGAAACAATCAGCTGAGCTAGCAGATAATCCATAGAACAGCTGAAAAATCTTTACCATCTACAATGCCAGACAAGAGGCTATCCAGAATTTACAAAGAATTGCAGAAGATAAATCCCAAAGAAATAAAACTATGAATCAACAGATGAGTGAATAACTGACTAGGCGGTTTAAAAACAAAACAAAACAAAACAAAGCAAAAACAAAAACAAATAGTCAATAACTGTTTTAAAAAGTATTGACTATTCCTAGCTGTTAGGGAAATGCAAATTAAAAGGGCTTTGAGGTAATACCTCACCCAAGTCAGAATGGCTGTCATCAACAAACCTGACAATAAATGTTGGAAAACACGTGGAAAGAAAAGACTCCTGTTGGAATGCGATTGTGGCTATCACTTTAGAGATTTCTCAAAGATTAAAAATAGAACTATCATATGACTCAGCTATTTCACTCTTGGACATATACCCAGGGTTTTCTATCTTACCATAAAGATATTTGTACCCCTGTGTTTATTGCTGCTTTCTTAGCTTCACTAGAGAAACCCCTTAGCTAACTGGTTTTTCTTACTGTTCTTTGCAACCTTACACTTTAAAATTTATTTTATTTTCAATTATCTGCTTAAGCGTGTGTGTGTGTGGGTACATGCGCTTGAGTGCAGGTGTTTGTGGACGTCAGACAGGACATCAGAATCCCCAGGTCTGGAGTTGTAGACAGTTGTGAGCCACCACCAAAGGAGATGTAAACCGAGCTCTGGTCCTCCGGCAGAGCAGCGAGTGCTCCTAAACATTTCTCATGTATCTAGAGCTTTCTGTTCCTTTGTAGCTCACTCATGAAGATAAACAATCAAGGGTTTGTCATGGATTTATGTTTCTGGATAAATAACTGAACTTCTCCAGGCTTATGTCAAAGGAGGGCTGTAAGACCATGCTCCACACCTCAGGGAATTGCACAAAGGGAATGGCAGTTAGTCTTGATCTTACTGTAGCTCGCTGTGGTGTAAAAATCAAAGTCTGCATAGCATATTGACTTCAGCGAATGGCTCATTTCTGTCCATATCCATACTGCAGAACCCACTCTAAAGTGTAATTATAATACTTGGCTTGTCCCTTACAGGTGCCTGTAGCCATATTAGAAACTTTCTAAGCATGGTTAAATTTTGACACAGTGGTGCTTACTTTGTTATGAGAAATTATTGATTACTATGTATTAGATAGGAGGTAATTTAAAGCCTTGGGGACAGAGCAGGGAAGGACACAGAGATCTCTCTTCTACCATAGTGCATCTTCTAGTGGAGAGAAATAGATGGCGGACTAACCAGCCACGAGGATTAGAAAGAAGGCAGGGCCAGTGAGACGGCTCAGCAGGTGGCAGCGTTTACCACTAAACCTGATGACCTGAGTTCAATTCCCAGACCCACAGGGTAGAAGGAGAGAATAAAAATGTAATACATTGTAATACAGATGACCACCATGTATGAGCTATACCATGTGTGTACCCACACATGCACCCCCTCCAACACAAAATAAAAGAATAAAAATGTAATACAATTTTAAAGGAAGAAGAAAGCTGAGGGGTACATAGTGACATGGAGATATAGTTTTATATGGGGCAGCAAGATCAGAGGATGTTTTGAAAGAAGACATGTGAACAGCTGTTGAAAGAAGTGGAGGTTGAGACAGAGGAGAGTTTTCCAGGGAAGGACAAAAGCTTCAGGAAGTCAGGGAAGAGGAATATACTTGTGTCTGAAAGGAGGAAAGGCGGAAAGGCCTGGGGGCTGAACTGCTTCCAGTCACTGGGGCTTAGTATCATCTCCAAGGTCCCGTAAGGACTTTGGGTTTCACTTAAGTGAGGTAAGGACCCATTGGAGGGATTTCTGGTTCCTGGGATGTGTGTGTGTGTGTGCATACAAGCATGTGTTCTTGTGTATTTGTGCAACTCATGTGTGTCTGCATAAACCAGTGCAGGAGAAACTCATCAGGAACTGCTGAAAATATTCTTAGTGACTAGTCTTTTGTTCAAGTGTTTATGTACAGAAAATTAATCCAGAACTATTAATCAACTTCCCCTTGGACCAGTGGCTGCTGGAAGAAGAACACAGGGATCTTAATTATAGTAAAAAGTCTTTCCACTGCTCTTTGCTCCAACAAAGAGGAAAGATATACAGAAAGAGGATCAAGGCAATCTAGAAGGGAAGGGATTCTACCTGGATTATTAATTATATACAGATAAATACCATATATTTAGAAAATGCACTTAATACCCTTACCGTAGCAAGCAGCTTAGTTTAGCCTGGCTTACCTTAAGCACACGCAGAACTCTTACTTTTTCCTACAGTTGGGCTAAATCATCAAGCACAATGCTCACTTGATTATAGTATGTACACACACATACACACACATACACACACACGCCCACATGCATGCACACACATACACACCATAGGGGGTGTCCAGTAAACATTTCTGGCAGGAATGACTGATTAAATAAATGAAAGAAGGGCCGGGCATGGTGGCGCACTCCTGTAACCCCAGCACTCGGGAGGCAGAGGCAGGTGGATCGCTGTGAGTTCGAAGCCAGCCTGGTCTACAGAGAGAGTCCAGGACAGCCAAGGCTACACAGAAAAACCCTGTCTCGAAAAACCAAAAAAAAAAAAAAAAAAAAGAAAGAAAAATAAAAAGTTTCAGGTAGAGGGCTTGAAGAGAAGGAAGGGAAACAGGAGTGTTAATCATGTTTTTGTTTTGTTTTTTTGTTTTGTTTTTGTTTTTGAGACAGGGTTTCTCTGTATAACAGCTCTGGCTGTCCTGGAATGTCCTCTGTAGTCCAGGCTGGCCTCGAACTCATGGAGATACATCTGCCTCTGCCTTCCAAGTGCTGGGGTTAAAGGCGTGCATCACCACCGCCCGGCCCGAGTGTTAATCATGTAAGATATCATCACGTGACACTTTGTATTAACAGAGGTGCAGGGGGAGTGGGGCTGTTTCTACACTGCCCTGACAGGCATCAGTTATGGTCTGTTAAAAAGTGAAACAAAATAGGACCTAGAAAGGTGGTCCAGAGGTTAAGAGTGCTCGCTGCTCTTACAGAGGACCCGAGCTCAGTTCCCAGCACCCATGTTTGGTGGCTTATCACCACATGTAACTCTAGCTCCAGAGGATCTGATGCCCTCCTTTTTCCTCTGAGGGCACCGACATGAACTGGGGCATATACAGACAAGCAGGCACACATACATGTGCACTCACATACACATAAAATACAAAAAGCCTGGTGGTGCGTAACTTTAATCCCAACATTTGGGAAGTAGAGGTAGGTGAATCTCTATGAGCTCGAGGCTAGCTTGGTCTATACAGTGAGTTTCATGTCAGTCAGGGCCACAAAGGGAGACCCTGTCTCAGAAAAAAAAAAAAAAGTGAGCCTAGGATTCCTTGGAAAAGCTAACTGGCACCAGAGCTCTCTGTCCTAAGAAGCAGACACATATAGTACTAAGAGACATTTTTACCCAGGGCACTGATTCGGTTCTCACAGCACAGGAGAGCAAAGTGACTAACTTGCCTAGATCTCAGAACTTGAGTCTACAGGGATGTGTCTGAACCCTGCCCTCCGAGGGAAATGAATGCCTGCTATCAATGCCGATCAGGCCCCGGCTTCCTGCCCCAGCAGCTTGACATCCACATGAGACCCTGCATTATCTTCTGAGCCCTCACTTCAGTGCTTCCCTTTAGCTGCCTCTCTCCTTTCTTCTCAGCCTGGCTTTAACTCGTATTTCATCTTTATTCAGTCAGTTCTTCCTGCTTAGCCTCTTATCTCTTAGAGCTTCCACAAGGACTTTGCATATTATGGAATCTTGGCAGAGGATACAATTTTTTTCCCCTAAGTCTGTTCTTTTGAGTTCATTCATTTATTTTATTTTATTTTTTAAATCATGTATGTATTGAGCTTCAGCCGTGTGTGACGCTGTATTGAGGTTTCTTCCCTCTTTAATCAGTGTTTACTGAGGGTTACTCTATCTTTTTTTTTTTTTTTCTTCCATTTTGCTTCCTGCCAGGAACTGTGTGAAATGGTAGCAGAAGAGAGGAATACGCGCTCTTCGCCCCGCCCCCATCCCCTGTGCCCCAAAAGTGTTCATCCATTTGAAAAGAGAAGGGGCCAGAAAGAGACACTTGCAGTTCATATTTTAAAATACTTGCGGGCCAAGCATGGTACTACTTGACCACAGTCCCAGCACCGTGATACCGAGACAGGAGGAGTGTGAGTTCAAGACTAGCCTGCGATATCACTCTATTAGTTTCCTCTCTTGTCACTCTATCTGAATACCTGAAAAGGAGCAACGCAGGAAAGGAAGGGATTCTTCTGACATGCAGCTTAAGAAAAGGTTACCACCCATCCTGGTGGGAAGGTGTGGCCACAGGCTGCTCCATGGCAGCAGGGCTGCAAGGCTGCTTGTTCACATCTCAGCGGGACAGGAAGCAGCAAAAAAGGGGTCCTGCTCCTCAGCTGGCACTCTCTTCTTTGTCCTTCCATTCCTGACCATGGATGGTGCTGGCTACATCCAGGGTAGGTCTTCTCTCCTCAACTAATTTCCAGACATGCACCCACAGGCACACTCAAAGTGCAGCTCATGAATGTTATCGGTATTTCTGTGTGTGTGTGTGTGTGTGTGTGTTGAAATAGGGTCTCATTATGTAGGTCCGCATGGTCTGGAACTTGCTATGCAGACCGGGTTGGCCTTGGACTCATAGAGATTGCTTGCCTGGGCCTGCCAAATGCTAAGTATGCAGGTGTGATCAGTAAGTGCTCTTACCACTGGCCAATCTTTCCACCTTAAAGCATCTTAATTATTGCTTTTTATGGTGCTGTGGTTTATAACTTAATGTTTGATGCGTGCAAGGCTACACTGAGCTATGTTCCAGCCTTTCTTTCTGTTCCGTATTAGTGTCTGTGCAAGGTTGGTATTATAGGTTGGAGAGAAGTCTTAGAGATTAAGAGATTAAGATTGCTCCTCTTCCAGAGGACCCAAGTTCAGTTCTGAACATCTGTATCTGCCAGCTTGTAACGAACTGTAATTCCAGCTCTAGGAATTACACCCTTTCTTGGCTTTTTGGATATTCTCATGTATGTGGCCTATGCTTACACACACACACACACACACACACACACACACACACACACACAAAGATTGGTGTCATTCCTTTTTCAAATGTTTACAAGTGTCTGATGGTGAAATTCTTTGGATGTGCAGGTTTCTCTGTGAAAGACTTTCACGTTCAGATGAATTTTTTTAAGTAGATAAGGGATCATTCTAATTTCATCTTTTCCAATAATTGTCTTAATAAGTAGTGTGTTTCTAGGCATCCATCCATTTCATTTAAATGCTTAAATTTATTTGCACAAGATTTGATAATCCTCTGATTTTATTATTGTATAGACTCTTGTGACATCTTTCTCAATGTCATGTTGGCACCATGTGCTCTCTCTTTTTCTATATAGTTCTAGGAGAGCAGCCATTTTATTAGTCACTTCAAACAATTAAACTTAAATTTTTATTGCATTATAAATTTGTTTTTGGTTACATTTTGGGAGCTCTCACCTTGTTCATTTTGTGGGGCTTCAATATACTCATCTCTCTGCTGGCTTTTTGGGATGAATATTTGCATATTTAACATTTAAGCTTTTTTATTTTTTATTTAATTGTTAAATATTTAAGACTCTGAATTTCCCCCTAGGCTTTGTATCCTCAAAGTTATAGAAAGTTATTGTTCAAAAAATTTTGAGACACGGTTTCTCATTGAATGTACTAGAGGTTATGGATTGAACTGGGTTATAGACCTGAACCACAACACTCAGATTTGATGTGGGGTCTGGGGATCTGAACCTAGGTCCTCATGCGTAGAAGCAGGCACTTTACCACTTGTACCATCACCTCAGCAGCTTGTTAGTTAATGTTAGTTAACAGGAGTAGTTTGCTCATATTCAGTCCTATTGTTCTCTCTTCTCCGTTCTACTAGTTTATTTGGTACCTTATTCTTTGGTCTTCATACACACACACACACACACACACACACACACACACACACACTTATATAAATGCTCTTTTTTTAGTGGTGATCATAGTATCACTCATATGACTTTGTAAGACTTTGTTTCTTTGTTTTTTTTTTTCTTTTTTGAGAACAGTACATAACCAAGTATGACCTCACACTTCAGATCCTCCTGCTACCGGCTCCTAAGTGGCTGGGATGACAGGTGTGTACCTCTCATGACAAGTGTGTACCTCCTGCCTGGCTTATGTGCTCTCATGGAACCCAGGGCTTCCAGCATGTGGACAAGCATTTCACCAACCCAACGTCATAGCCAACCCTCTCCAGAATTCTTTTTCTTGAAGTGTTCCACTTTCATTACTTCTTGGCCTTTTGGGCTAAGCTCAAGTGTATGCTGGTTGAAGACACTGTTCCATTGTTTCCTGGCTTATACCTTATTTTGAAAAAAAATTGCAGTGAGTTTTATCTGATCTTTGGAAGTCATTAGTCTTTAGTTTTCTCGGTTGTTTTTAAGGTTCTTCTGTTTTGGACCTATAATCAATTTTATGTGATGGGGCCAGGTTGGGCATGCTTTATAAATGTGTAAAGCATTACCTAGCTTTGTGGAGGTGGGTCTTGGTGTATTTTCTCAATGGCTCATTTTCACCTCCTTCCCTTCACTCTGGCCTCCTTGCTACCCTCTGCTCAACTTGCACATTCTGTTTTCTGTCTTTCTGCATCAGTCAGAACCATTGCTCTTTCTTTTCAGGAACATGTTCTGCTGTGTTTAATCCGACTTATACTTACCTGGTGAGTGAAGTTCAGTTGTTTTAGTTTTCGGCTCTAGCATCTGATCTGTCTCTGATCACTTGTCGCTTGATCTGTCTTTCTTTCTTCTTTTCTTTATCCCTTTCTCCTTCTTCATCTAGATTTACTTTTATTTTTTAACTTAAGTGTCTCTGTGTGTCATGTATGTATGAATACTGACAGAGGTCAGAAGGGGTGTTAACTACGCTGGAGCTGGAGTTGCAGGCAGGTGTAAGCCTCCCAACATGGGTTCTGGGAACAGAGCTCAGGTTCTAGGCAAGAGCAGCAAGTGCTCTTAACCACTAACCCATCTCTCCAGCCCCCACTTTTACTCAATCCACAGTGTGGATTTACACTCAATCCACAGTGTGTTCTTCAAACAGTGGCTAGAGTAATTCCTTCCTACTCTTCCTCCTCTTTTTCTGTATGTGCACTCATGTGTGTGAATGTCAGTGTGTTCGTGCTGTCACGCACATGTGGAGGTCAAGGGATCATTTTAAGTGCCACTCTTCACCTTTAACCTTATCTGTAGCAGTGTCTCTTTGTTGATTTTCTTTTTTTAAAAAAATATTTTATTTATCATGTATACAGTGCTTTGCCTACATGTACATCTGCAGGCCAGAAGCGAGCATTAGATCACATTACAGATTGTCTGAGCCACCATGTGGTTGCTGGGAATTGAACTCAGGACCTCTGGAAGGGCAGCCAGTGCTTTTAACCTCTCAGCCATCCCTCCAGCCCTCTTTGCTGACTTTCTATTGCCTATGCCAAGATAGCTTCCAGAGATTCTTCTATTTTTGTCCCCACCACACCCCATCTTATCACAGGAGCACTGAAATTACACACGCGAGCTCTTGTGGCTTTACACGGGTTCAGGGAATTCAAACTTAGGGCCTCGTGCTTTTGAAGGAAGAGCTTTTACTCACCGAGCCATATCCCAACCACAAGGACAACATTTGAACATCCAACTTTAGTGTTTTCACCGCATCCTATGTGCACACAAAATGAAATACAGCTGATCACACAGACCCACACAATTGGCACTGTCCCTCTCTCCAACTGTACCAACTCTACCAAGATACAGATCCACATTCACTTTTGTTTGAGTTCGGATATTTACCTGGTGGTAAATATCTTTTTAGTATACAGATCTCAGACAAAATAAGACCTCTCCTCTGATCACTCTTCATGAAGAGTCTGTTCCCAGCTGCTACCATTTTTTTTTTGTCTTATTTTTCTCCCAAGCAATCGTCCTTACTTAACTTTTTTTTCCTGTGTGTGTGTGTGGACTTACACATTTCTTTTGCATTTTAGAATACAAACAGCACAATAAGAGGCATTTTGCTTCTCCAGTTTCTTGCTCACTTCCTGCTGCTGTGATATGATGCCCCCAACAGAGCAACTTAAGGGAGAAAAGTTCTTGTGGTTCACCGGTTCAGGGAACAGTTCATCATGGTGGGGAAGCCATGGAGCAGGAGCTTGAGAGAACGGGTTGTGTTAGGTCCACAGTTAAGAACAGAGTGCCATGAACGAGTGTGTGCACACTTGCTCCCTCCGCTTTATGCAGCCTAGGAGCCTTTGCTCAGAGAGTGGCCCTGCCCACTTTTAAGACGGGCCTTCCCACATTAATCAACTTACCATATCCTGTACAGACAATTTCAGAGGCTGACCTTAATGTGGACGATCCCTCATTAGGGCTCCTTTTTCAGTTGGATCTAGATTGTAAAGTTGACGATGCACCCTCACACCGTGGCGATAGTGGACCATGAACACATCAAGCATTAAATGGACGAAGAACACCTCACAAGAATTACTTTATATGTTGCCAGAGTGACCCTATAGCACAGAGCCCCATTGTCTCCTGTATATATAGGAAGAGTGGTGAAGATGCAGAGAGACCAGTTTCCTTTAGTTATAGTAGTCAAGTGGTGGATCTGAAGGTTCAACTCGACCTTTGACCTTCAACGTCAGGTTTGCAAATTATTTGTTATAATAGATTAGGTTTTTCTCTCTGATGTTTTCTTGGGACTTCTTTTCTTCATGGAGAGGAGAGCTGGGAATTTGGTGCTAGCCTGGGCTACTTAGTAAGGCCAGCTTAGAAAAATGATTTTCTTGCTAATAAAAATGTGGCTTTCTTGTATTTTTCACCATTTCTCTAGTTACAGTTGGTTAGAAGAGATTTGAAGAGAGATGTCTGCTCCTTTTTGCTTACCCAGAACATAACATCACTCTCTGAGACTCCCAACTGGGGATCCCTTTCCCTTACTCACTGTCACTCCACATGGTGACTGAATACCTGACAAGGAGCATCTTAGAGGAGGAAGGAACTGATCTGGACCAGAGTTTGTGGATGCTCACATGTGGATGGATTGGGAAGCAGAGAAGGTGGGGATTTTGGTACTCATTCATTTTTTCCTCTTCTTTTCAACTCAGTCTTGGACTCTAGGCTGTGTGACAGTGCCACCCTTATCCTGGATGGGGGAGGGTCTTTCTTCTGCGTTAAGCCTTTCTGGAAATGTCATCACAGACCCACCCAAGATGTATGTCACTAACACCTTAGGCATTTCTTAATCAAATCAAGTTTATGATACAAATCAACCATCAAATATAGGGTTAGTCAGAGATTCCAGCATAGGAGGACACAGGGCTGCCAATCAATACACTCCAGTTTCTATTAGTCAGGAATAAACTCACGATGCCAATCTGCTCACCACTTTAATTGAGAACGTTTCACTGGAAAGAGACTCACTTTAAAATGATTTCCTTTTTCTTAACTATTTCTTTTTTGACAATACACTGGCTTCAAGCTTGTTATCTTCCAGCTTTCAGCTGGGTGCTGAGATTGTAGGCAAGTACCACCATACCCAGCTCCTTTATTCTCAACTCTTAGAATACATACACAGGAGAATCCAATACACCCTGCTCCACAACCAAAACAAAGTTAAAAAAAGCCAGTGCTGAGGATAGGATAGCTGAGAGCTGGAGAGGGTCAGGTTCCTCACAGTGTTCTGTGCGTGCCTTTTTCTACCTGGTCTCAAAGCATCATCTCCCTCGGCCTTTTCAGGCACATGGACCAGCTAATTTATCTTGTGCTCAGGCCAACGTTAGTTGGATTTTTCTTTCTCTTACATTGTAAAGAGTCCCAGTTTGTACATGTTCCATAAAGGCCAGTTGATGATTGATTGGTTGTGGGTGTAGACTTTTGCCTAAGCCTGGAGTATAAAGCCTGACTAGAGGCATAGGGTGTTCTGAGCGACCTTGACGAAGACTTCCCAGACTCCCTCCCAGCATCTCTCTGCTATGCTTTTCTGTCTCTGCTGTCTCAGTGGAGACAAAGAGCCCATGGAGGGGTTGCTGATGCTCGGATATCAATTAAGCAGAAGTGAGGCTAATAGGGAGACATCCTTCAGTACAAGGTCCCATGTGGCCAGGGCTGCTGAGAGGTGAAGGTGGTATCTTCTGGGGAAACTGAGGCATGTGTTACTGATGGTATGAAAGCTGATACTAAGTCGCTGAGTCACAGTCTGGGACTGGGAGGAGACATTAGAGCTGGCTCAACTCTCTCAGGACAGATCACACTTCCAGTCTCCCTTCCTACTCACAAACAGAAGCTGTTTGGTGTAACTGGCATTTACTACTCTTGGAACCAAATCATTTATATTTGGGGGACAAATCCTCACTCATTTGCTGTGTATAAAGCAGTAGGGACAGAGTATGTGTGTGTATGCCAGGCGTGGTGGCACATGCCTTTAATCCCAGCACTCAGGAAGCAGATCACTGTGAGTTCAAGGCTAGCCTTGTCTACAAAGTGAGTCTAGGACAGCCAAGGCTACACAGAGAAACCCTGTCTCGAAACCCCCCCTCCAAAAAAAAAAGTATGTGTGTGTGTGTGTGTGGGCTTTTGAGGTCAGATTTGGGCTTCTTTACTTCTTAATAGGTGACGTTGGCAAAGTGTTACCACCTCTAAACTTTTTGTTGTCCTGTGTGTAAGATGGTGGTGACAGTAACATCTACCTCATTAACCTATGAAGTCTAAAACACCCCCAATGTTTTATGCTTGGCAGTCCTCAGTCTGTGTTGCTGGCTAGTTTTATGTCAGTTGGACACAAGCTGGAATCACCAGAGTGGAGGGAGATTCAAGTGAGAAAATGTCTCTATAAGATCAGCTGCAGGCAAACCTGCGGAACATTCTCTTAATTAGTGATTCATGGGAGGAGGGAGAAAGGCCCAGCCCATTGTAGGTGGTGCCATCCCTATGCTGGTAGTCCTGGCTTCAATAAGAAAGCAAGCTGAGCAAGCCTCCTGGAGCAAGCCAGTAAGAAGCACTCCTCCATTGGCTCTGCATCAGCTCCTGCCTCCTGGTTCCTGTCCTGCTTGAGTTCCTGTCCTGACTTCCCTTTGATGATGAGCTGTGGTATGGAAGTGTAACCCTTTCTTCCCCAAGTATCTTTGGTCATGTTGTTTTATCACAGCAAGTAATCCTAACTAAGATAGTCTGTGCCTTGCATTTCTTTTGGACTGCCTTAGTTCTTCCTGGTAGCATCACTGGCTTCAGGTTGGAGAGGTCAGGACAGGTCCCCCTGAGACCCCAAATCCTATAGCAGAGTTTGACAGCTAACTGAGACTTGGGATTCCAGCAATCAAGGCCTCTGGCCACTTCCTGAAGCCAACAATATTAGATAAAAATCACAGTATCCTCTCTCTGCTCTCTTCTAGGGTCCTGGCTGCCGGTGCTCATTAAAGGCAGTTTTCTCCAGATTTCAGTCAGTGTTTTAAAAGCTTAGAGTCAAACACTGGTCTCCCAAAGGGTTGGATGCAGTTTCTTCAGTTTTCCCCCAAATCCCTGACCTGAATTTCCAGCAGCTGGGTTATTAGCGCGTCAACAAAACATGTGCCTGGGGGATAGAAAATCCATTCTTGTCCTTTGGTCATTTAGAAAACATCAAGGAGAAAGAGAGAGAGAGGGGGAGAGAGAGAGAGAGAGAGAGAGAGATCAAGATCCAACTCCCATCACACCCAGGCTTGACAGCAGAGTCGCACCCAGAATCATGCTCTGTCCACAGTTTTTGAGATTTAATAAGAGTGTGATAAAATTTACTCCAAAGCTCTTCTGTCTACTCTTATTCCTCATGAGTCATCAAGGAGACATTGTTTGGCATTGTTACCAATTTTAGTTAGTGTTCAAAGTGATGGGTTTCATGTCTCATGACCACATGTACCCCCAAATCCCCTTTTCTGCACTTGTACTCACAGGCACAACCCATCCCCAATATATACATAATCAAAAATAATAAAAACAAATCTTTAGAGAAGCTGTCCTTATCACACATCTGTAGCTACTTTTGGCAGTCCTTTGTGAGTCCCTCAGTGATACAAGCTTGGGAGTGTGGACTTTTGGGTTCTGCTTTCAGCCTGGGAGGCTCCCCTAATGCCTAACAGCGAGGCATGCAGCAAGCCAAAGCCTGCCGGTCTTAGTCACGTGAAGGTCAACCTTGGCTTCTTTCCAATATATCTATATCATCTCTATATATGTCATATCTACCTCTATCTACCTCCGTCTGTCCCTCCATCCATCTACCCACCCACCCATCATCCATCTGTTCATCCGTCTGTCTGTCTTACCTCATCTTCCCAAATCCCTGAGATCTTAAGCTGCTGTGACTGCTCAGCATTTCCACTCCAGTGTCTTCCCTTCTTGGACATCGTTTCAGTTTCATTTTTGTTGCTGTGACAAAATGTCCTGACCAGGCAACTGAAGGAAGAAAGGGTTGATGATGTCGTTTTCAATTTCAGGTTGCCTTTTATCACTTTGGGGCAGTCAAGACAGGAACTGGAAGCACTGTTGTCCACAGTCAGCAGAGGCAGAAGGAACACACAGATTTTCACTCGCTTGCTTGGCTTTATATTTGGCCATTTTCCTTCAGCCTTCCACAGTTCAGGGGCCAGCCTGTGAAAAGGTTGATCGAACAGCGTAAAGCCGAGCCCACCTACATCAATTAACAATCAAGACGGCACAGACACACCCGCAGGCCAAGCTGATGTCATCAGCTCATCATCAAGACTCTCTTTCTAGCTGTTCTTGGGTTGTGTCAAGTTGACAATTAAAACCAATGAGCACAGCTACCCACTCAGCTGTCCTGCTGTATGCCAGGACCATTGTCACCGTGGATGGTAGAGTTCATCTGAGAACCATTTCCCCTCTGAATCCCGCTGTATTGCATCGTTCCCATTTCCCGCCACTGGTGCTCATGTCACTCTTCACTCACCTCAGCTCACAAGCTAATTTTGTCTAATAGATGTTTCTGGTCACCTTACGTGTTACCTTTTATGGGACAAGACTAAAGGCAGGTTGTCAGAGACAAGGAGAGCCTGGCATGGATATTCAGAGGTCTTTGGAGGTCATAGTGTGTTTGGAGGGTCGGTTTTGTCTCTTGTTAGCCAAGGGATCTTGGGAAAGTTCATGAACTCCTTTTTGGTCTTGGCGTCCTAATCAGTTAAATTACACAACTTCTAGTTTGCTGTGACAATCCCGGGAGATAGCTCACCAGGTGTTCAGTGGAATGAATGCAGTGCTTGGGTATTAATTGGAATGGCAAGGGAGGCTTGGTATTTTATTTCAGTTTTTTAAAAAAGATTTATTTTATTTTAAATTATGCGCACGCGTGTGTGTGTGTGTGTGTGTGTGTGTGTGTGTGTGTGTGTGTGTGTGTGTGTGCCTGTATAAGGGTATGTGCATGTGAATACAGGTTCTACCCAGAAGTCAGAAAAGGGCATCAGATCTCCTTGGGACTGGAATTACAGGTCGTCGTGAGCTACACAATTAGGTACTGGGAGCATAACTCAGGTTCTCTACAAGAGCTTACACTCTCAGCCTCTGAGCCACCTCTCCAATTCCTAGTTTACTTACTTAATTTTAAATACATTTTGTGTGTGCATGTGTGCATATGTGTAAACACACACATACTTCATTATGCATGTTTAGGTTGGGGGATAACTTGTGAGATTTAGTTCTCTCTTTCCAGCACGTGGCTCCATTAGGTGTGACAGCAGATGCCTTTTTCTACTGAGTGCTCTCACCAGCCCCCAAAGTGAGTCGAGGGTTCCTGGTGTTTACCTTAGCACCCAGCACAGGTGAGGTTTTCCATCTGAAGCTATCAACACCATATACTGAATACTTTTCTTGTTCCTAGTATGTGCTTAGAGCTCACCAAAGGTCTGGTTATTGAATTCTCTCAAAATGTCCCAAGAGACATATTCTAGCCTGCCTGAAGATACCATATATGGTAAAGCTAAGGCTGGGAGAGCGGAAGCAACTCAGCTTTCGCTTAGGCTATGGAGGAGTAGAGAGAGTTGGGCTTTGAAAACCACAATGTCTGACTCCATAGAGGGAGGCTGGGAGTGGTGCTTTGAGTGAGAATGGCTCCCATAGGCTCATATATTTGAATGTGTAGTTTCCAGATGGTGGAATTGTTTAGGAAGGATTAGGAGGTATGGCCTTGTTGGAGGGGGTGTGCCACTGGGGGTAGGCTTTAAGGTTTCAAAAGCCCATGCAAGACCCAGCCCCCCCCTCTCGCTCTTTCTCTCTCTTTCTCTCTCTCTGTCTCTGTCTCTCTGCCTGATCCTGTGAATCAGGATGTAAGCTGTCAGCTACTGCTCCAGAGCCATGCCTGTTACCACACTCCAAGCTGTTATGGCCATGGACTAACCCTCTGAAACTGTAAGCAAACCCCAAATTAAATGCTTTCTTTTATACCTTTCTTTGGTTACAGCAGCAAAACAGTAACTGAGATATTGGTCAGTGCTGGGGATGCAGTGTGAAAAAATGGTGTGCTTATAGGAGATCCATCAACTAATAAACTAATAAACTCCTGTCATATCGGGGAGGAATAGAGGGTGGGTACTGCCAGGGGGCCTGCGGAGGGCAGGATGGCGTAGACACATTCCAGAAGCTTTGCTACTGTCTCTGTTTTTATGAGGAAGAGTGCAAGGGAGAGAGGGACTCTTGGCATGACCCATACATACCATGTCTAGGGTGTAATCTAGATTTTGGACATAGACTCACAGAGGGGTTTTAGAGAGTAAGGTTAAAAGGGAAGGAAGTGGAGCTTCTTGGAAGGTCAACTGCCTTAAGGTCTTAGCAGAGTGTGTGAAGAGGACAGGGAAAGCAAAGTACAGTCTGAAGTAACTGAGAGAACACCATAGGGCGGTTGAGGCAAGGCAGGTGGAGCAGAATCAGCAACAACCACGGCTCAGGAAGTGGTGCCGTGACATGGGAAGGCTGTATGAGGCTGCAGTGATTTTTATCTTCTCATGGAACAATGTTTTGCATCAGAGGAGAAACCTAACAATTCAAAAATGGTTGCAAGAAGTCACCTTAAGAGGTGGGGGTTTTGGAAGCTGTCTCCTGTTGCACAGGTAGGACTCAGATGTCTCATTTCTCTTTTATTTTTATTTATTTATTTATTTATTATTTTTTTTCTCTTCTCATACTAGAGGCAGAGAACATGAAATTGGTAGGTAAGGTGAGCCCCACTCTGCATGCGCTAGGGGTTGCCAGTCATCAAAGAGGTACAAGAAGGGGCCTTCCAGGGGTTCTGCTCAAACTACTGCACCAACCAAGGACAATACATGCAGTAAACATTGAACCCCTTCTTAGATCTAGCCAATGGACAGGGCATTCTCCACAGTTGAGTGGAGAGGGGGTACTGACTCTGACATGAACTCTGGTGCCCCATATTTGACCACTTCCCCTTGGTGGGGAGGCCTGGTGGCATTCAGAGAAAGGATAAGCAGACCACCAGGATGAGACTTGATAGCCTATGATTGTATAGTGGGGGAGGAGGTCCCCCTCAGTCACAGGCATAGGGGAGGGGAATAGGGTGAAAGCGAGAAAGAGGGAGGAATAGGAGGATACAAGGGATGGGATAACAACTGAAATGTAATCTGAATAAATTAATTAGATAAATAAAAAACCCCAAACAAATAAGAAGGGGTCTTGTTTCTCAGATGGTTCTGTTCAGGACCAGACTTCCCAGGAGCACCTGGAAGAGGGCTCCACAAGGCACTCTCTATAGGTGCATTGCTGCCATGTTTTCCTCTGTGGAGAGGTAATATGTTATTGAACCTTCAGGGAGTGCTGCAGGAGAGAGGTGGCTGCTGCAAGCTGCATTTGTGTCTTCATGATTGTATTGGAGTCTGCAGAGGAGCACGTGTATGTGTGGACTTCCAGATGAAGGTGGGAGGAAGCCACTCGGGGGAGGACATGTTCTTCTTTTTCTGAAAACTGACAATAGTGTAGGGCTCTTGTGGAAATTCAGGGCTCCTGAACTCACTGTGTAAACAGGAAAGCACTATGAAAGTGAGATTTTTGTAGCTTTCTTTTCCCCCTTTATTCTTTTATTTTTATATTTTGCAACAAGGTATCTCTATGTAGCCTTGACTGTCCTGGAACTCCATCTGTAGACTAGGCTGGCCCCAAACTCACAGAGATCTGCCTGCCTCTGCCTCCTGTGTGCTGGGATTCAAGGTGTGTGTCACCATTGCCTAGTCTGAGATTTTTGTAAACTTCAATAGTTCTGATTTGTGGTTTTTGAAAAACATTATGTGCTCATTCATGTATGCTGGTTTTGGCTTCTTATAACTTCTGTTATTTTTTTTTAAAAAGAAAGATTATTTTATTTTACTTTATGCTGTGCTTTTTTGAGACACAATTTCTTGGTGGGTAGCCACGACTGTCCTGGAACTTACTTTGTAGACCAGGCTGACCTCAAACTCACAGAGATCTGCCTGCCTCTGCCTCCCAAGTGCTGGAATTAAAGGTGTGCACCACCGTGCCCAGCTGGTTATTTTATTTTTAATTATGTGTATATGCGTCTTTGTGTGTACGTATGTGCACATGTGAGTGCAGGTGCCCACTGAAATCCGCAGAAGGTGTCGGATTCCCTGGAGCTGGAGTTATAGGTGGTTGTGGGTCACCTGATGAGGGCGGTAACCTCAGGTCCTCTGCAAGAACAGTAGGTACTCTTAATCTCCAAGCCATTTCTCCAGCCCTGTCTTCATATTTTCTGAAGGGCCCTGGAAACAATTTCTACTGTTAAACTAAGGATTGCTTATTTTGTTCCACTTTATTTGTTTATTTATTCCTTCATTTATTTATTTTTCATGTAATACTTATTTTTTTTTTATTTTTTTATTTTTTTATTTATTTATTTTTTTTTCATGTAATACTTATTACATCGCTGTTTCCCACTATATTCTTTTTTACTTTTCCTTTAGTGGTGATTAAGAACCGTCCCTTTAGCTCTTCAGCCTCCACCTTTTTTTTTTTTTTTGAATGTATCCATCTTGGGCACGGGAACAAACTCCAACCCTACCTAGTGAGTCTCTCCTCAAGAACAACCCATACCTCAGGAACTAGCTCATAACCCAAAGCAATGAGAGCACCCCACCCCTGACTCTTCTGCATTTCCATGTTATGAGAGGCCCCACAACCCCTCTGTGCCTTTCCCAGGTAGGATCATCTGTGATTATGAAGGGGATGTTTACATGGCAGCTCAAATATTGTGGAGAGAGAGAGAGAGCCTGAAGGAAAGGAGTGGAAGAAATAACTGGACATTTATTGAGCGCTTCCTTGGTGGCGGACATTGGGGTGTTGTATGTTAACTTTCTCTCTTAGGTCTTCCTTCTGTTGCCATATACTCTGACAAAAGCGACTTAATGGGGAAGAGTTCATTCTGGCTCATAGCTCAAGGGCACGGTCCATCACTGCATGAAAGTCAGGGAATAGTCTTGACCACAGTCAAGATGGGTTTTCCCACATCAGTTAAGGCAATCAAGACAGCCTCCAGCAGGCTGCCCAGAGGCCCATCTTCTGGGCGGTTCTAGACTCCATCAAGTTTGCAACTCACATCAACAATCACTGTGTCTCATTGGGTTCTTTAAGCACAATGAAAGAGGGAGATGAAGTTATCCCCACGTAAAAGATGGGAAAGCCATCTGAGGTTGAAGCCACTTGGCCAAAATTTCCCATTAAGAAAGGGATGGTGAGCCGGGCGTGGTGGCACACGCCTTTAATCCCAGCACTCGGGAGGCAGAGGCAGGCGGATCGCTGTGAGTTCGAGGCCAGCCTGGTCTACAAAGTGAGTCCAGGATGAGCAAGGCTACATAGAGAAACCCTGTCTCAAAAAAAAAAAAAAAAAAAAAAAAAAAAAAAAAAAAAAAAAGAAAGGGATGGTGAAGAAATTGGTCTCTACCCGAGTCACTTCAGGAGCGAGCAGGTATAACTGTGATTTTATATAGTCAATCTTGCATGTGACCTTTCCCCCAACTGAATACCCCATTCCCAGTGTCATGTGGTTCCCTGTGCAGTGTTTGTGACTCTCCTTTCCAGCTGTTGTGTTGTCTTTTGTCTCCCCAGTTAGACTCTGAGACCAAGAAAGGCAGGGACTCTATCTTCCTGCTCTTTGCCATACTGTACCTCTTGCTTAGGACTGGTGCCGAGAGGGGCCTGCCAGTGTTCATGAACGAATGAACGATGACACTTACTGAGCATAGGTACCATTCGGAGCACTCACGTGGAATCTGGGGGGAGGAGAATGATGTGCTTCTTGCCAGCCACAAACTCTTCTCCCACCAGCAAAGCCCTGGGAAAGAAAAGGGATGGGGAAGTGGGAGAGCCAACGCATTCATTTAAATTGGAAAAACAAGGCAGCAAGATTTATTATTTAATTTGAGAAAGATGTAGGAAAGAAGTTGCCCGCCATGTATTTCTTTCCAATTAATCCAGCGTTTCTCCAATTTTAGCTTTTCATCTTTCATCTTAATGATCTCGTATTTGAGATCCAGCTCTAATATGATTTGCTTAATATTTCCCTTAAAAACAGCCCACCTTTCAAAATGTGTGCGTATTTATTGTGAAAGGAATCCTTATAACCACCGGGACAAACATGAAGCCATTATCACTTGCTTTCAAATGTGGGTGATATGAAAATAGGTGAAGCAATAAAGGAAAACGTAGTTACACTAGAAGATTACCTTTTGACCACTAAGGGACTTGAGTCAGGGCTGCTTTTGTTATACGTGTGTGTGTGTGTGTGTGTGTGTGTGTGTGTGTGTGTGCACATGTGCACTTGGGGGCTGGAGAGATGATTCAGTGGTTAAGAGTTCCTGCTGCTCTTACATAGTACCTGAGTTTGGTTCCAAGCACCCACATCATGTAATTCATAGTAACTAGTTTCTCAAGGCAGCTGATGGCCTCTTTTTGCCTCCAAAGGCACCTGCACACAAATGTACATATGTGTACATGGATATGCATGCATAAACAAGAATTAAAAAAATCTTTAAAAAGTGACAGAGCAATGGGCTTGTATGTTTGTAGTGTGTGAGTGGGTACACATATGTGAGGGTTTTAGGGAATGTGTGTGCACGTGCATGTGGAGTCCAGAGAACTACCTCATGTGCCATTCTTTAGGCATTGTCCACTTTGTATTTTGACACATGGTTTCTTATTGTTCTAGACCTGGCCAAGTTATACTAGACTGGCTGGCCAGCAAGCCCTAGGGATCTACCTATGTCTGCCTCTCAAGCACTGGGGTTACAAGTGCATGCCTTTTCGAGGTGGATACCGGGGATTGAACTCAGGTCCCTGTACTTGCAAGGCAAGCGCTTCACCAACTGAGCCACCTTCCAAGCCCCTTGTGTTAGACACGCTGCTACCACACTGCTTTACAATTGGTGGCATTTGGAACCAGTGGTCTCATTAAAGGACTCACTACTCTGTAGTGTCATGTCTGAAATCTTCCTAGACACAGACAGACAGACAGACAGACAGACAGACAGACATACACACAGTTAAGTCAGTGTTATACTGATTAGCAGGCACTCCATCAGTGGATGGGACCCTTGTCTCTTCTTCACAGTGACACCTTAGATTACTAAAAGTAACCTCTTCCTCCCAAACACTCAGGATGCTTTTGTCTCTTCCTGCCTTCTCTCACAGCCTCATTCTCAGAGGGCACAGTGCCTGTGGCCAGGCCCTGAGTCTAAAGCCACCTCTGTTCCCAGACTTAGGGGGCTCAACCCAGACTTATGAGGTGAGAATTGCCCCCAGGGAGTAGGTGGGCTAAGCCCATCTGGGAACCCTGCAAACAAGCAAACCTACTTGAAGTCACCTTTTCGGCTCAGAACATTTTATTCCGGTGAAATCTTTTTCCTGCCCCAATTCACTCACTGCAAAAACTAACATAATTTATCTTAGATGCGGACATCAGCTTGGTGTTGGCTTTTTTTTCCTTGAGTAACATCTAAGCTCAAATCATTTAAAGAAAAAGAGGAGAGGAGCCTACATCATGTTGCCAATTTGCAATCTGGAAATAAAAATTAACATGCACATTACCAGGAAGGCTGAGAAGGTGAGAGGTGACAGAGGACTTCCCATTTGAGTTTCCTTACCCTGTTTCTGTTGCAGTCACAGACAGGTTTGGGTTTGTTTTAGGATCAGGAGACCTTGGGGTTCTGGGTGCTCCCCACTGGAAGGGGCGAGAAGGTAGGCCTGTCGTGCCTCACTGTTGTTTCCACAATAACTCAGGAGACAGGGAAGGTAAGCCTCCTTCTGCAAGTCAGAAGCACCTCCAAGGTCACACGCATCCTCTGAATAGCAGACTGAGGGGTGGACGGAGCCACCCCGATGCTAATCCTATGCTGTGCTATTTATGGCTGCCCTGTAGGACTGGCGGTTTGGAGGTGACTCTGAAGACTCTATTTTATGCTCCATCCACATAGGACTGGCCACAGGATTCCCACCAGACTGGGCCTTTTTCTGGACTCATTGTCTTGGGAATTTAACCCATTCTGTAGAAGGATATCAGTGGAAAGCTGCAGCAAAAATGACCTCTCTTAGGTCTGGGAGGATGGCTCAGTTGATAAAAGTCCTTGTCACGTAAGCATGAGAGCTTGAGTTCAGATTCCCCACTGTTCATGGGAAAGCCAGCCTGGGCAGATGGCGTCTGTGACATTTCAAAGCTGAGGAGGCAGAGACAGGAAGAACCCTCCTTGGTGCCTGAGGCTCACAGACCAGGCTGAGTGGGACTTGTCTAAAGAAACAAGGTGGAAGGTGACTGAGAAGGGTGTCTGATGCTCACCTCTGGCCTCCACGTGAGCAACACATGTGCACTCCCGAAAAACAACAAAACAAAACAAGAAATGGCCTCTATTTTCTCCTTTCCCCATGAGCTCTTTGGAAATCTCAGCAAAGACCTTTGGAGCGGAGGCCCCTTTTCTCAGCTTCTGTTCAGTCATTTCTTTCCTTTTGTTTGATCGTAGACGAGATAAGATAGCTTTTCTTCCATCCATGAACAACTGTCTAGAGAGCAGCCCTGAGTGGAGTCTACCACAGCCCTCCAGGCCTCAGGGGACGTCATGGAAGGAAGGTGAAGGGCACAAAGACTGCAGGAGCAGGGGGCAGGGCTAAGCATTGTGCCATGGACCAATGTCTTCTAGACATGGCATGGCTGTCGCATCCATGAACTCAGCAATAGTGTCCACCCAAGACTTGAACAAGACTGAGCCCATCGGCATTTCCCATGGACAGAGGAAGTGTCTATAAGGCCCTGAGCCCTGGAGCAGTGGTTCTCAGCTGTAATACAGTTCCTCATGTTGTGGTGACTCCCAGCTATAAAGCTATTTTTGTTGCTGCTTCATAACCCTAATTTTGCTACTGATATGAATTGTGATATGTATATATCTGTGTTTTTAGTGGTCTTAGGCGACCCCTGTGAAAGGGCTGTTTGACACCCCCCAAAGGGGTCGTGACCCACACTTCTCTGCCTCCTAGATTAATTATTTTTTAACCCATGAGTGAGGAAGCCAAGGCGATTTATTCAGGTCAAGAAGGGTCAAAGGCCTGTGTAAGTCAGGCTGCTGGTGCTCCTTCCCCAGGATGGACAAACAGCTTGGCCAAGACCCCAAGAAATTGCAGAGCCTTATTAAAGGCTGTGTGCAGATGGTAGCCGTGCCTTCCCTGCCTGTGGTGCATTTGTCTGCAGGGCTGGGAACGTGCTGGGACAGAAGCAGATGGCCGGGGTTTCCCAGGCTGCCTGTCCAGTGAGTAATGGTCTCCTGTCAGCGGCTGCTGGGTGCTACTGGGAAAGCTTCTGATAAAGAGAGGCTAAAGCCAGGATGTGTGTGTGTGTGTGTGTGTGTGTGTGTGTGTGTGTGTGTGTGTGCGTGCACACACGCTCTTTTATAACTTCATACACTTATTTTTATTATTCTCTTTTCATCCTACCAAATCTCTCCTTCTCCCCAAGCCTCCCTCCTACTTTCATGATCTTTTTTTGGTAACCCACTGTGTTCAGTTGCCTTCAAGAGCATAGGTGTGGGGTTATTTGCTTTAATGGCAGCAATGAATTAACACATATACCACCGAAGAATCCCTGCAACTGGCTGCCGATCATCTGAGAGAGATGGGGGGGCCATATGAACACCTTCCCTGCCCAACATGCAATGATGGTGGGCTCAGTTTTCTGTCGGTCTTGAGTAGCCACTGCTGCTCTAAGTTCATGGATGCAACAGCCAAGCCATGTGTGGTAGACAGTGTTTTAGAGTAGTGTTTATTCCTATCATCCGGTTCTTACATTCTTTCTGGCCCCCCCGCCCCCTTCTGTGATGCTCTCCGAACCTTGAAAGAGATGTCCCATTTAGAGCTGAGCACTGAGCAAGTACTTAGCACTTTGGCCAGTCAAGAGTCTCTGCGTTGTCACCTACCACAAAGAGAAGCTTCTCTGACTGAGGTTGACAGCAGCACTGGTCTATGTGTATAAGCACAAACATTTAGAGAACAGTTTGGCGTCATTGTCCATGGCCTCCTCCTCCTAGGGCCCATGGCTTCCCCAGCTATGGGATTTTGTGCAGATTTACAGTGTCAGATATGAATGGAGAAGAGCTCAAGTCCAAGCAGGAAGTGGTTGGTTACCCCTATAACCATCCTGCCACTATTGTACCATTGGGCACACCTCACCAGGCATATTGGCATTGTGATTCAGAGTTCCCAGCTGGGGATGGGGGTAGGGGAGGGGATCATCACTAATTATTCGCTCCCAGTACCCTGAACACCACATCCTAGCACTTTGAAGTCGTGATAAAGATTTTCTTCCGTGTGGGCTTTTATCTCATTTTGCTCATGAGGAACTGATAGCACCAACCCTTCCAGATCTTTCAGTTCTTGGGAAAGAAAAACAATAGATCTTCAATCCTTGCTACAACTTTACCATGTCCCTGGGTGGATGGGCATGGAGGCCACTTGTTTTCTATCATGGGTAGGGAGCAGGTAGCATTTCTCTCCTGTGGCTCACCCTTCCTCTCTGCAGCCTGGCTATTTGCCACTCTTTTATCTCTTCCCTGACCTTGGTCATGGCCCCTAACTCCAGGTCTTGAGCACCAGCCATGGCAGTTCAGAGACAGGTTGGAAGTCCCAAGCTCCGTCACATCTGGAGCCTTGGGACTCATTTCCTGGTGCATTGGTTCTATCGATTTCAAGGCCATCTTTTAGGATCCCGTTCTTCACACATTAAAGGGTAATTATGAACCTCTATAAAAGAAGTCCAAGCTCTTAACTTCTGGGCTACCCCTCCAGCCACTTAAGTCCATGTTTCTGAAGCCTACATATAACTTGGGGTGCTGATGTGGTCTGAGTGTCCTCTCCAAGTTCTCATGTTGAAACTATTGCTCAGTGTGGGAGTACTGAAAATGTGGTGTTCAGAGATTAAGTCACTAAGAGGGTTGGTGCCCTTAAAAGGCTTCAGAGAGGGCATGGGCCTTCCCCTGGTAGGGACAGCTAGAAGACATCATCGATGAGACAGAAAGTCAGTCTGTTTAAACTTGGAGTCTATCAATTTGATGTAGATGAGTGCTCTATCTGCATGTACACCTGTATGCCGGAAGAGGGCATCAGATCCCAGTATAGATGGTTGTGAGCCACCATGTGGTTTCAGGGAATTGAACTCAGGACTTCTGGAAGAGCAGACAATGTTCTTAACCACTGAGCCATCTCTCCAGCTCCCTAAACTTGGAGTGTATAGTTGCCTTGACCTTGGGCTTCCCACCCTCCAAAGCTGTGAGGTATTTATTTCCCTTGATTCTGAATGACCCTATTCATGGCCTTAAGTTAGAAGCTCAGAGGTACTGAGACAGGTGAGTGCCTTTGTGTTCTGGTGAGTGGAGGGACAGCTTTGGCTGTCCCTGATTATATTTGGGGGTAAGTGTGGAAGAGGAAGAAAACCGTGGTCTCAAGTCTGACCTGGGTTGGAATCCTGCCTTTGTTTCTCACTAGCTGAATGATTCTGCAATAAATATCTAACCTTAAGTCTCAGTTCCTCACTGGGGGGTGGGAATGCTCAGATTGTGTCAATGGAGAGATTCCCCCTGCCCTTCTTTTTTCCCCTCTCTTTTCTCCCTCTTGTCTTTACCTCTCCTGTTGCTGTTTGGGAGAAGGGGGTTCTTTGGAGATGTAGACCTGCCTCCTATTGGTGCAGCTGGTTGCTAAATCTGGCACAATGTCAAGGAGCTGGTCCCATGGGCAGCATCCATAGGGCTGCTGAAGAAAGGGAAATTTCAAAGAACTGGAGGGGTTCTTGTTGGCTCTGTAGTGGGATGGGAGGTACCTTGTGAGAGTCTCACTCAGTGCTTGTTGTTGAAGCCTCCCAGCTTTATGCTGGTAACCTTGGGAACAGTTTAGCATCACTGTCCTGGACCTGCCAGCTATATACACCCAAGCAGATTCCTTACAAGAACCACTTCCACACCATTTACACATGTGTACCCCAATTTAGCTCATTTTTCTTAGAGACATCGGAGCAAGAGAAAGGAAGCGGGCCTGGGGTGCTGGGTCAACTGGTAAAGTGCTTACCTTGCATGTACAAGGACCGGAGTTGGACCCTCTGCCTCCCAGAACCCACATAAAAAGCCAGGTCTATAGGAATGCACTTGCAATTTCAGTGCAGGGAGGCAGAGACAGGCAGATTGCTGAGGCTCCTCAGTGAGTCAGCTTAGCCAAATCAGTGTGCTTGGCTTGAGACCAGTAAGAGATGCTTGTCTCAAAAAAACAAAACAAAACAAAATAAAAAACAAAAACAAAACCAAAAAAAAACAAAGTGCAGAAAGAGAGTCTGGAGAGATGGCTCAGCAGTTAAGTGTACTTGCTGCTTTGCCAGAAGACCTGGGTTTGATTTCCAGCACCCACAGGGTGGCTTACAACTGTTTTCCAGTCCAGTTCCAGAGGACCCAACACCCTCTTCTGGCCTCTATGAGGCACCAGGCATGCACATAGTACAGAGACATACATACAGGCCAAATATCAATACACACACACACACACACATACAAAGACAAAATAATTAAAATGAAAAGAAAAGGAGCAGGGTGTCTGAGGAACGAGAGCTGAATGAGATTGATCTTTGGAACCTTGAAGACACATGTACACACACGCACACACACACACACACACACACATATACACAGAGAGAGGGAGAGAGAGAGAGAGAGAGAGAGAGAGAGAGAGAGAGAGAGAGAGAGAGAGAGAGAGAGAGAGAGAGAGAGAGAGAGAGCGCTGAGATTAAGGTGGGGAGGGTGGGAGAGGGAGAGGGAGAAGGGGAGGGGGAAAAGAATAAGTCATTCAGTGGCTGGGGTACACTCCAACCTGACCTCACTCCCCACACAGGGAGTGGGGACTAAAGTGTCAGGGGAGTGGGCGATCCCATATGAGGAGGAAGGGATTGTTTCATAGGGAGGCTAATTTTCTTTAGATTGTTTTGACTGTTTATTCCACAAGAGTTCCCTTCTGGATCTTGTTTGTGCCACATCATACAGATTGGTCGTTTCTTACAGTTCTTTTACAACTGATAAAGGAGATTAAACACACACACACACACACACACATGTATGCACGCGCACACAGAGGCACACTCCTAGTTTCCTTCAGAACTACTCGTGGCTTGGCTTCTCTGAACACACACACACACACACACACACACACTCCTAGTTTCCTTCAGAACTACTTGTGGCTTGGCTTCTCTGCACACACACACACACACACACACACACACACACACACACACACACACACACACACACTCCTAGTTTCCTTCAGAACTCGCGGCTTGGCTTCTCTGACTCTTCCAGGGTTCCTCCCATGGGTGAGGTTTTAAACATGATGAATTACTGTGGTCAGCCGCAGCAGCTTGCTGTGCCCAGGGGAGCGGGCCCTTGGCTTCTGGATCAGCCTGCTGCATTTGCAGACACTGTTGCTGCTGCTGCTGCTCCAGCATCCATTTTATTCCAACAGAGACATCACACATCACAAAGAGGCCACGGCAGAACAGAGAGTAGAGGTAGGTGTCACAACTAGTTGGTCAAAATGGCTTCTGGTCATCTGGGTGTTGGATTCCTTTCCTCCAGATCTGCCAGGCTTTGCAATGTCTCTTACAGGACCAACTCCAGTAGATTCTGTGTTGGGGATGTCCCCAGGATGCTATCTACTAAGAGAGTGGTGCCATGCTGCCGATTATGCGTGTTCACAAACATTTGCAGAATGAGACATTTACCCTGTGTGCTATGCAGTATTCAGAACAGGAGGGCAAGTTCCTGGATTCTGCATTTGCATTCTAGTACAGTTACAATCCTCCTGGAGAAACATCACCAGACAGCACATTAATCCAAACAACAAATGCTTCAGATGCCTGGTGGGTTTCAGGTATTGGCTGATCATGGCTGCAGGTCACTGGCCAATGAGTTTTGAACCTGGAAGATGGGGAAATCTTTGCAGGGTGCAAAGGTTGGACACTAACATTTGTTCATTGCCTACTTGGTGTGGGAAACAGTCTTCCCCTGTGGAGGAGAACTGAGAATGACCCTACTTTGAAGACCAATTGCAGGCATAACGAGCCCATGGGCTCCCCAAGGCTGGTAAGCTGTAAGGCTAACAGTGAGCCCCAGGTTTTCTTGGCTGTCACTCCTAATGGTGTGGTGGTTCTGGTGAGTTTCAGCTGGAACTAGGGGACAGGCTGGGCCAAGGAAGACAGATGCATTTGGATTAAACATCACTGTCAAAAGTCTGGACTTGGGTGTTTCAAACCTCCGTTGAAAGGAAAATTTACACAATCTCAGTCTCTCTGGGTCTTGTGGACTGCCAAGCTGTTCAAAGCAAGGGTTCTGGCTTCTTTACCATTAAACAGATGCCAGAAGAGGAACAAAAAGTGACTGTGCTTTCTAGGGCCCTTTCCTTCATCTGCCGTTTGTGGCCCAGGCAGTGGGGTTCCCCAGTGACTACCTATGTGGCTCAGATGAACTATTGACTCTCCCAAGGCTCAGTGTCTTTGTACGTGGGGACCATAATAGTAGCCACCTTTGTGAGTGTTGTAGAGATTAAATAAGATAGTAATATGTAGGTGGCCCCTTGAGTGGATTATGTTCTCAGAAGAATTAGCTTTGCTGTTTAATATATGAGTGTATGTAGGGCTGCACATGTGTGCAGGTGCATGTGCACATACATGTCTGCCTGTGCATGCTGAGGCCAGAAGTCGACCTCAGATGTTGTTCCTCATGCACCATCTGCTTTCTTTTAAAAGACAATATCTCTGGGTTTTACCACACAGCCTGGGGGTTACCACATAGGTCAGGCTGGCTGGCCCACAAACACCATGGATCCTTCTGTCTCTACCTCCCTAGTGCTGGGATTATAGGCTTACACTGCCATTCCTGGCTTTTTTATTTTTATTTTTCTAACATAGTGACTGATGAATTCTGGGGATTGAACTCAGGTCCTTATGCATGCTGGGCAAGCACTTTACCGACAGCCATCTTCCTAATCTTCCATGCATAGTTTTACTTAAACATGTAACCATAGTTCAGTGCTGCTATACTTGTGTAATTACTGCTGTGTGCAGGACATTTTGTTTATTAGACTTTCTAGAAACCCTGGGATATGACATAGAGGGACTGATGAGAGGCTTGGTGTTAATAAGATTGCTATCCCCACCTCCTCAGCCACTTCCGTCCTGGGATTACAGGTGCTCGCAACCACATCGTTTGAATTTCTTTTTTTGAACTTACATAAGTATAGAACTTACAACACCAAGTCGTCCTTACACCTTTGTCATGAACCTGGTTGTGTAGTAGCTGGGTTCTCTCCATCAGCCTTCCACTTTCATCCGTGGATCATCTTGTCGGATTCACATTTTCACCATTGGTTGCAAAATTAAAAATTACGTTTCTCAAGTCAATCTCTCTGCCCCCTCTCTCTGTGAGGGAGCACATGTGTGTATGTGTGTGTGTGTGTGTGTGTGTGTGTGTGTGTGTGTGTGTGTGTGTGTGTTACATCCCACAGTTCCCATGTGAAAGTCAGAGGAAAACTCTAGATGTTAGCTTTGAGGGTTTCTCTTGTCTCCACCTCCCATCTCACTGTAGGACTGCTAGGATTATACATGCATGCTTATGTCATGTCTGGCTTTACATGGCTTTTGGGGAATCTGAATTTAGATGTTCATACCTGCATGACTGTATCTACTGGGCCATCACCCCAGCCTAGTTGTCTAAGTCTTCTCCTTTTAGGCCTCCTTTAAAAAAAAATTAACTCTGTCTCTTTCTCTCCACCTCCTTCTTCTACCTCCTTATATGTTTTAAAATAGCACTAGGATCCATCGATATGGACACGTGTGGAGGTTCCCAAACTTACTCACTATAACAGATTGGAGCTGTACTGACAGCATGAAAATCAATGGAGATCTTTATAAAAATATAGATTCCAGAGTTCCACGCCTGTGAATTCTGATTTAAGAGGTCTGCAGAAAGATATCAGGAAGCTTCTCATTTTTCAAATCAAGTTGCTAAGCGCAGGCAGTTCAAGGAGAAAGTGTCTTTCAAGCCATTGCCACTTAATGGCACAAGAGATGAAGTTTACACCGCTCTCTGTCCTTCCTGGGTGGGATGGCCGACTGGGCAGAGCAGGGGTGAGAGGAGCAGAAATGAGCTGGGTATGTTCATGGAGTTGAGCTCTCTCCCCACTGCCCTCACTTGGGATCCGAGCTGTTTTCTTGCCATCCCTGGTCTCTCATGTTGCCTGCACACACAGGGCTTCATGCAGTAGCCTCCTCTTCCTGTGTGGCAATTCCCGGTGCCATCTAATTACAATGGCTTGTGGGGGCTTCCGCTGGATAACAACACTTAACTAGGATTTTGCTCAGCACATCACTCAGTTCCTACATTCCAGAAGGCTGGGTTAGCTGGCAGAGCCAGTGGGATGGCTAGGCTTTCTAGGTAGGGTCTGGGAGGGCCTCCATTCCTCCAGACTCTAGAGTCACCTGCCTAAACTTTTGTGCCAGCTTGGTAGACGTCAACTCCAGATCCCACTGACAGGTTTCAGGCCACTTGGGCTGGAAACTCAGAGTGAGCATTTTAAACAACTCTCAGGGGATTTTGCTACCAGAAACCCAGGGACCATGCCTGGAGAGACACTGTGAAAGGTCCTTATAAATACTGTGGAGGCTGGAGGGTCAAGGGGGTTAGGGCACCAGGCTAGCAAGATGATTCAGTGGCTAAGTGCACTGGCCGACTTTCCAGAGGACTTGGATTTAATTCACAGCGCCTACAGGGCTACACTCTAACTCTACTTGCAGAAGATCTGATGCCCTCTGTAGGTCGAACTCCAGCACACATGAAGTAATAAAATTAGTTGTTATTCTAGCCAGGCAGTGGTTTAAATCTAGCACTTGGGAGGAAGAGGCAGGTGGATCACTGTGAGTTTGAGGCCAGCCTGGTCTACATAGAGTCTCAGGACAGCCAGGGCTACATAGAGAGACCCTGTCTCAAAAAAAAAAAAAAAAAAAAAAAAAAAAAGAAAGAATATTTGTGCAGGCTGTGTGTGTGTGTGTGTGTGTGTGTGTGTGTGTGTGTGTGTGTGTGTGTGTGTGGTGTGTGTGTGTAGAAGGTTAGGTGTCAATCTGGAGTTTAGATGACTCAGGTCCTAACCTGGCTCTGCCAAGACCTTGGGAACATTCTTCCAAAGCCTTATTCCTTTTTGGGCAGAATGAGGGGCCCAGAGTAGACCTCAGCTTTCAAATTGTAGACTCAGACTGTTTGTAATTGCAGTATTTAAATTCATCATGTGAGAGGTGCTCAGGTAGAAACAGGGGTGCCAGGTTAGCACTCCTGCTTGTGTCTCTATCCAGGCCTGGGAACTGTTCCCTCCTGCATTTACGTACAACCATAGACTTCTGTAGAAGCATTAGTAAAACCTGTAAAAACTACATCAGTATTAGTGTGTGTGTGTGTGTGTGTGTGTGTGTGTGTGTGTGTGTGTGTGTGTGTGTGTTAGGGGAGGCACAGACACACTGGGCATGTGGAGGTCATGTTCTCTCCTTCCACCATGTGGATCTTGGGAATTGAACTCAGATCACCAGGCTTGGCAGCAGACACACTTACACCCTGTGCCATCTCACTAGCTCCTGGTAGAATCATTTTGAAAACTGCTGTGCTTGGTGGTGGTTGAGAGTCTCTACACTCTAATAGTAAGTGATCCTGAGTTCGAGTCTTTTCATTCAGACACAGACCTACACCCCAGGCAGCCTCTTTCAAAGAACAGAGACTGAGAATTGTGTCGGTTATCTCATATCCCATCTCCTGAAGAGCTAACCGCAATGCCTGTCTGCTGGTGATGGATTGAGGTGAGACTTACTGAATTACACATAGAAAATTCTAGAAAAAAAAAACCACTGCTTGACTTGGGAATGTACAAACTGCTTTCTTGTAATTATTTCCAACAGCATATCCGTTACTTAGGAGTATTTGTATTGCATCAGGTTCAATGTCATCTAGAACCTGTTTAAGTACACGGAAGGGTACAAATGTCTTATGTGAAGCCTATGCAATTTTATCTTTTAAATACTTAAAAATATCTTTATTTCAAGTGTTTTTGGTTGATTTCCAGTTTTTGCTTTTATAGCATAAATCAAAATTATATACAATTAAAAACACTTACTTTTATGTGTCTGAGCGTTTTGTGTGCATGCATGCATGTGTGCGTAGTGTCTGAGAAGCTTTTTATTTTTGATTTTTTAAGAGACAGGGTTTCTCTGTGTAGCCCTAGCTGTCCTGGGCTCACTTTGTAGACCAGGCTGGCCTCGAACTCACAGAGATCTGCCTGCCTCTGCCTCCCAATTGCTGGCATTAAAGGCATGTACTACCGCATCCAGCCATATCTGAGAAGTTTAAAAGAAGGCATTAGAATCCCTGGAGCTGGGCTTATAGACAGTAGTGAGCTGCCATGTGGGTACTGAGAATAGAACTTGGGTTCTCTGGAAGAGCATCCAGTGCTCTTAGCTGCTGAGCTGTCTCTCCAGTTCTCTCCTTCCACAATTTTATTATTATGTATTTATAGAATATGAAAGTGGGTTTCATTGTGACATTTTATTCCTGTAGGTAATGGTCTTTGATCTGTCCTCATTAACTTATCCTTTTTCTCATCACCGCCAATATTCTTCCTCATCCTAACTATACCCTTTCTATTTTCATGTCATTGTTTCCCTAGATCTAGCAAAAGACTTTTAAGATCAGATAATTTAGCAAGGTGTATTAACACACATCAATAATGAGCCTGCAGAGAAAGGAACTGGAAATATAAAGCCACTTACAGTAACCCCTAAAGAGTAAAATACCCAGAAATACACATATATCAATAAAGGCAAAGTCTTCTATAATGCAAGCTCTAAAACACCAGGAATAAAAATTAAGGAAGACACTATAGATGGAGGAAACCTTCAAGTTTTGGGATTGGCAGAATTAATATAGCTCAGTAGGCATATTACTGAAAATGATTCAGATTCAACTCAATCACCATTAAAATTACTAATGACATTCTTGACAGTAATAGAAAATAAAGCTCTAAAATTCCCAGGAAAAACTCAAGTAGACATAACAATAGCTGATTTCAAATTATTCTAGAGCAAAATAATAATGAAAGGGTAAAATCTCTGCATCCTTGTTGTAGTGCTGACTGGCTTCATCTTGGGTAGGCAATACCACTGCTGTGAGCTCATGAGGGCAATAGCCACTTATGTCCCAGACAGCATTTCACAACACTCCTCCTCACTTCTGCTCTTATATTCTTTCTGCCCCTCCTTTGTGATCCTGGTTGGGAGACTTCTAATTGATGCACCAGTCTCATTGCTTGTTATTGATATGTTTAGGTTGTTTTCAGTTCTCCTTGGTTCAGTTTTGGTGGGTCATATATGTTGTAATTAAAAGGCTAGAGAGATGGTTAAGAATATTTATTGTTCTTCCAGAGAACCAGAGTTAGGTTCCCAGCAACCAGATAGGATTACTCACAAATGCCTGTAACATCAGCTCCAGGAGATCCAGCACCCTCTTCTGGCCTCCATGAGGACCTGCACACATACATACACATACACAAAGACACACATATACACATAATTATAAATAATTTTTAAAAACCAGTTCTTTGCAGCTTGCAAGAAACACATCTCACCAGCAAAGACACACAAGGCACAGGTGAGAAAGTAAAGAATGATATTCTATAAAAATTGGATCCAAACACAGTAGTTGTAGTCATGCCTGACAAATCAGACTTCAAGTCAAAATGAATGAGAATAGAGGAAGATGATCACTCCACATTTTAAGGGACACACAAAACACCCACAACAAATGTCATTCTTCACAAATGTAAAATACAAATACTGTGGACATAAAGGGACAAATTGGCCCAAGACAATAATAGCCCTAGGTGACTCCACTATGCCAGCTCAACAAATAATAAGTTATGATGGAAAGGTGAATCAACAAAGAAACATCAAATTAAACTACATTATAGATTGAATAGGCTTAACAGAGATGAATTTGAATAGTTCACCCAACTGAATCCTCTTTCCAACAGTTCATGAAATAGATCATATTTATAACATAAGGAAAAATTTAATAAGTAGGAAAATAAGACATTTTTACATTTCACAACAGAATAAAAACTAGAAATCCACAGCAAATGAAACTACACAGATACATTACAAAAATATCAAAAAGCAGTGTACACCTTTCAAATGTAACCTTCAATGTAAATGACCTTTATTATGCAATTAATTTTTCCTTGTTGTCATTTTAGCAGTATTTCCTCTTTGCTGTGTGCTTTTATTTATTTGCTTTTTTTCCCTTTTATTTTGATACAAGGTCTCATGTAGCTCAGGCTAGCCTCATACTTACTCTGTTGGAGACTGGCCTCGAACTCCTGATTCTCCTGCCTCCACCTCCAAAGTGCAGTATTACACAGGTGTACCACTGTGCCAATAATTTCCTGTGCTTGTGCATGCGTGTGTGTGTGTGTGTGTGTGTGTGTGTGTGTGTGTGTGTGTCTTTTCTGTCCAGCATTCATTCAACTATCTTCTGCGATGCTGGCTTACAGGCATAATTCTTTTATTCTATACTCATCTTGGAAGGTCTTTACTTCTTTGTTGCTTCTGAAGGGTAACTGTTGAGTATAGTAACTTAGTTTGGTGACTGTTTTCGTTTAGATCATGAAATGTTTTACTGCAAATCCTTCTGTTCTTCAGTGTATATGTTGCAAATCTGCTGTCTCAAGTTTGCTTTTGTAAACTCTTCAGCACTTCTTTCTTGCAGCCTTTGCCATTCTTTCTTTGTCCTATACTCTCAGGGTTTTAAGTAGGATTTGGTCAGTGTTTCTTTTCTAGTAAGTCTATTTGGCGTTCCAAATGCCTTCTGTATCAGAATGCTTGTATTTTCTCCCCAAATTTGGGGTTAAATTTCTATTGCTATTTCACTGTATATATGTTTTATATACTTTTTATTAAGACACATATTTTCAGCTTCAAACATGGATATTTGGTTCTTTGATCAAGTCCCACAAATACTGCATACTCTCATCTTCAGGTTTTATTATTTTTTTAAGAAGATTTTATTTTTAAGTTTAATTATAGGCATATGCTTGTGTCTGTGCATGTGAGTGAAGGTGCCTTTGGAAGTCAGGAGAGAGTTAGACCCTCTGAAGTTGGAGTTATGGGCATTGCCACCTTACATGGGTGCTAAAAACCACACTCAGGTCCTTTGTTAACCTCTGAGCCCTCTCTGTAGCCCATGTCTTATTTTTCTTTAGGTCTCCTGTATCTTCTATTGTATCAGGGTTGTCTGTATGTTCTAAAATGTTCTCTTGGTGAGACTATGCTAAATTTTTTATGTACTTATTGAACTTTCATTTCTGAGATTTCCATTGGGCTCTTTTTTTTTTAAATTTAATCTCATTCAAATCCTGCCTTGTCTTCTTTAATTTGTTCAGTTGTTTTTCTATATTTCCCTGGAATTAGTTGATTTTTAAAGACCATTCTTTTTGATTCCCTATTCTCACATCTACTTCAATGACTGAGGAGCTCACTGCCAGGGAATTAAGAATGTTTTAACCAGTCATGATGCTTTTTTGCATATTTCCTATGTTGATATTGGTGCATCTGTAGGGCAAGTATCTCTCTCTTTTTAAAATCTTTTTCTTTTAAAAAAAATTAATTAATTTATTCAGATTACATCTCAATTGTTATCCCATCACTTGTATCCTCCCATTCCTCCCTCTCTCCCACTTTCACCCTATTCCCCTCCACTAGGTCTATGACTGAGGGGGACCTCCCCCCCCACTATATGGTCATAGGCTATCAAGTCTCATCTTGGTAGCCTGCTTATTCTTTCTTTAAGTGCCACCAGACCTCCTCACCAAGGGGAAGTGGTCAAATATGGGGCACCAAAGTTCATGTCAGAGTCAGTCCCCACTCTCCACATAGCTGTTGAGAATGTCCTGTCCATTGGCTAGATCAGAGTAGGGGTTCAGTGTTTACTATTTGTATTGTCCTTGATTAGTGCAGTAGTTTGAGCAAATCCCCCTGGGTCCTGATCCACCCATCATGATGTTGTTCTTGTAGGTTTTTAGAACCCTCTGGATCCTTCTATTTCCCCATTCTCCTATATTTCTCTTACCTAAAGTACCAGTAGGATGGCCTCATATCTATCCCAATCTCCTGGTAAGTGAAGACTTTCATGGGACAGGGGCAATTATCTCTTATGCTTTATGTGAGAGCCTTTTTGCCAATCAGCATTCTCTTGAGAAGATTTTCTGGGCTACACACTGCTTTGGGGAAGTGACTATTCAAAAATATCTTTGTTGTATAGCTTCCCCATTCCTTATTGTTTGTAATTAGCCTATTGTGACAGTGCATCCTTCCAGGAACTGGAGGGTCCTAGAGGCTTCCAGTAGATTGAGCAGCTGTAATGTAGACATGGTATTTCTGGGCTATTTACTCTGTTTACTCCTTTAGTCATTGACAAAGGATATGGAATCAACATGTGCAGTCCATTGTAGAAGTAGGAGCCCTGGTCCTTGTCTTCTTTCTGCTGTAGTAGCAGAGTAAAAGTATAGCTGTGTGATTTTAGATGCCTCGTAGCCATGACTAATTGGATCCTGGTTGTCACCTGGGTGTTTTTTTTTTTTTTTTTTTATCTTCTCTGTTCTTTGAGTCAAAACATTAACTGCAGTTTGAATAGGAGTGCGCTGAATGTGAACAAGGAGCCGACTGTAAGCTGTGCTGGACATAGCTCAACGGCGGAACATCTACACCACACACTCAAGCTCTGTGTAGAACCTGCCAGTACCAGTGCCAAATAGCAAGGCAGGTGCAGAAATTAAGTAAAAAATATTATCAACCTATGGTATGCGAAGCTTAGTTACACTAAGTAACAAGATTGGTCAGAACAAAAGTAACACAAACAAAAAGCTTTTAAAGGTAAAAAAAAAAAATTGAGAAGAACGATGGGAAGTAAGTTAGAATGTTGAATAGTAAAATGGGGGAAGAGAAGAAATGGTGGTAAGTGGGGACCATTTAGAGATGGAGAATGAATAATAAAAAGGAAAAAAAAATGCAATACTATCAAAGTGAGAGAAGAAAATAAATGTATATGAACCACTTAGCAAATGTAAAGGAAACATTTTAAAAAAGAAAAGAGGAAGGCTGGAGGGATGGCTCAACACTAAGAGCACTGCTGCTCTTGCAGAGGACCAGAGTTCAGGTCTTAGCACCCACGCCAGATAGCTCACAACCACTTCCAACTGGAGGGATTTGATACCCTCTTTTGGCCTCAGCAGGCACTGCACTCATGTGCACATACTAGCATGCCTACACAAACACATAGACAAAAAAGTATAGCTAAAACCCAGAAGCAGAGAGACTCAAATAGTATATACTCACTTATATCTGGACACCAGGCCAAGGGGTATGTCTCATGAAAGTCTTCACTTACCAGGAATGTGGGATAGTGGTGAGGACATCCTAAGGTGGGAGGAATATAGGAGATAGGGAAATAGATGGATCCAGAGGGTCCCAGAAACCTACAAGAAGAACACTATGATGGGCAGATCTGGGCCCCGGGGTTCTGCTCGATCTATGGCACCAAATACGGACAGTATGTGCAGTCACATCAAACCCCTACCCAGACCTAGCCAAGGGACAGAATATTCTCCACAGTTAAGTAGAGACTGGGGACTGACTTTCACACGAACTCTAGTGCCCCTTATTTGGCCATGTCCCCTTGATGGGGAGGCCCGATGGCACTCGGAGGAAGGATAGCAGACTACCAAGAAGAAACTTGATAACCTAGCATCATATTCAAGGGGAAGAGGTCCCCATCAGTCACAGTCATAGGGAAGGGGAATGAGGTGAAAGCGGGAGGGAGGGAGGAATGGGAGGATGCACGGGATGGGATAGCAATTGAGATGTAATATGAATGATTTTATTTTTCAATAAAAAATGAAAAAAAAAAAAAAAAAAAAAAAAGAAATTAAATATGACCAAAAAAGTATAGCTAAAAAGAAAGGAAGGGAAGAAAAATGAAAGCATTGTATCCACTGGGGCCATTCTGAGGACAAGTGTGCATCTTCTTACCCCTTCCTAGTTTCCCATCTTTCTGATTTTGAGGAATAAGCAAAGGCGACAGTCATAGTTTCTCTTGTATTTGTTACTCACCTGTGGGTCAATAGGTGTGCTCTGGGGCTGGGACTGGTTGAAAAGTTTCATTTCTCTACTCATACAGAATCAAAGTTCTTTTGGTTGGAGTTTATTTCAGACAGATTAGCTTCATGTACTCAGGATTCTCTGGGATGAGCTCAACTCTGTGTCAAGATGCCTGGACTTTGGGAAAGCTCACCTAGAGACTAGGGGAGCCAGATGTCCTGGGTAGAAGGATACAGGCCTCACGCTACTCAATACTGTGGCTCTCTAAGGCCAGATTCCTATCTGCACCTGTGTAATATTCTACCTCTCTTCGGTCATCCACCTAAGCTGTCAGGCTTCTATTTGTTTTGAGACATGGTAACATGTAGCTCAGGTTGGCCCCAAACTCATACCATAGCAGAGGATGACCTTCCACTATCTATCCTTCTGCCTTTACCTCTTGACTGTTGGGAGTGCAGGCTTGCATTGCCACACACTGTGCATTTGGTGTTAGAGATGGAACCCAGGCTTTTGTGCATGCCAGTCAAGTACTCTACCAAGCAAGCCACAGTGCCAACTCAAGCTGCCAGGAAAGGGAAAACAATTTGTTCTCAGCTGTGTCTCTGATCTGGATCTCACTGCAGAATTCTCTAAGGAGGTACTTCAGTGGTATAGTGCTGAAGGTAGCTGGGCCCCAGCGTAGATGTGGCTGGGACGGTATGAAGGTATTTGCTGTGAGTTCTTGGAGAAAGAAAAACATTTGCAAAGTAGCCAGCTTGCAAGGTTACCTTCTTGAGATGGCTCAGCATCACATAGCTCAGGTGACCTTCTCAAGATGGCTTCCTGTTGCATATCTGCTCAGGGCTCTTCTCACACAGCAGCTTGGAATGTTGCTTCCAGATCAACTAAGTTTGAGCTTCCTTTTTGTTCTGCATCTAACTCGATGTCCATCTCCTCCCACTATGTCTGTCCCTCTTTCCTTCTTTGTCACTCTTGCCCTCTGCCATCTCGTTGATAGGAGGTGCGCTCACCACTGGTACTTTCTCTAGAACCAGAGTCCGTGGGTCCACCTAAGTTTCTGTCTGACAAGCCTTAAAGTCCCCACATTCTCTCAGTTGCCACATCAGAGCAGCTGCTCTCTGCCAATTTTGATCCTATGTGGTGGAGAAGCTAGAAATGATGTGCGCATCTGTTGATGCAAAAACACAACCCTTACCTCAAAGGGAGTAATTATTCTTGATAGAATATTAGTGGCCATGGCTTGGGACCACAGATTTTGATTACCCCAAATTCTCTGTCCCCACATGGAAGCAGTTTCATGAAGCTTTTATAGTAACAGAACAAAGAAAGTCATAAATCAAGACACCTTTCAGATACACTGGTGGAAGTGTCAGAAAGACAGCTTACAGCCAAGCAGAGAAAAACTCAGCTATAAGTCTAAGGTATTATTTACAATACTCTTAGTCCTTTGATTGGTAGAAATTAGGGTTTGTTAAGGTAGTACATTCCAAAAGATTTTTAGAAATCTGCTAGGTCTGACTTCATCTGTTAGTCACAGGATGTTGGGTCTGTCACAGAGGTGGACAAGGAATGGCTGTTGAGTGAGCGAATGATAGCTCATGATAAATTGCAGCGAGGCTCTGGACCTGCAACATCTCAACCCATCCATGTCACCAAAGTTCTGATCAATCAATCAATCAACCTATACAGACTCAGCCTCTTTCCAGAAATTCCCATACTTCCAAGCTTGCTGTCTCAAGACCTGTGCTCCCATGCCGCTTAGTGGGGAGGGTGTTAAGCAGCTATAGAGTTTTGTATTCCTGAGACTCCTGGGACCAGCTCCTCATGGATTTAAGGAGACAGCTGTATAGGACAGCGTGGAGTAGAGGGTCAGTGTCGAGAGAAAATCACTTTAACAAATATACTGATAATGATCAACAGTGGATGTGGTTTATTTATTATTGGTATAAGACATGTGTCCATATTTACACACATCCACACTCACATTATATGTATTTTATATGACATGAACATGTAGTTTTCTTAAAGTAGAGGCTCCTGTGATCCCAGCACTGTGGAAGTGAGAGAGAGAGAGATCACTGGCCAGCTCAGTTCACAAACCTAGCCTGTTTGGACAGCTCTTGGTTAAGTGGGAGCTACTGTCTCAAAAACTAAGGCAGACAGTGTCTGAGAAACAACATTGGACGTTGACTTCTGTACTCTGCACATTTGTACATGCACATTCATGCCCTCCCGCTATGAACACATGCACACAGGAAGTGTGCGTATTATATTTACATATGCATAAATGATACACACTGAATGAGCAGCTATGAGATGTACTGTGTATGTTTCCTCTAGACCATCAGGCATGTCACTCCCTGTCATTATATCTCCTTTCCAGGGCTATGTAGGGTTGTCTGGATATGGGATTGTTTCACTGATTCCTCGACTTGGTCATAAGAGCTGGGCATTGGTAGAACAGGCACCTAGAGTGGATCTACCAGATGTCCCCACTTCCAAAGGAACCTAGGTTCTCAGATCATCCCAGGCAAGTGTCCAGGGCTGAGTAGGACCTTAGCAGGAGTGAGTTTCTGGCTTGTTTCATGGGCTCCTCCAGGCCAGGGCATTTCTACATGGTCTTTGTCCCAGTAGCATTAGGTGTGGCTGGTATTTTTTTGTGGGGGGAGGGGGTCAAAGTAGAAAAGATCATGGACTGGTAAAAGCTGCAGGAGTGAGTTGGTTGGAGTGGGTTATCCCAAAGCAGAGGCTGGGATTGGTCTCAGTCATGACTTGATATGACCCCAGGGCAGCTTCTCGGAGGGGGGACCACTGTGGATATGGCTGCACATGGAGCTCGTGGGAAGGGAGGACTGTAGCCCCACTGTGGGCTCTGAAGAACTGGGACTGGCCTCAACATGGGTTCCAACTGATGTGCAGAGGGCCTCTCAGGCACTCTGCCAGGCTATCAGAGGGCATAGCTTTAGTGGGTCCCATTTGATGTCCTCTATTAGGACATAAAATAAGGAGCCCAGAAAGGAGGGAAGACAGACATCAGGCATTACTCTACCATCCTCCAGCCTGTAGTGCCTGGTAGCTGGGACTTTTGGACATGATCATTGTGTAGCTCTTTGAAGTGACTCGGCAATCTGATTAGCATCTTCCAGTTTGTCCAAATGACAGGACTCCATGGAACATGGTTTGAGAATTTCCCATCCAGACTTTGAGTATCTATGGGAAAAAGAAGGCACCCTCTGGCAGGCCGTGATAGAAACAGGACATTCTGAGTGCCGCATTCTAGGCTACTCTCTGCCCTCTCCTTGCTTTGATATTGTGCACTGTCATTTCTTTAGGCCTCAGTTTCCCTACTTGCACAATGGGGTCTTTGATGGCTACTACTGATTTCTGGGAGCTTAGAGGAGAGCAGGGAGATGCTAATTATAACCTGCTTGGTTAGATGCTCTCTAAAGGGTCTCACAGCTCTATCTTTTCACAGTGTGAGGGGGCTATGCTGTCTCATCACAGCAGAATGACATAGGTGGCCCACCCCATCTCAGTAGGAAGAGGAGCAGAGTCAGACTCAGACTCACTGGCCCAGAGAGCAGCATCTGGGGTTCAGGCAGTGGGTCGAGAGAGAAACTCAGGCTATGGGTCCAGAGAAACAGATGTGGTTCAGGCTATGGGTCCAGAGAAACAGCTGGGGCTCAGGCTATGGGTCCAGAGAAACAGCTGGGGCTCAGGCTGGGTTCAGAGAGTAGCAGCTGGGCTGGAGTTTCAGTATGGGTCACCAAATTCCCTGCCTCCTAGCCTGTGGACCACTGCACTTTACTGCATGGTCTGCAGAGACATTAGATGGTGCATTTTTATAAAATGGGACAGTCACAGGCCAGATGAATTCAATGTTCCTGCTAAGCCACCCATCTGAAAAATCACCATCTCCCTGTGCTTTCATCTAGGACACTTTTGTCATGAGAGAAGGGCAGAGGGATGGCTGGTTTTCATTTGACCATCCGGTTGCCTGCCCTGATGATCTGTGGCTCTTGCATGCTCTCATTTTATCTGGATTTTGGTTAGCCTACAAATGATTATTTTAGTCAGCACACAGAACGATGGGTCTCTTTATGACATCATCATACGGGTATGCCATTGTACATTATTCATGTTTGTTTCCTACCACTTCCCCCCCCCCCAGACTCTTTCCTTAGCTCAAATAGTCTTCTTTCTGCTTTCATGCCATGCCCCCACTCACCCCCACCTCACCCACCCACACCACACAACCCCCACTACAGCCCCACACAGCTCCACTCATCCACACAGTTAAATCTAGATGCAGTGTCTGAGGTTAATGTGCCGTGCTTTGTTTTTCTCCTCTCTCCATTATGCTCTCTTGTTTCTCATTCACTTTAAAACACGTATTTTCATCCTCAGATGGGTGGCTTAGCAGGAGCATTGCATTTCCATGGCCTATGGCCTGTGACTGCTACCTTTTTATAAAATACACCATCTAATGCCCATGCAGACGAAGCAGTAGAGTGCTGTGAGCCACAGGCTAGGAGGTAGGACGTCTGGTGGTGGATACTGAGATTCTAGCCTGGCTTTTGCTCTTTGGATTTTCTATTTTCTTTCTTTGTCTTGTTTTTAAGATTAGAAAGAAATGGTGTGTGTGTGGTGTAGTGTGTGTGCATATGTGAGTGTAGTACTTATAGAGACCAGAAGAGAACAACAGATTCCCTGGAGTTGATATTACAGACAGCTGTCAGGTGAAATTTATGACTTGGGTCTTATGCAAGAGTAGTAAGTGTTTTTAACTGCTAAGACATCTTTGCAGCACCCTTTTCTTTTTTTATGCAATATATAGATTTATACATACCAATATATTATATCTATATCTTTTTATATAATATCTATATACACCCTGCATATCTATCTACATATATCATATAAATATATACTGGAAATCTAGACTTCACATATGAGAGCGCGAGAGAGAGCATGAAGCATTTGTCTTTCTGGTTTATTTTGCTTAACATGATAGCAAGTTCCATCCATTTTCCTGTAAATAAAGCATAGTAAAACTCCGCTGTGTATACACCACATTTTCTTTATCCTCTCATCTGTTGATGGGCATCTGGGTTGCTTCCCTATCTTGTGTCAGTGCTATGATGAACATGGATGGGCAGGAATTCAGCAGCTCCTTGGCTCTCCTGTTCCAGGACTCTGAGATGGCTTAATATCAAAAAGCTGGTAAACGGAGAGGACTCAGTTGCCCGTGAGACCAACACAAGAAAGCCTTGAGTTTGGTGACCGTTGTGTTGTGTGAGGGAGGGTGAACTTAGATCATTGGAGCTGGCCTTGAATGCACCCATGGCACTTACAGAAGAGTTTCAAGTTACTTGTGATACTGTGGACAGGCCACCAAATTCCCCTGTGCTTCAGTTTCCTTATCTGGGAACAAATAACAACCAAAACTTGCAGGAGTTTTACAGGGTTCAGATAATTAGTTTGCCTGGTGTGGACATTGAAGTTTCTGGCCAAAATGGCATTAAAAAGCTGCTGATGTGAAAATATTTTATAAAATTAGGGCCAAAGGCTTTAGGGTTGCTGATCATTCTATATGTTAGTGATGGTCCATTCTTTGTCCTCCACTTTGAACCCACTGGCTTCAGAGCATCCTCTGATGATGTAATCCCCAAGCATGTGGCCAATGGGAATATTTTCATTGTTTCTTCCTTATTAGTTTAGCTCCCTTTCTAAAACAGAAGAACATTTTCTTTTTGCTTGCTAAACAGAAGTCTGTGACTGATTCCTTCCACCACTCACTCCAGCTACCAACCTGAGTGATATGCATTTGGTATTGGGTGAGAAGATAGGTCTGATGATGGGGTGTCCTGCTTGGGAGTTCATCTTCCTTGTGTTCTTAACCTTTTCTTAGTTTCCTGATTTAGTGCCAACTTCTCTTTACCTAGGTCAGGCGACGATTTAAGAGAAGTGACAGGGGTAAGGGTGATAGAATTTTAGAGCCAGAGGGACTTTCTCTGGCTAGGGGTTTATAGCCAGGTATTTGGTCCTGGCAATTCTGGGCTCCAGGCTGTTTAAAAGCACCCAGAAGTTGTTGGAGTGTGTCTCCTTGCACTGCCCCAGCTGTTTGTAGTGTTCAGTGGTTGCAGTGGTTTGTTCCTTGTCCTCCATTGTCTAGCCTGAGCTGGTCAAATGTTCCATAAGTTGCCTGTGTGATGATATTTTTTTTTCCTTATACATCTTAGAAGAAGCAAAGTGTATTATCCACGAAGCAATAACTAAATATCCCACACCTAGTAGGTACAGAAATAGTCAATGTTGCTACTGTTGAAAGTGTTTGCCAGTGCTGGGGATGAAACACTTGCACAGTCTGAGGGAGGGATCTGCCATTAAGCTGCAACCCCAGTGTATTGCTGGGCCTTTTATTTCTCTGAGCACATTCCCATGCCGGGCGCGTGCTGAGCCCTGCAGTCCTGTAAGGGTTGAGAGCATCATATATAATGTTTATTTCCCCATTCCTGTCTTATTGGTTGTCTCCCCAGCCTCACATATTTCCTACAGGAATTAACACCGAAAACCTTGACACAGAATGTCCTGGGCTAGTTCAGAAAGCAGAGACAGTTCTCTGTTGGGTACATGCACAGCATGAGGTGGGGCCCGGAAGCTGTGAGGAGTCAAGGAGTGAAAGATGGGTTACTGTGGGCCAAGGGGAGGATTTTGACAAACTGCATCTCACACTGGTGTTTTTGGTGCTCCTCAGGGAACTGTGATGATATCTGAAGATGTTTTGGGCTGCCATAGTTGGGAGGATAGGTGGGTGTGTTGCCGGCATTGGTAGGGACCAGGCATGCTGCTACATACCATAAAGTGCTCAGGGTGTTCCGCCCACCAGAGCTGTGCTGCAGGGCATCAGTGCTGTGCATCCTGCCTTGGCTTCACATTTCCCCTGTAGTCTAGTCTTTGGTTTTCTTTCTTTTTTTAATTTTTAAATTTTATTTTATTAATTTATTCTTATTACATCTCAATGGTTATCCCATCCCTAGTATCCTCCCATTTCTCCCTCCCTCCCATTTTCCCCTTATTCCCCTCCCCTATGACTGTGACTGAGTGGGACCTCCTCCCCCTTTATATGCTCATAGGGTATCAAGTCTCTTCTTGGTAGCCTGCTATCCTTCCTCTTTGGTTTTCTTAATAAAGTGCGGAGGAAGAGGAGGAAAAGGAACAAAAGGAGAAAGAAGAGGAAGGCAGTTGCTCTTTAATTGTGTAATGAGGCCTTTTCTGTGGCCGCCATTGTATAGGTTTTATCTACAGGAGAAGCTGAGGTTCCTGAACCATTCTATGGAGGACTGTAGGGTTAACTAGGGGAGAAAGAGCAGATAATGGGCACTTCTAGCCACTTCCTGTGCCTCGGTTCTCATGTCCATCCAGGGGGGACTGATAGCAAATCCCTCTCACTGGGTCGCCACAAGGTCAGAGGAATGGGACTTGTACATGGAGGTCACCCCACAATCATATGCACTGTTAGGGGAGGAACAAGATTTCTGGGCATGCACCATTTGTCTTTTATTACATTTTAGTTTAGAGTTTACGTTGTCCATGTTTAGGGACTTAGGCAAGGCAGGTAAAACTGGCTGCCTTCTCAGAGCTGGAAGCCACGTTTCAAGATGGCTTGGAGGAGGCGAGAGAAATAGGCTCGTGTTAGACTGTGGTGAGCCTTGATGAAGGGGCTACACTGGTTTCTTATCATCTGACTTGGCAGAGTCCTCATCTCCTCTGTCTCCTGCCTTCACTGCACTCCTGTGTCACCCAGGCTTGTCCCACGCTTGTTCTTGCTATCAGCTGATCAAGGACACTTTTGTCTTCACTGATGTGGACAAGGACTTTTAGGAAAAGACGTAGAGTTGCTGGAGAGATGCACTTAAGCAGCGCCCATGGGGCCATCTGTCTTCCATGACTGCTTATGGTGTATGTGTTATGTATGCGTGCATGTGTGTAAATGTGTGTGCATACAGGATGATGTTCCTTAGCAATTCTGTCCATCTCGTTTTTGAGACAGGATCTCTCATCAGGCTGGGGTTTGCCCAGTAGGCTAGGCTGGCAGGCTAGCAAGCCTTCAGAATCTGCCTGTCACTGCCTCTGCAGTGCTGGGATTACAAGCATGCAATTCCATGCCTGGACTTTTTAAAATGTGGGTTCTAGGGATTAGAATTCTGGTCCAAATGAGTGCAAGACATACACTTCACTGACTGAACTCTCTCTCTCCCCAGACAGCAGTGTGTGTGTGTGAGTGTGTGTGTGTGTGTGTGTGTGTGTGTGTGTGTGTGTATGTGTGTGTCTGGTTTAAACCTATGATGAGTTCTGTTGTGGTCTTTCCTTTGGAGCAGGGATGAGACGTGGCTGGGAAGATAGAAGAAACACATGCCAATGTTCTCAGGATATCAGCTTTGGAGTCATGTGTGAAAATGGTTGAATCTTGATCCCATCCAGAATGTGGTTCTTTCTTTCCAGACCCTATGAAATGTTGGATCTGGCTGTGTGGGAGCTTTTGTACCTGAGGGCCACAGGTGCTGAGGGATGGGTGTTCTCAGTCACATTCTCCTTTGGGCACAGTGCGTCTGCCCATCATTTCCCACCTGGTCTGTGTGTCTCCCCTCACATATACTTCCTTTGTGATGTAATTTCTAGATCCCACCTCCTAGGGTCTCTAGCCCTGACTTATCCTAATTTGCTCAGTTAAAAATTTATATTAAGTGCCTTTTGTGTGCTGTGCATTCTGGTGGGTGCTGGAATAGAGTGTGGAGGAGGCCTGGAGATTAGGTGAACTCTATTTCAGCTTTGTTACTTATCCTGGGCAACTTCCAGCAAGCTGTTAGACCATTCTGGTTGCACGGTGTGTGGAGGAGAAGATTGGTAAATCACTGGAGCTATTCGTAGACAATAAATGCATAGCAAACACTTAGACCCAACCTAGGTCTGCACAGTGTTGGCTCTGAGGAATGGTGAACAGGTGCCACTCCAACAATGTGATGACTATGCTCAGGTGCCTGCCTGTGGAAGTTAGGAAACATGAAAGATTAAGGAAGCAACATTGGAGCAGATGTGCAAGGGTAACTGGGAGATAGTCAGGTGACACGGCTGAACACAGGAGAGAGTGGTCAGGGCAGAGGAAACAGCATCAGCAGACGGCTTTAGGGAGGGTGGGTCTGACACCAGAGTGGTCAGCACTTTGCTATTGATGGGCTATGGAGCCAGAGGGTGGTACAGTGTAAGACTTCAAAGGTCATGTGAGGGAGGCTTGGGTTTTCTGAGCGCACTGCCTAGGCACTAAAGGGCTTCAGGTGGGAGCATACACGGGCTTGTCTTTTAAGACCATCTTGTCTGACCCACGGCTTTGGAGTGTGTGAAATGCTATGACATCACTGTTTCCTTTTCACTTGCATTGGTGCTGCAGTGTGAACCCAGGACCTTATGCATTGGAAGCATGAACCTTTTCCACTGAGCTGTACCCCCATCCCCAGCACCTCTCTCAGCTCTTTCATTTCTAGCACCTTCCTCACCAGCATCACCCGGGATCATTCTGGCTGTTCGTATAGCTTTGATAAACCAGCAGTTTCTGTCCACATTCTCATCCCATAAGGCCCCACTTCCACTTACTGATCTTCAGGCCCCCCAAGGAATTACACAATAAAAGCTTAAGGTATTATCCCACACAGAAGAACGGAAATCTTTTAGGCTGGAAAGCATTTGATTACAAGAGCACACAGACTACAGTTGCACGATGCCAGGCATAATAACACATTGGGTGGGGCTGCTCAGGGGAGCAGGTTCTTCGAGCAGGGCAAGGGGCAGTCAAGGCATCCCAAGACAATCATAGCCATCTTCCCCACCAGCTGTAGCCATCTAAGGCACAGGCTACAGCAAGACCCTTGAGCCAAGTAGGCTCTCTTAGCTAAACCCTCTTTCTGCAGAGGTTCCTGCCCCATGGATTGTGTTTCTGCCTCTCCTTATCCACAGACTGAAATAACAGGGTGAGAATTGGCAGACTGGGAGTGACCTGCTGACATTAGAATGACAGATCAAATAATTTATTTTCTTCTAAATCCGGATTATGCTGTGTAGCTCCCGGGAACTATTTTCGTGCCCATCAGTCTTTTTCTCATTGGTGTGTGTGTGTGTGTGTGCGTGTGTGTGTGCGTGTGTGTGTGTGTGTACGCAGTCACTCCCCCCAAGCACATGCACAGGACACTTCATCAGTAAGAGCACCCCACCTTTACAATGTACTCAGTTTACCTGTACACTCATAAACAGGGCTTTTCCAGCTTTGTAATGGTTTGGGGGTATCTATGTACATATACATATTTATATACATATTATGGGATATCAGCAGCCCTTGGGCTAGTTGTACCCCATCTTCTTGCCCAGGGACTCTCTTCAGTGATGAGAGTACCCATGGACTCCCTTCTGAGCAAATCTCAAGGACACTGAGAAGCACAGTAACGAGAACGCATTTCTGTTTTCATGACTGGAGTTCCCTTTCCGTTGCTATCTTCTTCCTCTATAGCCCCCATCCCCGGGTCCCCACATCCACACTTCTACCCTCTGTGCATGTATTTGCCATTCTGTGTCTTGCTTATTTCATGATGGGACATTCATGTTCACCCATGCCATCACACATGGTGGAGTTTTCTTTACTTAGGGCTGAATACTATCCAATTGTGTGTGTGTGTGTGTGTGTGTGTGTGTGTGTGTGTGTGTGTGTGTATGTGTGTGTTACATATATCCATCCTCAAATGCTAGGATTACAGGCATGAGCTATCAATAGGAGTTTATCGATCCAATTGTTTGTAGAAAAATATTTAGGTTTCCGTACTGTAATAGCTTTAATATTACATCAACTATCACATTGAAAATTTTAATATATTTATAGTTGTTACCTCAGCTCAGCCTCGAATCACATGGGGAAAGAGTCTCAATGAGGAATCATCTAGATTAGATGGTCTGTAGGTGTGTTTCTGAAGGGGTTTCATAATTGGGTTAATTGGGGTGGAAAGACCCACCAAAGATGTGGCTGGCACCATCATGGGCTGGGTCCTGAGTTATATCAGAGCAACACAAGCGAGCTGAGCATGAAGAATGCATGCCTTCATTCTCTGTCTGCCCTTACCTGTGGATGCAATGTGACACCTGCCACAGTCTCCCGCCTCTGCGACTTTCCTGTAATGATGGACTATAGCTTGGAATCGTGAGCCAAAATGAGTGCTTTCTCCCCGACTTGCTCTTTATTGGGGTGTTTTATCACAGTGACAATGAATGACAGACCAAGGCTACAGTGACTAACACTGCTGTGAGCACAGGAATGCAAACATTGCTTTGAGATTTAGTTTTCGGAGCAAACACACCCAGAAATGCACATGGCTGGATTCCATGATAGTACTATGTTTAATTTAATGAGAACCTCTATGCTGCCATCTGAAACAAGTGCACAATTTCCATTCCTGCCATCAAGGTGTGAACCCCGACACCACTTGCTGTGGTGCTCTTGTTGACAACAGTCACTCCTTTCAGTGTTACCCTGGCCCTGGATTCCTTTTGGGTTGGAGAGGGCATGTTCTCACCCTCTGCTTTTTCTTGGGTTTTAGTTAACTTCTAAGAAGGTCCTGGGACTGGACTATGATTCAAATCCAGACAAGCAAGCAATGAGAATTCCCCATCACAAATGAGTGAAGAAGCTTGCTCAAGGAGAGTATGTGATCCTTCATTCACTAATGTGGAAATGTTCCTGGACACCTACAAGGTACCAGGAAGTGTGCTGGATTTTGGGAACACACACATGTCAGTGTAGCAGGGAGAGATGGGCAAGGAACCCTTGGGGGAGCCCTTTTGGTTACCCTGAAACAAAAAGAAGGGTACCATCATATGGTTGCTGAGATGGTTTGCTAACAACCCAGAGATGGGGAGCTGAGGTTGCTGACCCCCCTACACTTTCTTCAGGTGGAATCCTTGGCTCAGAGGAGGGGCAGTGGAAATCTTAATTTGGATCTTTCTCTTAATTTCCGTGGGTAAATTTCTCAGGCACAGACATTGATTTTTAAAGAACAAATCAATCTTTATGCTTTAACTTTACTTTTGAGCAGTGTCCCTCTGTTTCAATTTGACAGGGACAGTGCCCCATCTATCTATCTATTGCCCTTGCTGAAGGTCAGAGAGAGGATGCATCCGAGGATGAAGATGGGCAGAGCAGGGGCAGGACCTGCACATTCTTCCCCTCTGTCCCTCATACTCTCCTTTCTGGTGCCCTCCCTCTGTTCTGCCCTCTCCTCCTTCCTCACATACAGGGGTTCAGGATAGACTGTCGCGTGATGTGCTTACTTTGCCATCTAATGGAGCAGACAGATGGAGCCGTCACAGCAAAATGTGAGAGAGCTCTGACGGAAAGAAGTTGCTGCGGACACCAGACCTTATGTAGACCTTGGAAAAGCTTCCTGGAGCAGAGACATTGACCTTGAGATCTGGGAATGAGTGAAAGAAGTATGAAATCCAGAGGATAATAGGTGAAGGGAAGGGGGGTGTCAGGGTGAGGCACTGCTCCCCTGGGGTACAGTGTGTTCAAAGACTTAGAACTCAAGGGATGCTGAGGCAAAGTTTGGTGGGGATGGGGCACAGAGCTGGGAGGGAGGAGGTTTGGGGTGAGGGGACAACAGGTACCTTTTCTTAGTAGGCATGATCTGTTAGTCCCTTTAAATGGTTTGGACTTGATCTTGGCAGGTAGGGTCATGACTGATAAATGGCCTTAAGGTATGGAGTGACACAAGCAGACTTAATGATGGTATGGCCATTTGTGTTCTTGGGATGAAGGAAGTGGAAGGAGTAAGGGACTGTTTTCAGGGCTCAGGTAAAGCTATCACTGTCCTGCCATCCCACTGATAACTCAGAGTAGGGTGTGTGCCCTATAGGCTAGCCTGGGCAGTGCCTAAGGCCACTCTGACTCTGACAGCAACAGAGCCTGTCTTTTTTTCAGCATCCTAGAATTTCATTTTAGTCCAACATTGGGACAGGGTCCTTACCTCATGTTTCTGTAGGGTGACTGGTAACCTCTACAGTCAGTTGGAACAGCAGTTTGAAATGAGCAGGCTTTCTCCGGGAGGACCTGAAAAACGAGTGAGTAACTTCTTGTGACCCTGGGTCACTCTAGAGGAGGTGCCAAAATGTTACGTGGTGGGATCTCAGACTTCAGGAAGACCTTTTGCTCCAAGGCTCCTTCCCCTCCTTCTATATGAAGACCGAACATCCTCCCATTAAGGGCTTGGCTAGAACACATGTGTGCATGCAAACCCATTGTTAGGTTGAGGGTTAGCAGGTGCTCTTGCACTGCACCTGTGTGCACACTGTTCCTAAGGCATGGGGGTTGTTTGTGCTACACCTTCAGCCATGGGATTGTCTTATGTTTACTCCCACTGAGCTACAGTCCTTACAAACTCCTTAGGAGGTAGGTAGGAAGGCGAACAGTGACCCTCTGACAGATGAGCCAAGTTCTAGAAGAACAATGACTCACTGGAATAAATGGAAGAGATGAGCATCTGGTTCTCCATCACAGGGGATCCCTCTCTGCCAGGCTCAGGTCTGAGATGAGGTGATGTGACCTGGAGCAGAGGCTAACAGGACACTGTTCTGTCAGTGGTGGGAGCCCATGTGCCTGAGGCTTCCCTCAGTTCTACAGGGTGCAACCTCTTCCAGGTGAAGCCTGCCCTCCTCCATCCCAGGAAGTTTTCAGACTTTCCTGTGGGTCTTTCATGATATTAGTCTCTTATGGACAAAGCCTTCTTCTCCACCACAGGGACTTATTTTTAAATTTTAGTGTGTGTGTGTGTGTGTGTGTGTGTGTGTGTGTGTGTGTTTCAAATGAGTGAAGTGCCCATGGAAGCCAGAAGAGGGCACTGGATTCCTCAGAGCTGGAGTTACAGATGGCTGTGAGTCACTATGGGCATGCTGGGAAACAAATCTGGGTCCTTTACAAGAGCCACACATGCTCAAAATCACAGAGCCAGCTCTCCAGAGCCAGCTCTCCAATTTCTTTAGGCACTTCCTGGGTTCTCATAGATGCAATGTGCTTCCTGCTGTGCCACAAGGTAGGACAGCTTAAGGGTCTCTGCTGTTAACTTGTATCATATTTATTGTTTTTAGAGTGACGGGTGAGTATAGATGAAGGAGGAGGAAGCACCGGGCTAGGGCAGGGGAGCCAGAGAATACTTCTGAGACAGTTAACAGATTCCCCTCAACAGGCACGGAACTTAAAGGAGGCCAGCAACCTTGATATCTGGGTCAAGGGCAAGGAGTTGGGCAAGCTCAGGGTTGGAAAGCTCACCTAAGATGTGCAAAGCCCTGAGTTCCATCCCCAGCATAGTAAGGACACAGAAGAAAATGGGCCAGGGTGATCCACCAGGATCCACAGTTACAGGCATCTCATCATGTCATGGAGCCCGTTGCTATAATCCCACCACACGGAGGGATTTTTCCAGTGAGACTCTCCCAGGAGAGACAGAACACAAATATGTCTTTACCTAAGATAGGAAACCAGTGACTGATTCTACCAATCTAGCTTGGTGAGCCAACGACTTTATTGGGGTCATTAGCAGAAATACGGGTGAGGGGTCATTTGCAGGAACAGTGGTGACTCAAAAACAGCCGCATTGCTGAAAAGCCCACTACAACACAGGTGGCACCTCATGAAAGCTGCAACCCTGAAGCTTTCTTCAGGACCTGCAAACAGCCAGACAGGTGGGACATTTCTTCAGGCAGCTCAGCTGACCAGAGCGGCCTCAGCCTCGCAGTTGCTGCTGGAGAATCTTGTAAGCTTCAACTCTGTAGGTCTTGCAAGGATTTTTATTTCCTGAGGCTCATGAGGTCATTTCAGATAGTGTCTCAACTCAGAGGCAATGGCAATGCATGAGGCTGAGGCAAGAGGATTGCCATGAGTTCAAAGCCAGCCTGGGCGATGTTGTGAGTTCTAGGCTAGCCTGGGCTACAGAGTAAAGCCTTGTTTCAACAAGCAAACAAGCCCTCAAAACAAAAAGATATTTCAAGTTCCAAGCTCTTGTCCTCCACCCCTACCTTCATTATGCTGTTACCCTTGGGAGATGTTTAGTGGAACACTGAAAATTGCTTCCATGGAGAGAGGACTTGGTGTGAACCCGGGGCTGTGCTGAAGGCGTACTGGGACTCTGCCATTTAATATGTGCCATAATCCCCACAGGAGGGCTCGATCATTTCTCTTTTCAGATGACAGCACAGAGGTTCAGAGAAGTCTGTGTGCTTGTGGCATAAGCCCAGCAAGGCAAGAGCGAGCTTCCCTATGGACTTGGCTGTCTCCCCAGCTCTCTGTTAATAGCATCCCAGTCTAGGTACCAGTCTTTAATGCCCTGTCTATCACGTGCAGACCTTTGTCCCTAATACCAGGGCTCTCATTCTCTGCTCCAGGGAATCTGGGTGAGCACTGGTGCTCTAGGCATTCAGGCTCAAGCCTGTAAAGTCAGCTGGAGGCTAAGGCAGAGAATCTAGAGTTTGAGACCAGTCTGGGATATGAAGCAGACCATGTTTCAATATATTAACAAACAGCCCTAAGGTCTGGGGGGAAAGACTGGCTTTTGGGACTTAATGATAATTTAAAATTATTTTTATTGACTGATTGATTGTGTCTATGTGTGAACATGTGAATGTGTGTATGTCTGACTCAGGATGGCAATTTCGGCTCCTTTGTGCTTCTATATTATAGGAGCTTTTTTTTGTTGCTATTTTTCTGAAGAATATAATTGAAATTGTGATGGGGATTGCATTGAATTTTTACAGGACTTTTGGAGACCTGGTATTATTTGGCATATGATTTCAGCCTTTATTTACCCTGCATGGCTCGAATATGTTTGCATGGCACATCCCCAGCCTCCATTTCACCTGTAGATTGGCTTAGAAAGTATGAGATGAGGTCTAGGAGTGCAGGGGTATTAATCTTCTGGGAGACGGGGGCGGCTCGAGATACTGTTTCTTTAACAACTGGGCTTTAAGCTCTTGGGCTCTAATGCTATTTTTTTCTGACATTGGAGATTCTATGTATAAACAATGGTTACGCAGTAGGTGTTGGGACAAATGGCCTTCTATATACTAATTTCATTAGGATAAATTTCTGAAAGTAGAAACACCTGGTTAAGGAACACGCACACGTTGAGAGGTTGGTGAGCTGGCTTAGTGTGTAAAGGTGCTTGCTGCTAAACCTGCTGACCCGGGTTCATCCCTGCAACCTGCATGATGGAATGACAGTGCTGACTCACACAGGTTGTCCTCTGACCTCCACATAGCTGCTGTGGCTGTATGCCCCACAAACAAACAAACAAACAAACACACACATACACAAGCAAACAAATTTTAAAAAAAGAGTGTATACTCTGAAGTTCCTGATGTAAATGGCCAAATGCCTCCCAGAAGGCATTAAACAAAAATTAAGTAACATTCTGCCTGAGAGTGTGGCTTAGTGGTAGAGCATTTGCCTGGAATGCATAAGGCCCTAGGTTCAATGATGGGTCCCACCAGAAATGGACAAACATATGCATAACAAAAGCTAACTTGCATTTCTCTTCTGCAGGCAGCATCAATTCTAACTCTCTTTCGTTGAAACCGAGGACTCTTCACCTATGAGACTATTTCAGTAGGAGCAGATGTATTTCATTTCCATTTGAATCTATTTGTACAGGGCCTCACTCTGAAGGCCAGGTTCACCTTGAACTGCCAGCGTTCTGTGTGTCTGCCTGGCAAGTGCTGGGAACACAGGTATTTCCCCTAATTCTGGCCATGTTCAGCAGCGTTTGTATTGGTTACCTTTCTGCTTTTGGTAGGCCATCCTGACCATAGCAACATTAAGAAAGAAGAGTTGGTTTTGCTTTTGGTCCTGAAGAAGAGGCATTATGGCATGGTATGCACAGCAAGCAGCAAAGGAAGCTCGTTGGTCATACTGCATGCATGCACAGGAAGCTGAGGCTGTAAACCCTGGGTGTCCGCCCCCAGTGACGTACTTCCTCCAGCAGGCCTCCACTTCCGATGGTTCCAAGCCTGCTTAAATAGCACCACCAATTGGGAACCAAGTCTTCAAACACCTGAGCCTGTGGGGGACAGTTCTCATTCAAACCATAATAGGGACTATTTATGTTAAGGTTATAACTTCCCCTGTCTTGGGTATTGCAATCATTTTTTTTTTTTTGATTTAAAATGTTCTCATAAAAGACATGCAGTATGTTCAGGTCTGTGGGTCATTTTTTTCTTTTGTAGATTCTACAACTGATTTCTATGTATGAGAGACTTTAAAGCCTCAAATTAAACATTGGTATACCTTTGATTTTTTTTTTCTTTTAATATCTCTGTTTTAAAAGGTAATTCTTTATTTTTCATTAGTTAATTAATTAACTTTACATTCAGATTTGAACTTCCCCTCCCTCCTTTCCTCCCTGTTCCTCCTTCTCCCCTCCCCCTGCCCCTCTGTTCCCCTTCTTTCTCCTCAGAGAAGGAGAGACCTTCCATGGATATCAACCCACCTTGGCATATCAAGTTGTAATAGGACTGGGCATATATTCTATTGAGGCTGGACAAGATTGTCCAGTCAGAGGAAAGGGATCTAAAGGCAGACAACAGAGTCAGAGGCAGCCCCTGCTCCTGCTGTTAGAGGTCCCACGTGAGGACCAAGCTGTGTATCTGTTACATGTGTGTAGGGAGCCTAGAGATGTCCCACGGATGCTCTCTGGTTGGAAGTCCAGTCTCTGTGAGCCCCTATGGGTCCAGGTTAGTTGGTTCTGTAGGTTTTATTGTGGTGTCCTTGATTTTTCTGGCTCTTTCAATCCTTTCTGCCCATCTTCCATAAGATTCCCCGAGCTCTCCCTAAAGTTTGGCTCTGGGTCTTTCTGCATCTCTTTTCATCAGCCACTTAGATGACAACTATGATAGCCTCCTGTCTGTAATTATAGAAGAATATTATTAATAGTGCCAGGGATGTACTCTCTCTCATGGCATGGGACTCATGTTGGGCCAGTCGTTGGTTGGCCATTCCCTCACTTTCTGTTCCTCCTTTAACCATGACCCTCTTATAGGCAGAAAAAAAATTGTTGAAAGTTTTGTGGCTGGGATGGTATCCCCGCGCTCCATTAGAAGTCTTGTCTAGTTACAGGAGGTGACCAGTTCATGTTCCATATTCACTATTGCTAGGAGTCTTAGATAGATAGGGTCACCTTCATAGGTTCTGTGAGTTTCCATTGTTGTAGATTTCCAGCTTGCTTCAGAGATAACTTCCCAGTGATTTCAGTTCTCTTTCCTGCCACCCTCTCCACACTTGATCCCTCCTGTTCCCCTTCCCACTCACTCTTTCACCCAGTTCCCACCCATCATCTACCCTAGATGTCCATTTTATTTCCTATTCTCAGTGAGATTCTACTGTCCTCCATTGGACCCTACTTGTTACTTAGCTTCTTTGGGTCTGCGGACTGTAGCATGGCTATCCTTACTTTATGGCTAACATCCACTTGTAAGTGAGTAATACCATGTTTGACTTTCCGAGTCTGAGTTACCTTACTCAGGACGATCTTTTCTAGCTCCACCCATTTGCCTGCAACTTTCATGATGTTATTGTTTTTAATAGCCGAGTAATATTCCATTGTGTAAATGTATCATATTTTCTTTATCCATTCTTCAGTTGAAGGATATCTAGGTTGTTTCCAGTTTCTGGCTATTACAATAAAGCTATTATGAACACAGTTGAAGAAGTATTCTTGTGGTATGGTATGGAGCATCCTTTGCTCATATGCCCAGGAGGGGTATAGCTGGGTCTTGAAGTAAAACTATTCCCAATTATCTGAGAAACCACCAAATTGATTATCAAAGTGGTTGTACAAGTTTGCAATCCCACCAGCAGTGGATGAATACTTCTCTTGCTCCACATCCTCACCAGCATGAGCTCTTTCTTGAGTTTTTGATCTAGCCATTCTGACTGGTGTAAGATGGAATTTCAGGGTTGTTTTGATTTGCATTTCGCTGATGACTAATGATGTTGAGCATTTCTTTAAGTGCTTCTCAGTCATTAAAGATTCCTCTGTCAAGAATCCTATGTTTAGCTCTCTACACCATTTTTTAGTTGGGTTGTTTGGTTTATTGCTTTCTAATTTCTTGAGTTCTTTATATATTTTAGATATCAGCCTTCTGTCAGATGTATGGTTGGTGAAGACATTTTCCCATTTTGTACACTGCCATTTTGTAATTTTGATAGCGTCCTTTGCCTTAACAGAAGCTTTTCAGTTTCATGAGGCCCCATTTATTGATTGTTGATCTTAGTGCCCGAGCTATTAGTGCTCTGTTTAGGAAGTTGTCTCCTGTGCCTATGTATCCAAGGCAATTCCCCACCTTTTCTTCTACCAGATTTAGTGTATCTGGTTTTATGTTGAGGTTTTTGATCCACTTGGGCTTATGTTTTGTGCACAGTGATAGATATGAATCTATTTGCATTTTTCTACATGCAGACCTCCAGTTAGGCTAGCACCATTTGTTGAAGATGCTTTCTTTGTTCCATTGTATAGTTTTGGCTTCTTTGTCAAAAATAACATGTCCATAGGTGTATGGTTTTACTTATGGGTCTTCAATTAAATTTCATTGGTTAACATGTCTATTTTTATTACTGTTGCTCTGTAGTACAGTTTGAGATCAGGGATGGTGATACCTCCAGACGTTCTTTTATTGTACAGGAATGTTTTCAATATTCTGGGTTTTAAAATTTTTTTCCATATAAAGTTGTGGATTGTTATTTCAAGATCTGTAAAGAATTATGTTGAGGGTTGGAGAGATGGCTCAGAGGTTAAGAGCACTGACTGGTCTTCCAGAGGTCCTGAGTTCAGTTCCCAGCAACCACATGGTGACTCACAGCCATCTATAATGAGATCTGGTGCCCTTTTCTGGAGTGCATGTGTACATGTAAGCAGAAAACTGTATACATAGTAATAAATAAATAAATCTTAAAAGAAGAATTGTGTTGACATTTTGATGGGAACTATCTTAATTGCTTTTGGTAAGATGGCCATTTTTGCTATGTTAAAATCCTACTCATCCATGAGCATGGGAGAACTTTCCGTCTTCAGATACCGTCTTCAATTTCTTTCTTCAGAGACTTTAAGTTACTGTCATAAAGATCTTTCACTTGCTTGGTTAGAGTTACCCCAAGATATTTTACATTATTTTTGGTTATTGTGAAGGGTATTGTTTCCCTAATTTTTTTTCAGTCTGTTTATCATTTGTATAAAGGAGGTCTGCTGATTTTTTTGAGTTAATTTTGTATCCAGTAACTTTCCTGAAGGTGTTTATAAACTGCAGAAATTCTCTGGAAAAATTTGGGGGTTATTCATGTACATTATCATGTCATCTGCAAATAGTGACATTTTGACTTCTTTCTTTCCAATTTGTATCCCTTTTATCTTCTTTAGTTTTCTTATTGCTCTAGCAAAAACTTCAAGTACTATATTGAATAGATATGGAGAGAGTGGGTAGCCTTGTGATGTTACTAATTTCAGTGGAATTGGTGTAAGTTTCTCTCCATTTAGTTTGACGTTGGCTACTAGCTTGCTGTATATTGATTTTATTGTGTTTAGGTATATTTCTTTTTTTCCTGATCTCTCCAAAAGTTTTATCATGAAGAACAGTTGGTTTTTGTCAAAGGATTTTCAGCATTTAATGAGATGATCATGTGGCTTTTTAAATTTAATTTGTTCACAAGGTGGATTGATGGATTTTCATATGTCGAACCATCTCTGTATCCCTGGTATGAAACTTGAACATGGGAGATGATATTTTTGATATGTTCTTGGATTTGACTTGTGAGTATTTTATTGAGTATTTTTGCATCAATGCTCATAAAGGAAATTGGTCTGAAATTCTCTGCTGAGTCTTTGTGTGGTTTAGGTATTAGGGTAACTGTAGTATCAGAATGAGTTCAGCAGTGATACATCTATTTCTGTTTTATGTAATAGTTTAAGGAATATTGGTAGTAGCTCTTCTTTGAAGGTCTGGTAGAATTCTATGCTAAAACCATCTGGTCCTGGGCTTTTTTTGGTTGAAAGACTTTCAATGACTGTTTCTATTTCCTTAGGGCTTATAGATATAGTAAAACAGTTTATCTGATCTTGACTTAACTTTGGTACATGACATCTGTCAAAAAAATTGTTCATTTGTTTAGATTTTCAAATTTCATGGTGTATAGGTTTTGAAGACCTAATGCTTCTTTGGATTTCCTCAGTGTCCGTTGTTACGCCCCCCTTTTCATTTCTGACTTGTGGTAATTTTGGGTATTGTATCTCCACCTTTTAGATAGTTTGGCTAAAGATTTGTCTATCTTGTTCATTTTCTCAAAGAATCAACTCTTGGTTTTATTGACTCTTTATATTGTTTTCTTTGTTTCTAATTTATTGATTTCATCCTTGATTTTTAATTATTTCCTGCTATCTACTCCTCTTAGGGTTGCTTGCTTCTTTTTGTTCTAGAGTTTTCAGGTGTGTTTTTAAGTTGCTAGTATGAGATCTCTCAAAGTTCTTTATGAAGAGACTTAGTGCTCTGAACTTTCCTCTTAGCACTGCTTTCATTGTGTCTCATAAGTTCGGGTATGCTGTGCATTCATTCTCATTAGATTCTAGAAAGTCTTTAATTTCTTTCTTTATTTCTTCCTTGACCCATTGGTCATTGAGTAGAAAGTTGCTCAGGTTCCATCAATTTGTAGGTTTTCTGTTGTTGCTGAAGTATAGCTTTAACCCATTGTGGTCTGATAAAATACAGGGGGTTATTTCAGTTTTCTTCTATCTATTGATACTTGTTTTGTGGCTGAGTATATGGTCAATTTTGGAGAAGGTTTGGTGAGGTGCTGAGAAGAAGGTATATTTTTTTGGTATATATGTGGAATGTTGTGTAAATATCTGTTTAGATCCATTTGATTAATATCATCTGCTAGTTTTATTATTCCTCTGTTTAGTTTCTGTCTGGATGACGTGTCCATTGGTGAGAGGTAGATATTGAGGTTTCCTACTATTAATGTGTGTGGTTCAATGTGTGATTTAAGCTTTAGTAATTTCTTTTATGAATGTAGGTGTCCTTGCATTTGGGCTGGCATCTGTGGTACTTAAAGACTGCAAGACATCTGCCCACGCCCTTCTAGCCTTTAAAGTCTCTGTTGAGAAGTCTGGTGTAAATCTAATAGGGCTACTTTTATATGTTACTTAGAATTTTTTCCATCTCTCTGTTCTGTTTATTTAGTGTTTTGATTATTATGTGGCAGAAGAATTTTTTCTTTTTGTTCAATCTAGGCACCTCTTTCTTTAGGTTAGGAAATGTTTTTCTATGATTTTGTTGAAAATATTTTCTGGGCCTTATGAGTTGGGAATCTTCTCCTTTCTCTATTCCTATTATTCTTAGGTTTGGTTTTTCATAGTGTCTCAGATTTTCTGGATGTTTTGTGTTAGAAACTTTTTAGATTTAAGGTTTTCTTTGACTGACACATAAATTTCTTCTATATCTGAGATTTTTCTCTTCTATCTCTTGTAATCTGTTGGTGATGCTTGTGTCTGTAGTTTCTGTTCTCTTACCTAGATTTTCCATCTCCATGATTCCCCCAGTTTGTGTTTTATCTATTGCTTTTATTTAAAATTTCAGATCCTGACAGAATTCTGCCTAAAAATAGGCAAGTTTAGATTCAGGCAGAGTTGACGGCCAAATTTTGCCAAGACAGAGTAAGCAAGTCCTCAATAGTTCCTCCCTCGCAAACATGTCTGCCAGATACATTGGGCCAGAGGCTGAAGATGATGTTCCAAAGTTATAGAGAGTGTTGGGTGGCTTTTCAGGCAGTAAACTGTCTCAATAGTTTTTTCATTTTGGAAGCTGTTAATCTGTACTTTTGGCTCACTCAGATATTTAAGTTTTATTCTTCTCAAATCTCTGATGTTGTTGAAGATCAGATAGTTTAGTCTTTCAATTAAGCATAGTAGGTTAGGAGTTAAGATGTTTTTAGATCAAGATGGATGTTTTAAGTTAATAGAGATGAGATATGGTAGATATTGATCTTCATTCAGAAATTTAGACCCAACAAGATAGGAAAGATGTTTACTTTAAGTTTGCCAAATACAAATAGCCAAATCACTATGAGTGTAACATTTATATAATTCCTGATTGTCTTGTAGTCCTTCCTGCTGTATGTATTTTATTTTTTTCATGTGTAATTATATAAATGTATATGTTAAAAAAATAAAAACAAAAAATTTCAGGTCTTGAACAGTTTTATTCATTTCCTTCACCTGTTTGATTATATTTTCCTATATTTTTAAAAAAGGGTTTATTAATTTCCCCTTTAAAGGCCTCTATCATTTTTATAAGATTGGATTTAAGGTCATTTTCTTGTACTTCAGCTGTGTTAGAATATCCAGTGCTTACTGTATTAAGATAGCTGGGCTCTGGTGGTGTCATATTGCCCTCGCTCTTGTTGCTTGTGTTCTTATCCTGGCCTTTAGCCATCTGGTTGACACTGGTGTTGGTAGGCCTATGGTAATGTAGGCAAAGTTGTGGGCCAGAAAATGGAGTGCAGGGGAGCAGCTGCAGTTTACTGTGGTTGGGAGTGCTTTAGGGGGACCAGCTGGGAGGGGACTAGGGAGGAAGGGGTCTCACCTAGTAGACCCTGATGGTAGCAGGCCTCCAGGAATGCAAGCAATGCTGTGGGCTTTGAAATGGAGCACATAGACAATATGGAGGAGCTCACCATTTCTAGCCTTGCCCAGTAGGCAGGGGATTAGTGGGGGAGGGGATTTCATCTGGTAGTCCCTGATGGCAGCAGGCCCCTGGGAATTTAGGTAGATCTGTGGGCAGGAAATGGAGTTCACAGGGGACAGGGCAGAACTCAGCACTGCTGCATTTGTTTGAGGGGTGGGGTGGGGAGAACCTGGCATACACTTAAAAGGTAATTCTTTAACACAAAGAAAATTAAGTTTTGGCACATAGAACCAGATGGCTGAGATTTTTCTATGACTATCTCTCTGGGTTCTTCAGAGAGTCAAGTGCTCTACGTTGGCATGAGCAAATTTTGTTAATTTATCTTTTTCTAGAAAATAATCGATTTCAATGGGATTTCTCAAATGCAGTTAGCCTTGAGCTGTACACAGTGTTCTTTGTACTAAAATAGAAAGACTCTGATTTCTAATAACTTTTATTAGATATGACTTTCCCCTCAGCTGTCTTAGAAGTGAAAACACGTTTTATTTCACATTTATTTACTTATTTTCTCTGTGTGTGCACTCATGCATATGCCACAGTGAATGCAAAGGGCAGAGATCAACTTGCAGAAGTCAGTTCTCTTTTTCTACCACATGGGCTCCGAGGATCAAACTCAGGTGTTTATGATTGGCAGCAAGCTCCTCTACCAGTTGAGCCATTTTGCTGACCCCAAAAACCATAAAAAAAAATTAGCAACCCTCTGGGTTGAAGAGATGGCTCCGCAGCTAGTAGCACTTGTTGCTCTTTTAGAGGATCCAGGTTCAGTTCCCAGCATTGACATTGTGGCTCGCAACCATCCTTAACTCCAGTTATGTGGAGTGTGACATTCTCTTCTGACCTCTGCAGGCACAAGGCATATTTGTGGTTCACAGACAGACATACATGCAGGCAAAACACCCGTATGCATAAAATGAAATAAAAAGCTTAAAAAAAAAATACAGTGACCCCTTAGATACTTTATCAATTACACTTATTAACTTTAAAATTTTTTTTTATTATTAATTTATTCTTGTTATATCTCAATGGTTATCCCATCCCTTGTGTCCTCCCATTCTTCCCCCCCTCCCCTTTTCCCCTTATTCCCCTCCCCTATGACTGTTCCTGAGCAGGGGATTACCTCCCCCTGTATATGCTCATAGGGTATCAAGTCTCTTCTTGGTAACCTGCTGTCCTTCCTCTGAGTGTCACCAGGTCTCCCCCTCCAGGGGACATGGTCAAATGTGAGACACCAGAGTACGTGAGAAAGTCATATTCCACTCTCCAGTCAAGTGTGGAGAATGTTCTGACCATTGGCTAGATCTGGGTAGGGGTTTAAAGTTTACCGCCTGTATTGTCCTTGGCTGGTGCCTTAGTTTGAGCTAGGTCAGTCCAAGTAAGGCTGCCTTACTTTGGTTTCTCTTTTCCTAAAATCTTACCTTCAGTGCTTGGTCCACATGCCCCACCTTTCTTGTTGGATAAGAACACACGGGAAGTTACTGATTTTTAATACCACACAGTTGTGGCTACTCTTTATCAATTTTGATGCTCCACACTCTCAAATTGTATCATTTTTAAAAAAAAGAATTTGTGATTATGAGGCTAATTTCTATTTTTTACTCCACAATGATTTGGAAGAATGTTAGAAATTGCTAAGAGTCTGGGATTTAAAGCTTGCAAGTCTAATTTTGACTGGTATTGCTTCCAGCTCTGAGATGGCGCTGCCACACTTATCGTGACACCTTGTTAAGCTATTCACTGTGGCCTCATGAATGACTGTTTTCCATGATCGCTAAGGCTATTCAGAAGAAAGCAGTGTGAGCGTTGTAAAGAGCCAGTTCTCCGCATCTTAATTTAAAAACATGTTTATTCCATTTATGTGTGTGTGCATGTGCAGTGTGAATATATGCGTGTGTGTAAGACACCTTGGAGGCCAGAAGAAGGTGTTGGATCCCTTGGGGCTGGAGTTACAGACAGTAGCGAGTCTCCAGATGTGAGCGCTGCCATTTGAACCACTGTCCTTTGCAAGAGCAACAAGTACTCTTAAGCTATCTCTCTGGCCCCTCAAATGATTTTCAACTTTTCTACTCCAGGTTGTAGGCGTGTGTTTCATTATCTTATTGCATGGTTTTCTCAATATCTAGATAACGTCAAACTTATTTGAAAAAAAGTCTTGATTGATAAACTAACACGACTCCGTGATGTACTGAACACTTTATGACACGATTGGTCTTATCTTCTGTCATAAACTTTGGGTTCTAGACTTCTTAAATTACAATTGTGAATCTGATTTCTTGCTCTTAAAATTGTCTGTTGCGTCTTTTCCCATTAATTTTTAAGCTTTTCTTGTGGTGTGTATTGCTTTATTTCAGAGAGACTTCTCTTCAATGGAGTGGAATTTATGTGTGTGGGAAGCAGTTACTCAAATTGAAAGCACTGTTGCTCACGTAAAACAGTCTCTAAACTCATTTGTACTTATTTTTAATATCTACAATTTAGTGTTTTTAAACTTTATATGGCTTTATGCTTCCCTTTTTTATTATTTTCCGTGTCTTATGAAGCACGTGTTATTTTGCCCTGGTGTTTTGGAAAGTTATGTTCTGTCTGTGAGCACTTTAAATGTTTTCAAGAGAGACATCTTATCTATATCTGTGTAATTTTCAGTCAAGAGCAAAATGATATTCAACATAATATATTCAGTAACAGCAATCTTCTCATCATTAGCACTCGTCTCAGCCTTTGTTAATATGGTCATGCATTAAATCTGTTAAATCTAAATTGACATTAAGGCAATAATTTTAATATTCTGTGTCAATACTTTTTATGTTTTTATAGTTATAATTCTTGAGATTCATCGCTGTTTTGCTGTCTCCATTCTTGCTGTCAATCTTTTCATTGTGTCAGTTTTCTATCTCGGTGGCTTTCCTTTTGTCTCTCTTTTTTTGGCCATATTGTCAAGATTTTGTGTGTGTGTGTGTGTGTGTGTGTGTGTGTGTGTGTGTGATTGCACACACACATGTGCACAGGGGTGTCACTTGGCCATTCATGCATGTGTAGAGGTCAGGATTAGATGTCAGATGTTTCCCCCACCGTTCTTCGTGTTAGTTTTTGAGACAGGATTTCTCTGAACCTGGAACTTGCTGCTTTGGCCAGACTGGCTGTCCATTGAGCTCTTGGGACTCTCCTGTGTTTCTTATTCACCTTACCCAGCCTCCCTGGGATTACAGATGCATGGCACCATGCCTGGGTGTTTTATACGGGTGCTAGGTATTTAGTCTTAGGTCCTCAGGCTTGTGTGACAAGCACTTGATGACGGAGCATCTTCCCAGGCCCTCTATTTTTTTTGTGATAATTGTGTTTTCAGAAATACTACCTTACAGAAGCTTCTCAGCCTCATGAGGTCCCATTTATTAATTGTTGACATTAAGGCCTGGGCTGTTGGTGTACTGTTCAGGAAGTTGTTTCCTGTGCCTATGTGTCCCAGGCTCTTCCCCACTTTTTCCTCTAACTGAATTAATGTCTCTGGTTTTAAGTTGAGGTCTTTAATCCACTTGGACTTGAGTTTTGTGCATGGTGACAAATAAGGGTCTAACTGCATTTTTCTACATGTAGACATCCAGTTAGACCAGCACCATTTGTTGAAGATGCTATCATTTTTCCATTGAATAGATTTGGCTTCTTTGTCAAAAATCAAGTGAGCAAATGTGTGTGGATTCTTCTCTGGGTCTTCAATTCGATTCCATTGATCACCAGTCTATTGCTTTGCCAGTACCATGCTGTTTTAATTACTGTTGCTCTGTACTACAGCTTGAGATCAGGTATGAAAATTCCTCCAGAGGATCTTTTGTTGTATAGGATTGTTTTTGCTATTCTGGGTTTTTATGACAAATACAAATAGCCAAATCACTATGAATGTAGCATTTATATAACTCATGATAGTCTCATGGTTCTTCCTGCTGTATTTAGTTTATTTTATTCATGTGTAATAACATAAATGTATATGTTAAAAAAGAAACATAATAAAAAAATTTAAAGAAAAATAAATAAATAATTGAAAAAAAGAAAAAAAAAAAAAAAGAAATACTAAAGCTCTCACACTCAGTTTTACATTTTCTTCTCATATCTTTTTTTTTCTTTCTTCTCATATCTTTCATGCTTCCCCCCCCCTTCTTTCTGAGTCTGGGAGAGCCTTACATTATGGTGATCTTTGCACTGATGCTTTGTCTTTCATGTGTCTTAGTCCTGTTGTTATATTTTTAGGCTTATTTTAGCATTCAGCAACTTACTCGGTTTATTTTCCTTTTGTTAGTAGGTTCTCCTTGATCTGTCACATGTTGTTATGTTTAGTTTGTTCTCTACTGGCCTTCGACCCTTCTGCTTTCTGTTCTTTCCATGGTGTTAGCTGTTACTGCTCTTTGTTGAGAGGACAAATGGTTTTCTGAAACGTCTTTTCCATCCTTTTGGTAGTTCATTTCTGGGATCTTCAGGATGCGCTTCCTTTTCATTTTTAAGCACGTTTCCTCAGAGCCCAAGCTAGACATCCTGCAGACCCATCAGCTGTTGCAAACTGTCGCTTCCCATGTTTGAGGGTGCCGGCTTGCCTTGCGTTTGTGTGTGCTGAGTTAGGCTTACAACCGGAAAGCAGGACGACATCGATGGCTTACCCATCCTCTATATGTTGGTAAGCATTTGAATGTGACCGTGGTTTGTTTTACAGGCGAGGATGACTTCTCTCTTGAAGAAGTTTTGTGAATGAGTGGAGATGTTTCTAGTACCATTTATAGGTGGGGGCCTATGCTGGGTATCTGGTAAACAGGGCTATTTTAAACAGGTTACTGTGTATGGGATAGTCTCTAACAAGTTGGCTAATAGTGCTAGAGTTGAGATGCTCTGGTTTGTATTCTCCAGGCTGCTGAGTTCACATTGTATCTCAGTTATTCTGTCATACTCTGATTTTATGGAACATACGTGAGATCCAATTTTCAACATGTATAATTACAAGGTAGGGATAGATAGATGATGGGTAGATAGAGGATGAATAAGTAGGTATATAATAGGCAGATGGGTGATAAATACATAACGAATAGGCTGATTATGATGATGGATGCATTGTAGATAGATAAATAGATGAAAAATACAGATGGTAGATTATTTATAGAGAAATTGATATGTAGATACATGATGGATAATGGAGATATGAAAGATAGATGATGGCAAAGAGATGATAGGTAGATGGATACATGATAGTTAAATATGTACATACACACATAAATAATGTATTGATAAGTTAGATAATCATTAGATGGATGGATAGATAGGTGCTGAAGAGATGATAGGTAGCCAGATAACGATATATAGATTATGGATAAATTATAGGCAGTAATAGACAATGATAGGAAGGTAGATAGATGATAGGTAGATGATAGATGTTGATAAATGATTGTCATACACATGGGTATCCCTTTCTTCCAGTTGAACATTTTGATACATGACATCATGTTACATGATACACATATGCATTTCCCTCCCTTTCTGTTTCATGTGTAGAGAGTTGCTGCCTATCAAAGGATGCAGAGACAGGGCATCAGAAATTGGAGTATGAGAGTGGACCAGTGTTTGTCCACTGGCTCAGCCAGTTATCAAGTGTCACGCAGCATGTGCCAAACTCCGTGTTCCCTCCGGAGGAAACATGGATGCCAGAGCTGGTTGCTGCATGAGCTGCTGAGTTGGCTGAGCACAGCTGGCAGTCGGCAGGGACTTGCCTCTGCCTCCCAAGTGCCTCAGGACCTAAAGGATTGCCCCACCATGCCCTGCTCTACTTCATGTTTTAAACAACATTTTTTTGGTATCTTTAGATAGGAATTCACCACGTAGTCCTGACTGGAGCTCATATGCCAATCTTGTAGTCTTCTTGTTTCTGCCTCCTGAGTGCTGGACTTGAGTGTGTGTGTGTGTGTGTGTGTGTGTGTGTGTGTGTGTGTCTTTGTGTCTGTGTGTATGTGATGAGATGCAGCTTCATTTGAATCAAAACATTTTTTTATTAGTGTATATCAGTTGTACAAATTAGCATGTTTCATTCTTATACTTTCATTCACTCTTGTAAAATCAACTTCACCCTACTGTTATTTCTCTCTTCTTATCCATTGCAGTGATTTTTTTCTTTTCCTTGATAGTCTTCCTTCTCCATCCATGTTGTTTTTTCCCTAGATTCCACACACAGGATTAAACGTTAAACGCATGATCTTTTTCTTTGTGAGTCTTCCTTATTTTGTTTAATGCAATGATCTCAGTTCCACTGTGTTCCTGCAAAACCTCCCATGTTTTTTATTCTTGTTTATGGTTCCATTATCTAGCACCTACCCACCTACCCACTTCTCTATCTGTGGTGGTTTGGATGAGAATGGCCCACTTGGAACTGTTTGGGAAGGATTATGACATGTGATCTTGTGGAGGAGGTGTGTCATGGGGGAGAGCTTTGAGACTTCAAAAGCCTCCTGCCATCCCCAGTGCACTCTCTGCTTTCTGCTTGTGAGTTGGGATGTAAGCTTTTAGGTACTGCTTCAGCACCATGCCTGTCTGTCTGCTGACATTCTTCCCCTGAGGATGGCCATAGACTCTAACCTTCTGAAACTGTAAGCCCAATAAACTCTTACTTCTACAAATAACCTTGGTCATGGTGCCTTATCACAGCAACAGAAAAATAACTGATTATCTATCTGTCTGTCTATCTGTCTGTCTATCTATCTATCTATCTATCTATCTATCTATCTATCTATCTATCTATCTTTGAGACTTTAGGGTCTTTTAAGAATAGGGTCATATCATCTGCAATAGGGATAATTTGATTTCTTTTTTCCTAGTTTTATTCTATTTCTTGTCTTTAAAAAGGTCTTTAAATTTCTATCTGTCTGTCTGTCTATCTAATCTACTTACTTATCTACTATATATTTATGTGCCATCTGTCTATCTGTGTGTGTGTGTGCCTGCCACAGAGCATCTGTAGAAGTCAACGGGCAACTTAATTTCCTTCATTCACCTTCAACAAGTGAGCCATCCAGTCAGCACCCATTCCTTGTCTTGTCTTGTTGCTTGAACAACTTAAGTCCACAGTGATGAGAATAGAGGATCCTTTTGATATTCCTGATTTTAGAGAAAGTATTTAACTTTCCTCCCATTCTGTGATAACGACAGTGGTTTTTGTTTGTTTGTTTGTTTTTGTATGTAGTCTTTATTATTATGAGGAATGGTCATTCTATACATGATTTATTCAAGGTCTTTATCATGAAGAGATGTTGGATTTTGTCAAAGAATTTCTCTACATTTATTGAGATGATCATGCAAAATTTATTCACTTGATTGCAGTTTTCTTCTTTTTCTGTTCTTTATCCTTCTCTCATCTCTTTCTCTTTCTTTGTTTCTGAGACATGGCCTCATTTTGCATCTCTGACTGGACAGGGCTTTGCTTTGTATACAAGAATGATTTCTGTTCACAGAGATTTACCTGTCTCTGCCTCCTATTTGCTGGTATTAAAGGTGTGCACCACCATACCTAGCATCCCTTTGATGTATTTATGTGCTATATTGCATTTATTTATTTGTATATATTGAGGCATACTTATGTCTCTAGCATGAAATTATTTTGATGATGGCATATTATCTTCATGCATTGTTGAATCAAAATTGCAAGTATTTTATTGAGAAATTTTGTGTATATATTCATCAAAGATACTGCTTTGAAGATTTCTTTATTAATTGTGCCCTAATCTGGTTTTAATATCAGGGTAATGCTGGTTTCCCAGAGTGAGGCTGGAAGCATTCCTCCTTACTATGATCCATAATAATTTGAAGTACATCAATGTTGAATTAAAAAAAAATATGTGGGAAAGTTTGTCAACAAATCCACCTAGTCTTGACAGTTAGGAGAACTTTATTACTCCCAACCTCATTATGTGTTAGCTATCTATTTAGTTTTTTATAGCTTCTTAGTGTAATTTTGGTCAGTGATCTATAACTAGAAGTTTATTTACTTCCTCTTGAGTATAATACTTAATGAGCTTCTGAATTTCAGTGTTTTATTAGTTGCAGTGTTCTACTTTGAAACATTGGTATTTTTCTTGCCTTCTATTTATTATCTGACCCTGCATCTCAGGTTGGCCTCAAACTCATTATGTCGCCAAACTCATTATTAGCTCTGATCCCTCCTGCCTTGACTCCATAAGTACTGGAATTATTGGCATTTGTCACCAAGTCTGCCTCTAATTCTACAATGTGTCCTTTCTCTCTTCCTTTTGGTTAGTTTGGGTAAGGGTCTGTCAATCCTTATATCTTTTCAAAGGACCGATAATGCATTTATTGGTCCCTTTTAAATGATGATTTTTAGATTATATTTCATTCATTTCAGATCTGTATTTTTCCCCCTTCTATTGTTTTTGAGTATGGCTTACTCTTATTTTTCAAGGAATGTGCAGTGTATTGCTAGGTTATTTCTTTGGGGATTTAATTTTATTTTGTGGTTATAAATATCCTTCTTAGAATTGCCTTTGCTGTACCACACACATTCTGATATGCTTTTCATGTTCATCTGATTCTAAGAACTTTAAAAAATTCTCATAGATGACTTCAGTAAACTACTGGTCATTCAAACGTCCGGTCTCCATATATTTGTAGATCTGTAGTTTGTCCAGCTGGTTTATAGTTTCACTCTGTTATATTGATGTGAAAATAATGGGGAAAGGGGAAAGAACAAAACAGGAAATGGAGAACAAAAGAAGAGTTAGAACATTCTTGCTGTGAAAGAAAAGAAAAGCAGGAGAAATGTGAAAATGAGGTCATAATTAATAGAGAAGGGGAATAAAAAGAAAAACCACACACACACACTATATATATATATATGAACATATACACATATATTCAATATATATGTCTATACATATATATTATATAGAGAGAGATAAAAGAGAGGGAATAAAATAACTTTAATATTAGAAAAGATAAAGAATAAAATACCTAAAGAAAATAATGAAAAAGAATATACAAATAAAAGGAAAAACAGAACATGCACACATATCCATAAATGGCCTAATCAACCAATCTGCAGATTAAAAAAATCAAAGTCTTGTTTCTACTGTGGTTGTGTAGACAATAATGTGTGTTCACCCCATGGCCAGCTAGCTCTTCTTCCTGTGTTGTCTTGGCTCTGTGCTCTTGAAGAACACAAAGTCTTAGGGGGAGCCTCTCCCCTCCCGTCTCCTCCCCCCTCCTATTCTTCTCCTCTCTCTGTCCTCCCCCTCCGTTCATCCCCAAACCCTTGCATGGGTTGGCCAGCCCTGACTTTTGCTGTGTTTGGTTCTCAGGCTCCTAGGAGCCCAGATGAGGGTGAGGCTCCCACAGCAGGCCCTGTGCTCCCACCGCCCATGGCTATGGTTTGCTAATGTCTGTCCTTGCATGGGATCACCTGCTGGCTCTGTCTCTAGACATCCTTTAGTTGATCCCAAAGCCACTCATCTTAAAGGAAGTGAGCTTCATTGCCTTCCTCATCTCTAACCTAAATCTTGCTGTATGTACTGTCAGTGGGCCTGCTTGAGCAGCTTTCTGCTGGGACCAGACTGGACCACGAGGAAGACATGGGCCAGGGCAGCCTGGCAATACTGGTGGGTTCCAAGGAAAGGAAAACTGTAAGGACTTTTGTCTCCAAGGCATCACACTTGGGTGCAACCTTCTCCCAAAAGTTATTGTACCGGGTATTTATATAAACACCGAGCTGTTCTCAAGTCTCAACCCAACACCAAGTTTCACATCAGTTGAATCCAGCTTGCCTCCTGCTCTCATTTGTTTCTGTGTCAGTTTTGCTCGTAGAACCCGTCCCTCTCTGCCTTTCTGTTAGTCCCCCTTGCTGCTGCTCTGTGCAGCCACCATGGGCTGTGCATTGAGATTCACTCCCATCTTCTGATCCTACAGAATCTCTATAGCTCTGCCCAGAGGTGAGCTTCATTGCATCCCCAAGTCACTCACCTTACTGAGATGCTATTTTCTGGCAGTTTGGCTTCTGAGATGCCCAGAGGCTAAAAAGAGCTGCTTGCCCCTGGCTTGCCATCTTGCTTTCTTCCATTGAATTTTGACATATGCATCATGTGTGTTTTTCCACTGAGCTCCTTGAGAGGTGCCATTATATTTTGTTTCTCTTTTACCCTCATGGCCCCAGCACACAGGGACATCTGGGAACATTTTGTTACCAAGTGACACTTTTGTCTGTGTTTATCCCACAAGGACATGAGAAAGTTAGCATGCATCTCTCTGGGAGTGCCCCGAGTGAGGGTTGGGGGTCTGGCTCCACAGATGAGGGCTTCAGGGAGTGCTGGCCCTGTGGCCTGTGGATCTGACATGAACACTGAGACAATCATATCTGCAGAACACTTCCAACTGCTTGCTCAGTGTCAGCTGCGGACAGTCTTGTGTGAGGGCAGGCCACTGCAGCAGCTTCCCCCAGGTTAAGTAAGGCCAGGACCAGCTGGCCAATAGGAAGGAGTCAAGCAAGGCAGTTTCTGTGATCATGGCTGAGATCATCTTTTGATAGATGCAGAATAGCCTTTTTTTTTTTCCTCTTTGCTTCCTAAATTGCTGGGACGCCATGTGTTTTGGGTGAGCTATCACTTCAAAGATAGCCGAGGCATCCCAAGGGTAAGCAGAACACTATACAATGCCATGGCCAGCCTCTTTGTGCACAGCTTCAAACTGCCTGGGCGGGAAGGCTAAGGAATGAGCGCACAGAGGGTATGTAAACCTCTCTCACACAGGTGAGGGGAAAAGAGATGGGTATGAGCCTGCTCACCCCAAGCACTCCTGCCACACGGCATTCCTTTAGAGCGGGAATCTGTTTGGAGACCCAGCAGGTCACTCCCTGTGCAGCCACCTCCTTTTCTAGATGTTGGCCTAGTGGATTTGACCTAGGATGTCAGGATAGAGTTCTCGGTTCCACTCAGCAGATATGTGCCCTCCTCTCTCTCTGAACTAACCTTGTTTCATGCATACAGAAAGGATGAGGTAGGGAATGAACAGACTACTCATTGTAAGCCACGAAAAGTATGTTTTATAGCCAACAGCTTGGGCAGGGCTTAGGGGAGCTGGTCAGGCTGGGAAGGTGTCAGCAGACTCAGACAAGGTGCAGAGTCCTTTCTTCTCAACCTATTTCCTCCTTTGGACTCCAAGCACACCCGGCACATGGTGGAGCTGACCTCCGTCTACCTAAGCATCACTCCAATGGCCACTCACTACAAATTCTAACTATGCATTGTTCTGAACCCTATCACACAAGCAGGTCACAAATAATATCAGAAAGGGGAGGGGTGGAAGAGTGCTTGCTTAGCATGCACAGAGCTCTGGTTCCTACAGCAGCACTGCACCAACCAAATGTGGTTACATGTACCTTTAATCCCAGCACGTGGGAGGTAGATCCAGAAGACTCAGAAACTCAGGTCATCCTTGGCTACATAGCAAGTTTGAAGGCAGCCTGGGCTATATGAGACCCTGTATCATACAACAATAGAAGCCGTCACTACCAGAAGGCTGATAGCACCAAAAGGTGGACATAATCAAAATGACTATTATATACTGAGCACTTGCTTGGGGATCAGGATATTGTTGAGTTGTGTGAGTCAGAGCTAATACTTAGTAATGTTTGCTGTAAGCCTGTGTCAGTTTACTGTAGCAAACACTTTTCATGTGTGGCTCTAACCACTGACTTCTCACCACTGCTGATCACAGCAAGCCCTGCTACTATCACCATCCTACAGAGGGTTAAAAAAAAAAAAAAAAAAAGGAAGCTCAGAGAGGTTAAGTGACTGTCCCAGGATCAACAGCTTATAAACATCAGAGCTTGTCTTTAGCCCATAGAAACCAATCACTGTGTCCGGGTCTTAAGGTACTGCATAATTCAGCCTTTTCGCTTCTCTCAAGTCCGCGAAGTATTTAAAATTTGATTACTCTCATGATACTGATAAACAGACTGAGCCTTAGAGAAGAGGGGAAGCTCTCTTGAGGCCACGGAGATGGAATTGAAACTCAGGTATGAGTAATTTAAAGTTCAGTTCTCTTGTCGCTGGGTCTTGTCAGCAAACTCTCTTTTACACAGCAGCCCGCTCTTATTTCCCTCAGTACTCCCTCTCCTATCCTGTTCTCTCTCTGTAAGCACTAGAAGGACACAGAGAGGACAGGAGCTCCACAAGAACACCAACAGAGCCAGCTAACCTGGGCCCAGAGGGGCTTGCAAAGAAGACTGAAGCACCAACCAAGGACCATGTATGGATGGACGTAGGCCCCTTACATATATGTACCCTATAGGCAGCTTAGTCTTCATGTGGATCCCCTAGTAAGGGGAAGGGGGCTGTCTCTGACAGGGAGTCTGTTGCATCCTTTTCAATCATTGTACCTAGGTGGGACTGCCTTGCCAGGCCACCGTGGAAGAGGACGCATTCAGTCCTGAATGAGACTTGAGTTGCTTGGATGGGTAAGTGGGGGCAGCTCCCCTTTTCTTAGGGTATGGTAGGGGAGATGGGGGAAGAGGAAAGGAGGATGGGACTGACAGGAGAGGAGGGAGGGAGCTACAATTGGGATGTAAAGTGAATATATAAATAAATTAATGGAAATGAATATTAAAAAAAAAAAAAAAGGCAGCAGCCCACTGAGATGTCTGTCAACTCTTATCACACCCACTGGGGGAGGAGGCTGAGAAAGGAACGTCTTCTCCAATCTCCCACAGACCTTTGGGCTTTACCCCACAAGTCTCCAGACTATCCACACGCCATCCTAGGACATCAGTGATGTCCACCCTGCCTCGGGGCTGGGACCTCTTTGCAGCAGAGAAAAAAGTGGCTGGCCCAGGCTAAGGGACAGCTGTGACATGCGTTTTCCAAAAGCTCCCTTTACTGCAGCGAAAGGAGGGTAGTGGACATCAAGGCCAAGGGTGGGAGGAGAAGGCATGATGGATGATGGAGAGTTTGCGCAGAGCAGAGAGCCTGAAGATGACGTCAGACCTCCAGCTGGGCCAATTTGCTCTGGCAAATGGCCCTGTGTTTACCTTCCCTGCACCGAATCTGTTTCTCTCTGTACCCCTGGGCTTCCTGCAACACTAATCCTTGTCCAACTCAGTGTTGTTGGTGAGAGACCCCAGTGGCCATAGGTGGGTGCTGGGTCGCATCTCATTTTGCTCAGGGTTGTAGGGTGGGTGGGCATGCACAATGAGACTGGACCGCGGCACCACATCTGATAGAGGTTGCTGGGCTGTGGGTAGGGACCCAACAAGCATGTCCAGCCCCTCATTCAGACGCTTTTTCAGCCTCATCTGATGTCTCTGTATCTCCTGCATCAAACAGAAGTGTGTGTGGAAAAGACGTGCTGGTAGAAAACTGCGGATGCGTGGGTTGGGAAGGGGGGGGGGGCGGCGGGAAGAGAGCAAGGCGCAGTGCAGAGCTGAGGCTCGGCTCCAGCTCTTGCCCGGGGTGAAGGAGAAAACAGAGTGGGCGGGTGACCTGTTAGGAGATGGGCAGCTGGTCCACTGCATCAGCAGCCTTTCAACCCGTTTTCTTCTACACGGGAAGGGGCAGGTGGTAGAGGGGGAGGTGGAGCCTTTAGACCATAGACTTGCGATCATCAGAAGGGAAAAGTGGTCCGGAGCCATGCAAGGGCGGCAGATGTCGGCAGTGGGTGACCTCCAGGATTTATTTATTTTTTTAATGGTATTTTTCAGTCACCATAGAGACTTCGAGGTATTCTGGGCAGAAGGCTGGGGATGACATCTGTATTCTTTATGTTTGGGGGGCCGGGGAAAGAAGAGTCTAGGAACTAAATAGACTTCAGACTGTGGGGTTCCCCCATCCCTGAACAATTTGTGGACTGTGTGAATCACATCATGTCCCTGTCACCTGCTGGGGGTCACTAGCCGGTTTCCCTTGTGAAATTGACAAAGATCCAACAATGTAGGGGCGGAGATTGGTCATGTTGTCACCAGCGTGGGATACCCTGGTGGTGGAGATCTGTCAAGTGTTTGATTTTGAAGGCTGAGGTCAGAGACAGGTCCCTTCTCCCACAGATTTGCCCCCTCATTCATCTCTGCCAGTCCTGAGGTGTGATGGGGAGGTCTTTGATTGATGACAACTAGGCCGGTGTGAGCTGTCCAGTGTCCTGACTGTGGTGAGTGGCAAGAGGCCTCTGGATCCTCAGCTATTGCTGCTAGGGTTGGGTCCACTGTTGACCTTGCCTTCCTACAGTCTCACACAGCAGTATTGGTTTCTGCCCTGGGGCAGCGGTGTGCCTGACTCTAGTGTCAGGCGATGCCTGAACACAGTGACATTCACTGTCTGAGCAAGTGATTGATTCTCAGTGACAATTGGATGCTCATTCACTTGACAAATGTTGTTGGCCACAAAGCTGACAAGAGACTCAGGGGAGATGGACAGAGGACCTGGGGCCCAGGGGACCTGATGACTCAGCTCCCTTTTGTTAGCATGGCTTCTCACTGCCTCATGTCATCTGTGAGGTCAGGACCTTTTGTGAGGCTTTCCTGGGGAGGATCTGAGTCCTCCTGAGGTCAAATGAGGCCTATCTCACATGGCACAAAAGAGGCAGAGCTGAGCCTGGGTGTTGGAAGCTGCAGCAGCAACAATGAGGCTGCTGATGGAGCTGTGTGGAGGAGCACGGTACTTTAGAGCTAGAGGGATACTGAGGGCTTCCTTGCTGCTTCTCTCCTGCACAGAGGGAGAGGTGAGGTACAGCCTGTACTTCCTGTGATCCAAGTGCAGAAGTGAAGGGCAAACACAGGCCTCCTAGTGCACACAGAGGCCCTGCTTTTTGACTCAGGTTTCCTGGGCCCAGGGAAGCCTAGAGTTATTAGCTTACTTCTTAAAGAACTTCTTGAGTGAGAGAGACTGTGGAGTGTCTCCTCTGAAGAGTCAGGCAAGAAAGCAAGTGGGGATTGGTGTGTGTGTGTGTGTGTGTGTGTGTGTGTGTGTGTGTGTGACATGCACATGTACATGGAGACCAGTGGACACTTCGGCTGCCATCTCATATCCACTTAGCTTTTTGAGACAAGGTTTTTCATTGGCCTGGGTCTTCCCACATATGCTAGGACAGCTGGCCAGCAAATGAGTGATTTCCCCATTTCTTGGTACTGGTATTTACAAGTTTATTCTATTGTACCTGGTTTTCTTAGATGGGTTCTGGGCATTGAACTCAGATCTCCATGCTTGGAAGGCAAAGACTTTACTGGCTGAAGTTATTTTCCTAGCTCTGAAGTTACCTGCTAAAGATAGGCAAGCCTCTGGGTTAGTAAGGATTGCAAAACAGAAAGCCACACCCAAAGCTGTCAGAGAGTAGGGGTGTCAGGGACTCCCTTCACACGAGAGACACAAGGCAGAAGGAACAAGTATGAGGAAGGGCAGTGTAAGCAAAAGCAGCCCTCTCACTGTGGACAGCAGTGTGTAAAGACTTGAATTTTCACACACAACCTGCTCTCTGTAAGGCCGCCAGCCAGTGTTGACAGGAAGGACCACCTCTGACTCTCCTGTACTTGGGGGACATGGAGTTTTCAGCTTTGATTTAGGCACCGTGATCGCTCTCTGCCCCGACCTTGGTTCTCAGCTCTGTTTGAGCTGGGTTCCCAGCATGTCTGGCCGCTGTGCACTTACTAAAGGCCATGAGGACTGATGTAAAGAAAGCCTTGGGAAGTCAGTCATACCGGAGTGAGAACTACATATCAGAGGAATTCCCAGCCCAATGGAGGTGAGCTCTAGTGCAGAGAGAGTTTGTGGGGCTGAAGTGAAGAGAGGGGTGAGAAGTCATAAACAGCAGATTAAAGCACAAAAGCTACCCCAGGAGATGGGAGGGCACTTACCTACTAAGCCGTCAGTCACTCGCAGGGTCTGTTGGGGCAGCTGCACCAACACTCAAGAAAATTTACAACACCTAAGAAAATTGACATGCTATTCTCTGTCTCAAAAAGTAAAGCCTGCCGTTTGAGCCCAACTCTTCTGCTTTTGCTTTGAGAACTGACATCCATGCCACTATGAAAGGGGTTTGTTTTGTTTTCAAATATATTCTCCATTTTCTCTGCTAAGTTTGTCATGAAAACCTGATAACTTCATTTGCAAGTGTGCACACATCTTCTCAGCTTTACTTTGGTGTTGTGTGTGAAGCTCTAGCCTACCTATTGGGGCAATTGGTGAACACAGTCTCAGAGGGCTAGATAGGATCTCTCACTTTTACTAATAACATACCCAGTGTATTTGTGGGAGAAATTTCTTCTTTTGGTGTGCATTTTCCTGTTGACGTCAAACTGGGTGATAATACAGGATGATGTGCACAAGGCATTTCTGGTCCTCATCTCTGAAGAAGCCTATGGAGCAGGCAGGACTTGGGGACTAGGGAAGGAGGCTGAGCATCCAGGTTGGTGGGAGCATCTTAATCTCTTCCTGAGTCTGAGTCAACTCTAAGCTCTGAACTTCTCTCTAGTTGATACTGGGAATTTCAAGGGCCCTGGTGCATCTGTCTAGTCCTTCCTGTTCTCCATGGAGCAGGAGAGAGTAGTCACGCTTGACTTCAGAGGTAGGGGCTCCCAGAACTCTTGGGCATGCTTGAATATTCATGCCCTTTATTTCACCCTGCATTGTCCCATCTTCCCAGCTGGCCTGTCTCCAGGGTCTGAGCCCCCGGCCTCTTTAGAAGGAGGTCAGGCTCTGTTACTGCTATGTGGTACAGCTTGCTATTGTTGACTCTCAGAGAAGAATAGTGTGGGAGAGGCAGGAGGCAGAGGCTGGGGATGGATGCTCCAGGTCCACTGAGACCCTTTTGAGAGGTGAAAGGAAGATTTGTGATTCCAAATGTCAACAGAAAGATGGATGGAGGTGCCCAGACTGTGAACTCAGTGCGTGAAGTGGGGGTTATGATAATGAGCTGTGACCCTGGAGATGGGGCTTTTTGGGGGTGGAGTCACCTCTCTTAACAGAGGTGGTTCCCAAGCCCTCTCCTCTGACTGTCTGTCCTTTTGATGGACACCCTTTGTCCCTCAGCAGTCTGTCATTCTGTTTCCAGCACAGCTAGCTATTGATTGATTATCTGTGCTCAGCACAGAGTGTAACCTGCTAGGGAGAGACTTTTCATGGATATGCCTGGGATAAATAAGCAATAGAAGTAGCAAAAGCAGTTGATTTAGGGCTTAAAAATTATTACGTGTGTGTGTGTGTGTGTGTGTGTGTGTGTGTGTGTGTGTGTGTGTATGTAGTCAGAAGACAACTTGTGAAAGTTGGTTTTCTTTTGGGCTCCGCAAATGTCTTTACCTGATGAGCTCTGTCTAGCCAGCCTGGTTGAAAATTTTTGTGCTTTGCTTGGACTAAAGGAAAGGACCTATATGGCCCCACTCACAATATTTTATTAAGCGCATGGACGTGTGTGTGTGTGTGTGTGTGTGTGTGTGTGTGTGTGTGTGTGTGTAGACATGTGTATATGTGGTGAACATGCACTCCCCTTCCGTGTATGTGTGCCAAAGGACAACCTTAGGTATTGTTCCTCAGGAAATGTCCAACTTGATTTCTAAGACAAGGTCTGTCAGTGGCATGGAACCTTCAGGTAGGCTTGGTTGGCTGCCCAGTGAGTCTCAGAAGCCTCCTATTGCCACCTCCTAATGCTGGGATTGCAGGCAGGCACTACCAAGCCTGGTTTTTTAAAGACATGTGTTCTGAGGATCAAACTCATCTCTCTGATCTTGCAAGACAAGCATTTTACCTGCTGAGCCCCCAGCTCTGCCTTCTTATTTTGTATGTACCTTAAGCTTCTGTCCTTTGCCACAGACCAACACATAGCTACAAGAGTCTAGAAATTTTCAAAAAGAATGTCCCCAAGACTGGACACTCCAATGAAGAGGCTTTAGAACCAGAATCTAGGAGAATATACTCATGGGAAATACTATCCATGCCTTGGCCTTATGGAGTTAAAATACATGCCTTATGTGAAAGGTTCTAGAAAGTTCTGTAGTGAAAAAAAGTTTGATTTAGAGTCCTATCTTCCCCTGACCATAGGACACTTCTGTTTGTGTGCCACACTCACTCACCCCTGCAGACATCAGTGTTTGCTCAGGACTTCCTTTGATGAAACCATCTGCTAACAAGGGGACTTTGGAAAACACTAACGTCCAGGCCTAAAAGGCCCTGAAAGCCGCAGAGCAGAAAGAGGTGGCTTTCAGCTCAGCTTTAGTGTAGCTCGATGCATTATTTTCACAAGCTTTGCATGCCCTGCTTTAGCAATCTTAGTTTTCAAATCAGCATCCTAGGTGTTGGGTATCATTATGACATTTTGGAATGATGCATTTTCGCATATTCTCCTTCTCCGTCTTCTCTGCCTAAGGCTACCCTGATCTTCTCCTGTGTCTCCCCAAGTCTCTTTTCCTCTGTCATTTTACATGTACCCTTTCACCCACCCAGCCTTTCTCATTACCCATTTTTACTCTCTTTCTGCTTTTAGGTTTTAATCGTGTTCACCTCCCCCCTTACATACACACACACACACACACACACACACACACACACACACACACACACTAACCTGTTCCACCTCCCTACCTCATCTCACTGATATCTTTTTCCACCTTCAACATTACCCTCCCTCTGCCTTCATGTTACATGTAATGGATTGTAACTTTATTACTAGGGTTCATGCTATGTCAACATCATCACACACATGTGCACATGCACACGCATGTGCATATATATATACACACACAACAGGCAGAATATTAAGTGAGGTTCATCTGGCTCAGTCATGTTGACACAGTATCCCACTTATATGTCATTGACGTAGACTTGCCGGAGTTTGTAGAGTTTTTGCATTCATGTACATGAGACATACTTTTGGCTTTCCATCCGAGTGTCTTGGTGTTGACATGACTGTAAGGGTGACATGACAGGTGACAGGGAGGGCCCCTCTTCTTCCCTCTTCTAGGAATTTGCATAGAATTGATACATTAAGTCTTCCACAGACTAGCTCACTGAAGCCATCTAAGAGTTGAAGACTAAGTAGCCTAGTTTTGCAATGAAGCTTAGTTTTTTAGGGGTTAGGATGTTTTTAGGTCTACATAGATGTTTTAAGTTGATAATGACAAGATGTGATGGAGATTGATTTACAACCAGAATTTTAGATGCATGAAGATAGGAAAGATGTTTTCTTCAAGGCTGTCAAAAACAAATAGCCAAAACACTAAGAATGTAACATTTATATGATATATATATATATATAAAATATATATATTATATATAAAATTCCTGATTATGTCATGGTTCTTCTTGCTATAGGGAGTTTATTGTATATATGTGTAATAATATAAATGTACATGTAAAAAATAAAAACTGTTTAAAACTTTTTTCTTTGAAGTAAAGTTTCATTTCCTTCCCCTCTTCTGATCTATTTACATGCTGTTTCGATAGAGAAAAGAGTCTCTCTCTGTAGTTGCGATGGTTAGTTTCATCAGTCAACTTGTCCCAATGTAGAATATCCTAAGAATGAGGGAATGAGGGAATGTCGAGCCCAGGTTGGCCTGTGGGCACGTCTGCAGATTGCCTTGGTTGTCTTAATGGACGTGCAGTGACCCAGCCTGGAAGCAGGCAGCGTTCAGTCCCTGCATTTGACGGTTGAGGAGTGGAGAAGTGGATCTGAGCACTGAGTGTGCAATTGTTCCCTTTCTCAATGCTCTCACCTGTGGGTGTGAGGAGCACAGCCATTTTGGGTTCCTGTCTTGACTTCCCTGCTCTGGTGGACTGTGAGGTAAAACTAAGTCCTTACGAGTGGCTTTTTGTTGGGATATTTTATCATCGACACAGAAGTGAAACTAGGACTGTATCCCTGACTGTGGAAGTCACACCTCCCAGGTTCTAGGATTATAGGAGTGTGCCACTAAGTGCGTCAGGTCTTCTCTCTTTATTTCGATCAGTCTGACTAATGGGTTATCAATTGCATTGGTTTCACTATGGAGCCAGCTCTAGTCCCTTCCACCTTTCCCCACTGTTTCCTGCTCTTGTCTTTATTTCCTAGTTCTCATGGTGGAGGCTGAGATTTGTCTCTATGTCTGAGATGGATATTTAATGCTGAGTATTTTCCTCCAGGTACGTCCTCGGTGACATCCTGTCATTTTGACATGTTGTGTCTTCAGTCTTAATTAAAGTGCTTACCAGAACTTAATATGCATGGGGAATTTCCATAGGCCACTTTGAATTATGTTTGCCACTTCCCAGCTATTTAAGTGTCTTGTAGTTCTAGTGTATTAAAAACATATTAAATTTATTCTTTGAGAATTTCACACACACACACTTGTGCATGCATGCACATATACGCATACACAGAGAGACTTTGATTATATGCACCCCTTCTCTCTCCATATTCTCCTGGATACCCCCTTATGTCCCCTTCCCATTTCCCATGGGTGTGAGCCATCTTCTGGAGCATGGATAGCCTGTCAATGGCCATTATCCATAAAATGAATCTCTAGCAGATATGTATTTATTTATACATACCCCAAGCTTGCCTCAAACTCTCCATATAGCACAGGATGACCTTGAGCTCCCAATCAACCTGTCTCTGTCCCTTGATTGCAGGTGGACACCACTATGTCCATTTATGAGATCTGCAGTATAAAAACCCACTAGCAGTAGGACACCTGATTGGAGGGAACTGAATCACAGAGTTGTAACTGCAATAGGGCTAAGACTAGAAGCCATCTTTTCCTTCCAAGGTCTAATACACATCCCATGTCCTTGCTGGTCTACACCTCTTCCCAGGTAGTGTCTGAGTGACAGTGAGGTGTGTTCTGCTTGAAGGGCGGGGCAATCTGCTCAGTGTTGTAGAGGTCAGATGAGCAATTTGTGGAATTAGTAAAACAAGACTTGGGTTTGTGGTTACACAGTGCAACTCTGAGCAAATTGAGAATCCAATCCAGTTAGCCAGTGGGTAAACACACAATCTTGTTAATGCCAGTGCATAGGATTGAGAAGAAACACGTTTGTGAGCGCTGTGGGTAGAAAGTCCAAACACCTATTCATAAAGTGAAAACAAGAAAACAGCTGTTGGGTAGCTGAGAGACAGGTGTTGAGAGTAAATATGGAACAAAGACTAAGTAACTGTGGAAACTGCGGTTATGAATTAGAATAGAAATGTTATACACGTTGACAGTGTGGAAATAATGGAACAAATAGAAACAATGAATGGGGAAAGTAAGAAGTGGAAAAGAATGAATTCTGACATTTTTATGAGTCAAATGATGTTATCCAAAATGCGATCATGGTAGCATAAAAACAGTGAACATAGGATCTTTCTAAAGACAAGATTTAATTTATAATTTAACTATGTGTCTGTGTATCTCTGTGTATTTGCGCATGTGTATGCAAGTTACCTCAAAGGCCAGGTGAGGGCATCAGAGTCCTCTAGAGCTGGAATTACAGGCGGTTGTGAGCCACCATACATGAGTACTGGCAGTGGAAGCCGGGCAGTCTACAGGAACAGTGCTGGCTTTTAACATTGTGCCATCTCTCCAGCCCAACCATAGCTTCTTAATGATGTCATACTTTTCCCCTTGAGAGAGAACACTTTTTGGAATTAAAATAGCCTGTTTTATATTGTTCAAATATTACTTCTACTCACTTACTTTTTCATTAAAGTATAATTATGTGGATCAATTTAGCTTTAAAGGAGTTATAATCATCTTTACTTGATTATATGTACACACATATATAAACATAAAATTTTAATCAGAAATTTTTGAAAATTTCTCCATATAATAACATACTGAAACCTTGATTTTAGGTGATTGCTTTTCTTTTCTTCTCTCTCTCTCTTTTTTTTTACTTTGTGTCTTGGATTTTCGTCATAATTTTAAAAAGATACAATTATTTATATAGATTTTAGAAGAAATCAGAGAATGTATTGCTTTCCTTTAAGAAACATTTTAAAAGATTTATTTTATTTTCAGTTTTGTGTGTATGTATGTGTCTGTGTGTGGGAATGTGCATGTACATGCAGTTGCCTGTGGAGGCCAGAAGAGAGTGTCAACTCCGTCCCCCCTCCCCGAACTGGAGTTACATGTTACATTGTTGCATGCGGCCTCTCACTGTGTATGTTGGAGACTGAGTTCCAGTCCTATGATAGAACCACTGAGCTTCAGCCCCAAAGTTTTATCTTTATAAATCTATTTTTACACATTTGCATCTTACCAAGTCTCTGTATACCTTTGTTTCTTGTGTCATTTCTGCTTCATGTATTATTCTATTGCACCGAGCACAGTGATTTCTAATATAATAATTGTAAAATAATAACATTTCTGTGTTTATTTTTAATTTTATTTGTGTCTTTTGTCTGAATGGACATAAGAGCCTGGTCCATGAAGTAACAAGAAGATGGATTTAGACCTTGTGGAGCTGGAGTTACAGGTGGTTATGAGCTGCCTGTGAGTGGTGGGAACCAACTCTGTGCCCTCTGCCGGAGCAACAGTTGCTTTTAGCCACTGAACCATCTCTCTTGTTCATAATACTGCTTTATAGGACAAGACTGGGCATGCTGGGAGGAGTATGGCCATAGATATTAATATTCCTTTTATATACCAGATTAATCATGTCTTTATTTGAGGGATTTATATTGCATGTAAGATTTTTGGTATTGTAATTACTGCAATAATTATATGTAATTGCTGGCACTTCAAATTATCTAGAAGACAAGTTCTTAGGAGACAATTTATAGAGCCAAAATATATGGAGCTGTTTGAAGCCTTAGAGATATGTTACCAGTCTGTTCGTAAGCTAACGGATATTGGTTCTGTTTCCAGGAGCCTTTTGAGCAGAAATGAATTGGGTAAACAATATCATTTGAGTAGAAAAGAATGGGGTCTACTTGGAGGGCAAACCTAATACATAATTACATTTTAGTGGGGGTGGGAGGGAAGCTATAAAATCTTGGCAGCAAAATAAAGCCACATATTTACCAAAGGCAGATTGAATGATGTTCTCCATTCTCTGTTTGCTCCTGGGGATTGAATGCAGGCCCCAGTGCATGCTAGACAAATGCTCTACCACTGAGCTGCATCCCCACAGTCCTTACTTGGCACCTTGACTTCTGTGTTTACCTGCTTTCTATTGTAATTAGGATCTTAAATATCCCCAAAAAGGTCATGTGTTGCAAGCTTTCCCCTATGGCCCTATTGGGAAATGGTCAAACCTTGCAGAGGTTGGACTTAGTGGTAGGGGTTAAGTCTTTGTGGAGACACCAGTGAATGATGTGTGTGGTATATTGATCCCTCCTCTTCTCTTGCTGCTTCTTGGCTGCAGTGTGGTGAGCAGCTTTGATCCACAATGCGGTCTGCAGAGGTGTTCTGCCTCGATGCAGGCTTCAAGTAACAGGATCAAGCCACCGTGAGGTAAAATCCCTGAACTCATGGTCTGAAAGAACCCCACCTTCTTCTGAGGCTGCATTTCTTTGGTATTTTGTCACAGCTCTGTGAAGCTGACTAATGCATTTCCTTTTAGCCTGAATGAGTTTAGTCAGTGGGTGTTGTCTTAAATTCAAATCCTTCAGGACTTTGCAGATCTTTCCCAGTGGGGTCTGGTAAAGGTCTAGGTCGATGGAGTCCAGATTTTCCCTTCTTGTCAATTGATGCAGTTAATTTCAGATTAGTTCCCCTTTCTTGAACTTCCCTGGTGTGTGTGTGTGTGTTTTTCTTTTAATACAAAGTCTACTGTGTCCCAAGTTGGCTTCCAGCCCATTATGTAATTAAGAATAACCTTGAGTTTTTAATCCTTTTGCCCTCACCTTCCAAGTCCTGGTTTGTGCAGTGCTGGGAACTGACCCTAGGGCATCACTTACATTAGACATGCAGTCTACCCAGTGAGCCACATCCCCAGCCCCTCTTCATGACACCTTCTAATGGGCCAGCCTCTGCATAAAAACCAATCACCTTCACATGCATTAAAAGAGAAATCTGAGCCGGGCATGTGGGCACACACCTTTATTCCCAGCACTCAAGGAGGCAGAGGCAAGCAGATCACTGTGAGTTCCAGGCCAGCCTAGTCTACAAAGAGAGTCTAGGGCGGCCAAAACTACATAGAGAAATCCTGTCTTGAAAAAACTGAGAGAGAGAGAGAGAGAGAGAGAGAGAGAGAGAGAGAGAGAGAGAGAGAGAGAGAGAGAGGGGGAGAGGGGGGGGGAGGGGAGAAGGATAAGGGGAGAAGGAGAGGGAGAGGGAGAAACCTGTTAAACTCCAGGCTTTCTCTTTCCCCATTCACACACCTAAGTAGGCTGTCCTTTCAGCTACCCTTCTGTGCTCAACTGAATCTCCCAGGCAGTAGATGCCTCATTTAGTCCACACTCAAGTGGCACAAGAGCACAAGAGTGGCCCAGCATTTTATATTCACAGCTTATGGAACAGAAGACATGGATTGTCATAGAATCTTCCCGCCCCCCCCCTCGGGCTGTTACACCCCCCTATATTTTCATGTAAAAATGAATTGCCTTTATATCTGAAGATGCTGTTCTGGATATAGTCCTCTCTTTCTACACTTTGTTTCTCGTAGGCCTTTGTGCATCCCTTAATAAACTGGAGTGATGTCACTGAGAACTGGCAGACTAGATTTATTGAAAAAATGATTTTATGTATTATGTATGTATGTATGTGCATGTATGTCTGTATATGCATCTGCCATGGTTTGTGTGTGTGTGTGTGTGTGTGTGTGTGTGTGTGTGTGTGTGTGTGTGTGTGTGTGTGTGTGTGTGTGTGTGTGTGTAGGTCAGAGGACCGCTTTCAGGAATCATCTCTTTCTTTCTACCATGTGGGTAGAACTCATGTTAAGCTTGGTAACAATCACTTTGTCTACTGTGTCATCTCATTGGCTCTAGATTTATTTTTATCTAGTGATGAAAAATATATAACATATTTATGATACATGCCATGTAAGCCATGTAATAGTTTATATCAATTCATATACAGTTATGCATCACTGTGTTTTATGCATATGTATACATTTTTTACTTTATCATGGTGTCCTAGTTTGCATCACCAACTTGACACAGTAGAAGAGTCCTCTGAGAAGGAAGCCTTGATTGAGGAGTTTCGCAGGACTAGTTGGCCTTTTGATGTGTCTTTCGGGGCATGTAAGTGGTTGTGGACTGTATAAGAAAGCTAGCTGAAACCAAAAACAATGCATACAGTAAACCAAGACCCCCTGATCAGATCTAGCCAATGAATAGCTCACTGTCCACAGTTGTGGGGAGAGTGGGGACTGCCTCTGACATGAACTCTGGTGCCCCCAATTTGATCACTTCCCCTTGGTGGGGAGGCCAAGCACTACACAAAGGAAGGGGAAGCAGGCTATCAGGATGAGACCTGATAGGCTGTGATCATACAGTGGAGGAGGAAGTCCCCTTCTGTCAGAGGTCTAGGGGAGGGGACTAGGGTGAAAGAGGGAGGTAGGGTGGGACTAGAAAGATAGAAGAGAGGGGATAACAATCAGGATGTAATATGAATAAATTATAATAAAAAAGTAAAAAAATAAAAAGAAAGCTATCTGAGCCTGGGTCAGGAGTGAGCCAGTAAGCAACGTCCTCCTTGGTACTGGATTCTTGGACTCTTGCCTTGACTTCCCTCAGGATGGACTATGGCTTAGAAGTATAAGGCAAGCACACCCTTTTCTCTCCTTGTTGCTTTCAGTCAGAGTGTTTTAGCACAGCAACAGGTAGGAAACTAGGACATGTGTTGTGGTGTAACTGAACCTTTACAACAGACAGTTATCTCTTGTTTCATTTGGGGACAGTTTCTGCACCATGCTGAATTTGTGTGGCAAATACCTTTGCAGGTCACCAGTTACCTTGCACCTTTGTCCTCCATGTTTATATGTTGTCATTGTTTTTATTTTGTTCTCTCACTGGTGAAATTGGAGACTGTTTTTCATGCCACTTATTCATTTATAGATGTATTATGGTTTTGTGTCAAATTTATTGGCTTATTGCCCTACTATTTAAGTTAACTTATTTGTATGTGGTGGTGCATGTATGGTGTGTGTGTGTGTTTGTGTGTGTGTGTATAGGCCAGAGAAGAATATTAGGCACAGGCATCTTTTACTGAACCTGGAGTGAGCCCAGGGTTAGAAATCACCAGTGGCCCTCATGTTTGTTCCTCACAGAGGTTGTCTTCTGGCCTCTGCGTGTACCAGGACACACCCCTGCAGTTGCACATGAACCTGCACACATGTAAACATGCATACACATGGTCATGCAAATGCATGCACATTCACAAATGCTCTCACGTATACACACAGATGCACATGCACACGCATGCATGTGTGCACACACATACAGCTGTCACTCACTGCAACACTCACTCTACTAGCGGACTGAGCTGTTTCCCTCTGGCCACATCACAGGCCTGGATGCCATTGATGCCTTTCCTGTCCTTGCTGATTTCTATTGTTAGGGGGTATTAGGTACTTGAGAGAATCTATGAAGTTTTTTCCTCCTCATTTCTTTGTCTTGGTTATTATGAATAATTTACGTGTTAAATAATACTTGTTTGTCCAGAAATTTCAGAATAAGCAAAGGCTGTTAAGTTTACTTTAGTGCTGTTCTCTCTCTTGTCTCTGTCCAAATCCACTGAAATTTCACAATTCTTCCATTTATAAAAACTTTATAGTATTTACACCTATGGAAGGCTATGGGTTGTGGGAAGGTAATGTACAGAGAAGGATTGGCTTCTGTCTCTCCAGTTCTACTGTGACAGTGACTATAGGCACAGGCTGGTGATGTGTCAGGTTAGCATCTAGTTTAACTGTTGTTTTTCATCTATCTTGTTGAAGTTAGGGTATTTCATTCACTCTTACATTCTCATCCAGAATATGACACACAGTAGGGACAGAAAATGTCTCCTGAATGAATGAATTAAAACACATGTATCATATTAGCTGAGAGTAGGAAGACAGTGCCTCAGAGATGGGGCAGAGAGGAGTAGCCTTGGCCTCCAGGAAGAAGCACAGGCCTGCTTGGCTGAGAGAAATCTGCATTTATGATTTTTATGAGCCTCTGAGGACAGGCACATAAGCATAATGAAGCCAGGGCTCAGGAGATGATTGCAGTTATGAGAGCTTGCTGTGTAAGCGTGAGGATCTGCGTTCAGAACCACAGCTCATACACAAAGCTGAGTCGTGCATGCTTCAGCAACTCTACTGTTGTTGGAGGTAGGGGCAGGAGGATGGCTAGGACTTACAGGCTCAATGAGAGGCCCTATCTGAGAAGATAATGTAAGAGTGATGGATAAGAACACTTGGCAGATGAGGACACTTGCTTTTGCATGTGCACCTGCACACATATATTTGTACATAACACAGACACACATGCACACACTCATACACACACAAACATGCACCCAGTCACATACACAAAAATAAAGGAAGAAAAAGAAAATGACAAAGATGAGTTCAAGTGTGTGTTCAAGGTCAGTGGTTCACAATGTATGGATTGTCACTCCTTTGGGGGCTCAAAGGACCCTTTTCACAGGGGTCACCACAGACCATCAGAAAATTCTGACGTTGACATCAGGATTTATAAGAGTAGAAAAATATAGCCATAAAGTAGTAATAAAAATAATTTTATGATTGGAGGTGTCACCACAACATGAGAAACTATATTAAAGGGCCACAGCATTAGGAAGGCTGAGAATCAGGGTTGAGAGCAGGTAGGCACAGAGAATAGCAGAGCCCCCAGGAGCAGCAGGAGGTAGACCAGGGAGGCTGCAGGAGGAGCCTCAGAGCTGGAGGGAGGAGGAGACTCACACTGCCGTGTTCCAGCTTCCTCCTCAGCCCATCAATTTTTGCCTGCATTGCCCAGTGCAGAAAGTGCAAACTCACTTATAACCAACTCTCCAGGGGAAAGGCAGGAGTGCCAAGAGACTTAGAAAGAGTTGAAATTCTCATAATTAATTTCATTCTGGAAAGGCAAATCAGGACACTGTTTCCTTTTCTTGCTATTGGGTAGCTATGTGGCCAGCGTGTGGTGGGACGGAGTTGACGGTCTTTTATGAAATTGGGTTCTTTGTGGTATCTCATTCAGATGTCTCATTAAGTAATGAAACAACATTCTCCATAAATCCATGACTTAGAGGTGAAAGAAACTAGACAGTTAGGCTGTAAAGAAGGGAGGGATTCCTGGGGCTGGGGAGATGACTCAGTGGCTAAGAGCACTTGCTGTTCTTGCAGAAGACCTGAGTTTAGTTCCCAGTACCCATGCCAGGCAGCTCACAATTGCCTATGACTCCAGGCTCCCAGGGGTCTGATGGCCTTGTTTGGTCTCTATGGATATCACACTCTCGTGTGCACAGACAGGCACACATAATACAATTAAGAATAAAGCAACTTTTATAAAATGAAGAAGAGATTCTTCAGAATACATCCTGGCTTTCAAAATACTCTATTTTTAGTGCCTTGTTTAGGGTCTAGCACATAGTGTTCAATAGCTTTTTTTTTTTTTTTTTAGTGATAAGGGGATGCGAGTCTCTAAACTATGGGGATTTATAAATATAGAGAACAATAAAAAAAAAAACTTTCAAGCTGAAGAGAAGATCTTGGAGTGAAGGGAGAAAACAACATTGCCCTCTAGAATGAATGCAATTTTGAAGAAATTACTGTGTCTTGAAGAGTACTGAGTCAGAGATCTTGAAAGTGTCATGGCTGGGAAGACAGTTCAGTTGGTGAGGACCTGAGTGTGACCTCCAGAACCCACCAAAATAGCCAGGAATGGTTGGCTCATGTTTTTAATCCTAACACTGGGAGGTAGAAAGATGCAAATCCTTGAGGCTTGCAGGCCAACCAGCCTAGCTTACCTGGTGAACATTAGGCCAGTGAAAGCACCCACCGGAAAAACAAAGTGAATTAAATTTGAGGCCTGAGGTTGACCTCTGACCTCCACACACACGTGCCCTTTTTGCATGTGCACACACATACCTAAGTGAACTCGGTGCTTACACACAGAGGGTCATCTAGTGGAGTATTCTAACAGATAGGGTAATTTTTAGTGTTTGGATATCATTTAAATAATTGCGCATGTATTTGAGAATGTACTGGAAGAAAAATAATTAACCTTAAAACTCATTTACATAATGAAGTAGGATAACATAACGTCGTATATTGAATAAACAATAGTATTGGCAAAACTTGAAAGTAATTTGAATTGTGTGTAAGAAGTCTGAAATGTGTTCAATGGAGGAGGAGGATGAGCACGAGGGAAGGCATGTGAGTGAATGGGAACTCAAATCTGGTGGCAATACTTTCTCAAGCAGGGTTGCACCACCTAAGCTTCCCCCAATAGCACTGCCAACTGGGGACCATGGTGGATGGTTCTCATTCAAACTACCATACTCCCCCCACTCCCCATCTCCTTCCCATCCCGTCTTTCCTTTGTCAAGACAGGGTCTCACTTTGTATGTTAGCCCAGGCTGGCCCAGAATTTACATATAGCCTGGGCTGATCTCAAACTTATGATGATGCTCCGTTTTAGTCTCCCAAGTGCTTAGACTCTATCTGTGGGCCACCACTTCAGGTTCTCAATTGCTTTTTCTGAGGATGATGTTTAGTGACATCACAATAACATAATGAGGGAAGAAGTTGAGACCATCTGGTCTGAGGTTTACCAGATAGCCCATCTTCCTCCCTTTTGCTAATTCTTTCCTTTAGTTGTTAAAAAAAAGAAATTCTTTATAGGTTTCTGATTATTAAATGTGAGAGGGAGTCTTTCTTTGCTGGAAGAGGATAGTATGGAAAGTGTAGAGCTTATAAACCATATCTGTACTAGACAGGGAATCTCTGAGGTCTCTGTGTTCTGAGTACAGCCTGAAAACCACTGGTTTCATCTGCTGCTGAAATATTTCCAAACAATCATCATATCACCCAATTTATAGTGACTTTAGATGATACTGTCCCATGTCACTTTGTGCACTGTTTGATTGTTTATTATAAAGTTTCATTGGGATATCCTGGGGGCACATCTTCATCCTTAGATATCCTGAGTGAAGGGGTTAGAGAAACTTGGAATAATTGAGTCATCACTTCCATCCCCTGGCTATCACACATGATCAACTTGGGCTTCCGTACAGCATGGTGGTCTTCTCTTACATGGACAGTAGTTCCTTTAAGAGTGAGCACTTCAAGAGACCACAGAGGAACTGTATGCCTGTGGAATTCACCCAGCATTCATTGCATTATTTATACTTGCCAAAGAAATCATAGACCAAAGGAACAGACAGATAAATTCCACTTCTTGATGGAAAATGGCTGTACAAGAAGGAGTACTGATGGCAGCTTTAAAAAAATGATAGCCACCACAGAAAACATTGAGTCCAAGGAAGCCAGGGAGTTGACTCAAAGCTGCACAGCTGACAGTGGTAGGACCAGAATCAGAAAGAAGATGCAGTCTGCCTTCTACAAAAGCCTCATTTTTAGGGCTGCTCACCTCACATTGATGTTAATACCCGACTCTAATGAGTGTGCATGAGGAAGCCTCTGTATGAAAAATGCATCATTCTTGGCATATGTGTAGATACAAAAAGAAGAAATAAAATAATTATATTAGTATATTAGAGAATTCCAGAAACTTAGAAATGAATCTAAAGGATATGTAAAGAGAAATATAAAGCCTTTGAATATGATATTGAAATCGACCCAAATAGAAAGAGATACATAGAGAGAGAGAGAGAGAGAGAGAGAGAGAGAGAGAGAGAGAGAGAGAGAGAGACAGACAGACAGACAGACAGACAGAGACAGAGAGAGACTATATTCATGGATAAGAATTTTTAATATCATAGAATTCATTCTGCAAACTTGTTCTATACATTTATAAGATCACCAGAGTAAAGCCAGCAGGCTTTATTGTCCCCACAGACCTTGATTAAGATGACTCTGAATGTTCTACAGAACGAGTAAGAAGCCAACAATAGCCTGATTGTTTCTACAGGAAATGAGCAGACAGAGATGTCACATGATGTCACAGCAGAGCTGCTAACAAAGGCAAAATCCTGGAGATAGCCCAAAGGAGTCAGCAAGAATAAATGATGGTTTATTCATAGACTGGCATCCTATATTGTGGTCAAAGAAGTCAACCACAGAACAGTGCAATGGAGTGAAGCTGACTAGTTAAGGGAATATCAGTCACTTTTAATTTGAGACAACAAACCAGCCCATACTTGATAAATACTGCCTAATCTTGGTGCTCCACCACCTGAGTTGAGGAAGGGAAGCTGCCTATGGTATAGTTGGGCTATTAGGAAGGTCAATCACTTCTTCATGGGAAAAACTTGTACCTCTTTTTATATCACTGCTTGTTCATTAATTGACATTTAGAATTGGAAATATTTATCTCCTCTAATTGTACTCATTTACCTTAAAGAGGAAGAAATCAAGGCTAAAAGTCACTATGGCAGGAGGATGCAGTTAAGATAGGAAAATATGTGTTGTTGTTTGAATGCAAAATGTTCCCCCTGGCTTACGTTTTTGAACACCTGGTTCCTAGCTGGTGGCACTGTTTTGAAAGGGTGTTGAACCTTTATGGTGGAGCCTCACTGGAGAAAGTGGGTAACTGGGGGTGGGCTTTAAAGTTTTATAGCCAGGTCTCTCTTCCTGTTTTCTTGTTCTGTCAAGATATGAGCAGGTGAGAAGTAGCCCAGGATGTGGTGATCATCAATCATTGCCATCACCATCATCATCATCATCTTCATCATCATCTTCATCCTCCTCCTCCTCATAGTCATCAGTATCACCATTGTTATCACTAGTATAATCATCAATACCGATTTTAACATCATAGACCTTATTACCATCATTATTACCACTGCTGTAATATCACCATCATCATTGGCCTCCTCCTTCTCTTCCTCCTCATCAGTAGCAGCATCACTACTATGTTTCTTTAATCAACATAGTTGTCATCATCACCATCATCATCATCATCATCATCACTATAATCACCATCACCACTATCCTCCTTTTCCTTATCATTCTCCTATTGTCTTCCTCCTCCTCCTCCTCCTCATCATGTTGCTGCTGCATAATCATCATCATGGCTGTCAGTTTGAATGAACATTGTCCCCCATAGGCTCATATGTTTGAACACTTGGTCTTCATCTGGTAGAGCTGTTTGGGGAGGTTATGGAACCTTTGGGAAGTGAAACCTTGATATAAAAAGCATGTCACTGGGGGCAGGACTTAAGTGTTTATAGTCTTACCTGAATCCTAGTTCTCTTTCTCTGCTTTGTGCTTGTGGTTGAGGACAAAGTGAGTGTTCACTTTGCTGCTCTAGCCACCATGCCCACCACTTGTTACAATGCTTCCTTGTCATGATGGACTCTTGTATCTCTGAAACTGGGAGCCCAAACAAACTCTTTCTTCTATAAGTGGCATTAAGCATGGTGTTTTAGCAAAGCAACAGCAACAACAGCAACAAAACAACTAAGATAGTTACCACAGTCATGAGTATCATTAGTGGCACCACTGCCACCATTATCATCTGCATGAGTCTCCTTCATCATCTCTTCCTCCTCATTATCGTTGTCCTCATAATCTTTAGCATCATCAATATCGCCATCCTCATTACCAGCATCCCTATTATCACTGTCGTCAGCATTATGCCACATTGACATGAAAGCAACTAATATAAGGCCAAACTACATTTTAAGATCTTGAGTGATACACTTGACATTCTAAGTTTTGATAGCTTGTCTATCCCATCAACATCACACATTCTATGTTCGACCCGTTGTTGGTAGGATGTTTTATTCCCCTGTGGATTGGAATCCTGAACTGCGTAAATGCAAAAAGGAGGCTGGAGAGGTGGATTAGTGGTTAACATTGTGTACTGCTCTTCCAGAGACCCAAGTCTGGTTCCTAAGCACCAATGTCAAGTAGCTCATCATTGCTTGTAACTCCAGCTCCAGGAGATCTGATACCCTCTTCTGGCTTCCTTAGTCACCTGCACTCAAATGGGCATATGCCCACTTCCAAGCACACATAATTAAAAATAAGACAAATCAATGGAGAAACAGATGTGAACACAATATGCGCTCATTGTTCTCTGCTTCCTGAATGCAAATGTAATGTGACCACCCAGCCTTCTGCTCTTGTCATTGTGCCTTCTCTGCTTGCTGCCATGTCCTCCTCAGCATGATGGCCTGTATCCTCCCTGGAGTACAGTGAGAAAAATAACCCCTTTCTTCTTTGAGTTGTTTTTGTCTGGATATTTTATTATAGAAACAGAAAAGTAATTAAGACACAATCTATATACCTCTATTCAGCTCTCATCTCTATCTATATAAATCTATATATCTGTATCTATCTATCTATCATTTATCTATCTATCTATCTATCTATCTATCTATCTATCATCTATCTATGTATAATCTATCAATCTATATAATCTATCATGTGTTTGTCTGTCTGTCAATCATCTATATAATAGGTGAGATACAGAGGTTTAAGAAGTTAAATGCCTTTTCTGAGGTTGTGTAGTGTGTTAGCAGTGGGGTTAAGTTTGAAACTCAGATTTAGATGTCACCCAGTCAGTTTTTTTTGACAGAATCTTTCTCGAAGAGTTAGATAAAAAGAGTAGAAGGACTCAGGGACAATGCTGCCCAACCCATTAAAAGTTGAAACACTAGTTGTGTTTCTTCTCTCTGGAGCCAGGCCTGCACCTGCCTCAGCATCTTCAGATGGAGGCAGGAGTGTGCAGGATTCTGCTCCACACAGCAGAGGCATCAATACACTGCCTCCTCTATCCTACAGCTGCTCTGCCGTCAGAGGCACCCAGCAGCCTGACCTCAGGATCATTCCAGATAAGAGGAGAAACCAATTACTCAGTGATGAAAACATCCCAAGGCCAAACATGTAGAACCGGTTCTCGTGTGTGCTGTTCTCTGGACAGTGGGAATTATAGAGTTGGAGACAAGCCATGTCTCAAATAAAAGCTGGACTTACAAGTTGAGGTTTGGTCTGTGAAATAGAATCAGGCTGGGCACCAGGAACCAGGGATTTCTAACAAAAAGGCATTGAACGCTGCTTTAGTGGGAGAACCAGCAAATTTGTGTACGGTGGATGCCATCACAATCCTAAGTGGAGGCTAGGTGTCCGCAGTTAATCTCAATGCCCACAGCTGCTTCAGATAGCAATGACTCTGCATCATGTTTTCTTATTTTACCAATTTCATGCCTCCTGACATCACCTGGCATGATTTTGTTCATTTATTAATTTGTTCTTTTTTTTTTTTTTTTTTTTTTGTCTATCTCTGACTCAAATGTTAGCAGTCAAGAGGAGGCTGCTGTATTTCGGTTTGTGGACCATCAGTTACTAAAGAGTTGGTTTTATATGTGTTTATTAAGTGAATGGACACTTGAAAATTGATTCTTAGTCTGGGGACATGGGAAAGGCACCAGGCAACTGGTGGAGATAGAGGTGACTGCTGCTCTGGGGACTCGGGGAGACGGAGCACTGGTGGATACAGATGAGTGTTGCTGTGGATACTGAGAGTTCTGTTTATGTACTTGGCTTCTTTTTGAACATCTTTCAAGATCATAAAATTGTAAGCAAAAAAAGAAGGCTTGATTAAGTCCATTTCTGATCTAAATGTCAGGACACTGTGCTTTGTTTCTCAGGGTCCCTTCTAGCAAGGGTCAGGAATTTCATGTGCTAAAATTTCTATTTGTTACAGAGGTCCAGGGTATCCAGGGAACAGAGTGTTGTTTCTGTCTATTGTTAAACACAGATAACAGAAAGATGATAGGTAAATATTAGGTGGATGTAATATATAGATAGATGATAGATAATTGATAGATAATTGATAGATACATTGATAGATGATTGATGAGTAGCTAGATGATTTATAGAAAGATAAATGACAACGCAACAGATATAATATGGAGAGGGTGGATACAGTGATGATAGATTATTGCTAGAAAGACAGCTGGATTGATAGGTGATAAAGATATTTAGATATTTGATAGATGCATGGATAGAGAGATGCTAGTTAGATGGGAGATAATTGATAGAAAGATAGGGAGATATGTAAATAATACAAACAGGAGATGACGGATGGATGAATAGACAGATAGACATTAGACAGACAGGAAGGCAGCCCAGGGAAAAGGAGTATGTGGACCTAGGAGACACTGCCATACAGACTTTCTCTCATGAAGCCCACCTAATATCCCTGAGACTCCAGTGACAAGGAGTCATCCCAGCACTGAGTAAGCAGAAGCAGGCAGATCTCTGAGTTCAAGGCCATCTTGGTCTACAAAGCAACATTCAGGACAGCCAGGGCTACACAGAGAAACCATGTATTTAAAAAAAAAAGTCAGCTCTCTGGATGGGAAGATTGTTTTTGACAAGTTCACAGCCTTGAAGGGCTCACGATGTCTTCGTTATAGCTCACGTCCTGTGGGCTCTCACCTGGGCTATTGCACACACCTTTCAGTTCCTTTATTTTGTTCTCAGTACCACAAGACAGTCTTTTTTTTTTTTTTTTTTTTTAAGTCACACCCTGGAATTCTTTTAATCCCTTCTAATCACTTTTTAAATCCATACTGTCAATGTCTTCTTGTCTCATGTAGAGCAAAGATTGAATTGCCCACTGTGGCCTCCAGGGTCTTTCCATGATGTGTCTTGACCACACCAGGCACCCCGTACCCCCTCCCACCTTCAGATTTTTGCAGGGCTGTTCTTTCAGCCTGGAGGGCCTTCCCCAAATGTTCCCATGGTTTACTCCCCTCTGCCCTCCATTCTTTGCTTAAGCACCTCTTTGTCCTTGAGGTCACTTCTAAGGGCTCCTCTAAGAATGGCCTCCCAGCAGTCCCGGGCACAGCCCTGCCTTGTGTCTTACCTGCATTCCTACTAGAAGGGCAGCATTGCAAGGTTGGATGCTCTGTTCCATTTCTAACAGCCCACAACAGTGGCTAGCATGTGAAGGGGGATGACAAATGCTGAGTGGAGAGAGGGTTCATCACGGCTGCTGTTTGATAGCTACCACACTACAGGGAACCACTTTCTTTAAAAAATGCTTCTAGAGTTTTTGTTGAAGTATAATATTAATATTGTATGTTGAGCATATTGCCCTCACCTTTCTCAGCCCTCTCTTCTCCCTTTAGCCATCTTTGTCTTCTTAGACAGTTTCATGTCTACTTTCATGTCATATATACATACGTGAGTTTGTATTGCTGTATAGAATCTAGGAACCACAAATGACAGAAAACATGCTTTGTTCATTTAATGTGGACAACTCCAGTTGTATCCAGTGTCCTGCAAATGACAGAACTGTGACATTCTTCATTGTTGGAAAAACCCCATTATATAAAGAAACCATATATATATATATTTAAATCTGTTCTTCCGTTGTTGGAGCCCTGGGTTAGTTCCATAATTCACCCATTGTGAACAGTGCTATAGTAAACATGCGTGTTCAGGCATCTCTATAGGATCCTGATGTGGTGTCTTCTGCAGAAATAACCAGGCATGAAGCAGGAGGTGGTAGTCTGCTCAGTTGTCCCACGACAGACAGTGCACTGTGGGGGAAGGAGCCAGCACCCCAGCTGGTGATACAGTAGTTAAAGGGCAAATGTGTTGGGGTTTACTTAAAGGTCTTGCAGGGGAGCCACCAGGAAACGGACAGGCTCAGAATGCATTTTGAAAGAATGAGTTGGGATTGGATGATGGATGGAGTTAAGACTGAGGAAGGATGGCTTCTAGGTCCCTTTGCATATGGTGGTGCTGTTATCCCAGGTGAGCAAACAGAGAGAGGACCAGGTTTCTATCTGTTGTTCATTTGTTTGAGGCAGCCTTAAGAGTACTTTGGGATGTATTCAAGGTCCCTTTACCCACATGAAAATTTTGAGGAGGCAATTGAATATATGAATTTAGAGTTACAGATGAGGCTGGGCTACAGACACAAATGGAAGCATTTAGCATTTATTATAAGTGGAATCTATGCAGGATGTCATCCCTAACCACAGAGAAGCTATACTTTTAAGAGCAAGGGCGTGTGTGTGTGTGTGTGTGTGTGTGTGTGTGTGTGTGTGTGTGTGTTGTAGGGGGTGGAGAACAAATGAAAAGGAAAGCAAGTGAAAGAACTGACAGAGATGTGTCTGTCAACCAGGCTCCTCTGTATGATACACACTACACCTGGTGCCCCGGGAGACAGGACCCCATGCAGTGCAGGGGCAGAAGGACTTGTATCCTCTTCACTTCAAGTGCTCTCAGGATGAGATGGGCAGCAAAGTGCTGTCATTTATTTTGAGGGAATGAATGGATTTTTCTCTCTACTCTCCCATGGAGTGAAATCCTGCTGTTTAAGCTTGGAATGTGCCCAGAATGTACAGAGGCACAGATGTGCAGGAAGACACCACGCTTGTTGGCAGGACCAGGGGCACATCTATGTGTGAATGTGCCCAAACCCCTGGGCTTCCCTGGCCTCCAGTTGGCCAGGGGAATGCAGAGAGTAATCATCCTTGGTTTCTAATTCTTTGAGGGAACAGACATCGCTGAGTGTTCGTGTGTGTCATTCGGTTGCTATGCTTGAACCATCCTGAGATGTGCAGGGCAGGTGAAGTCGCCTTCTCTATGCAGACGGGGGAACTGAGGCTGAGGATGCTCAGGGGCCATCCAGGCTCAAAGCACAGGGCACTGGCAGGCCCCCAAGTCTGATGTGATACCTGCTCTTCCAACTCAACGTCACAAAGGGATGTGAAGCAAACCTGGTGTTTCTTTCACATCTGCCGTGGCTTAAATGGAAAAAAAAAAAAAAAAAAAAGGTTCCCCACAGGCTCATGTGCTTGAACACTCAGTACCCAGTTGTAGACCCTTGAGGCCGTAGAGCTTCTCTGGGGCGGGGGGAGGAGGGTCATTGGGGATGGGGGCGGGTGTTGAAGTTTTATAGCCCCGTCCCACTTCCTCTTCACTCTCTGATGGAACGTGGCTGCAATGTATTCAGCTTTCCCTTGCTGCCAAGCTTTCCCATCATGAGGGACTGAATTTCTTCTTCATCTCTGAGCCAGAATCAATGCTCCTCTCTTTAAGTTGCTTCTTGTCAGGCCTCGGTCACAGTAATACAAGTTGTAACTCATGCATCACACAGCAGTTTACCTTTTCTTCTCCAACTCCAATCTTCATGTGGCCTGTTAAGCATTAAGGTGCTTGGCAGGTCAGTGCTTCCCAACTGCTCCTCGATAAGATTCTGCCACTTCACCCTGAGGGAAACTGAGTCTCATAAAAGGGAAGAGGCTTGGCACATGTCCCATGCTTACACGCTATGCCTTATTTCACCTGCTCTACCTCTCGGATGCAGAACATCCTACTTTAAGCCGTCTCTGTTTCTGGTGGCAGCTTCCTCTCCTCCTTTATTTGTGCCTTCATACATCTTTGAATATGATCCTGATTGTTGTGGCTTTCCGGGAGTTTTCCCTGTTCCCAGGGCTTATGTTCTATTTGCTTACATGTGGCAATTTGTTTACTCACCTTCTGAATCTGGAGCAGGGCTGGAGAACTTAATCAAAGCATTGTATAACAGGGGCAAGATGCTGCCTCAGTCCTTAACTATAAGGAGAGAATGAGGGTCAGGAGAATTGGATGAAAAGGTAGCTTGCTTTGCAAATGGAGAGAGAGAGACTCCTGCTTCTCAATTTTCCTCTTATCCGCCTGGGAGGAGAAGGCAAACCAAAGTAAAAAATAAGGAGTGAGATGAACTCAGAGTGGCCTCAGGGCATCCACACGTGCTGGAGTTCATTAGATGTATGAAGAATGTCCTTTGAGTGGGCGGTTCCTGAAAGAATTGGAAGATGATGGTTATGGAGGGATCACATCAAGAATGGTTTTGGTCAGGACTTTTTGAGAAGAGTCTCCAGTCTGACCTACAGGTCCCCATTCAGTGTAGTCACCAATAAACTAACAACCACAGCGTGTGGATGAAATCCCCGAGGATCCTAAGTGCTTTCCCTCTCCCCCTCCCTCCCTCTTTTGCTTACTCTGCCTCATCTCTCTCCTCAACTTCTCCCTTCCTCTCTTTCTCTCTCATTCTCTCACTCTGTTGCACATCTCTCTTTCTTTTTTCTTTTGTTCTTCCTCATGTAGCTCAGGCTGGCTTCAGTCCCACTCCATAGATAAGGGTGCCCCTGAATGCCTGATGCCCATGCCTCTGCATCCCAAATTCTGGGTTTATAGGCCTTTTCCACTCTGCATGGTTTACTGGGTGCTGGGGACCAAACCCAGGGCTTTGTGCAGCATGATAGGCAGGCATTCTACCAATGGATCCACATCCCATTTGAGAGATGAGGAAAATCTAGAGAGTGAATTAATTACCTGAGGCAGCCCAGGGCTGGTCAGAAGCCCAGATAGATGTGCTGCCTTCTAGATGGCTCTGCTCACAGCCCCAGCACCATGCTTCCTTCACAGGACTGGCAACACTGTGTAGAGATTCTCTCAGGTTAGGGGAGGAAAAAAAATTGGGATTGTTTCTAGACAAAGATTCATTGTGGGGCTACAGACCATGGCTGTGGTCTAGAGGGTGGGTGGCAGTTCCCAAGGGTCTTTGATTGGTCAAGTGTTGCTGGGGGCTCCGGGGCAAAAGTTTAGGTTTCTTCATTTCAAACAAGAGGAAGAAACAGCCTGGCATAGTGGTGCATAACTGTAATCTCAGCAGGAGGACTTCTGTGAGGCTGCATCCTAAGAGGGTACCAAGCTGATGTGTGGTATATGGAAGTCTGAGAAGCAGAGACATGAGGTAGTGCCCCCAGGCTATTGCTTGCCAGCTGCTGATCTGGATAGGAAGAAAGGATTGTCTTCTGTGTCTACCGCTGACGGAGAGGCAGAGATCTCCTGGAGCACACAGTGCAAAGACGTCAAAACTATTTTAAGACGAAACTGTACTCACATGTGTCTTTGCATATGCATGTGCGTGTGTGTGTATGTGTGTGTGTGTGTGCATCTATGCAGAAATCAGTGGAGAACAGTGGGAGTCAGTTCTCTCTGTTCACCACGTGGGGTTCCGGATTGAACTCAGGTCATCAGGCTTTGTGGAGAGTTCCTTTACCCCTGAGCCATCTATACAGGCCAGTGCTTCTCAATCTTCCTAGTGCTGTGGCTTCTTAATACAAGTTCCTCATGTTGTGGTGACCATCCCCCAACCATAAAATTATTTCATTGCTACTTCATAACTGTAGTTTAGCTAGTTATGAATTATAATATGGATACCTGATGTGCAAGATAGCTGATATGTGACCCCCCCCCCAAAGAGTTTGAGAACTGCTGGTCTAGTCCCTGAGAATTCGTTATCATCCCCCTTGGTGGTCTGTGCCATATCACTGGGGCTGCTGTGGGCCAGGTGGCCACCATCACTGAGATGACCTTCCTGGAGCCTCCACCACTTCTAATATTCTTGAACTTTCTTGCTCCAGACACCACTGGGCGATGCCTCCATATGTTGCATTGACTCCTGCCATAAGGCAGCACTGGGACCTGGGAAAAAGTCACAAGTGTACTAGGAACTCCTACTTCCTCACCTGTCTATCACCAGGATCCCTGAGAAACTCCCATGAGAAAGAGAACACCAGGGATCTCTGTGAGATGTTGTCCTCTGGACAAGCAAAAGTTTTTTTTCTATAGTAGTGATGGTCACCAATGGACACCAGTGACCTTCCCAGGCCAACCCAGAGTCAGAGTCCAAGATTCTTAATTTTCAGATCCATGACCTGTATAATGCTCTCTTTTAATTGTCAGCTTGATACAACCTAGACTCACCTGGGAAGGGAGACTCATTGAGGAGGTGTCTATGTTAGGTTGGCTTGTGGGTGTTTCTTTGGGAGATTGTTAGTGATAAGACCTTCCCACTGTGGGCAGCCACTTCCCTAGGCTTGGTATCCTGGATTACATATGAGCTGAGAAAGCAAGAAGAGTATTATTAATATGCAAGTGTGAATTTATTCATTGCTATCTGTTTTTTACAAAACAGTTTTAAAGAAGATTTTATTTTTATAGTTAATTAACTAGTTAATTAATTAGATATGTGTTGTACACATGAATACGGTGACTTCAGAGGCCAGCAGAGGATGTTAAGATCACCTGGAGCTGGAGTTACAGGTGTTAGTGAGCTGTTTCATGTGGGTTCTGGGAACCAAATGCAGGTTTTTTTTTTTTTTTTTTTTGAAGAACAGCAAGTGCTCTTAATTGCTAAGCCATTTCTCCAGGCCCTGGTCCTTGCTCATGACTGTGGCTATAATGTGCTTAGTACTTTCAAGTTTCTGCCAGCCTCACTTCCCCACAGTGACAGTAACCTAGAAATGTGAGTCAAATAAGCCCTGTCCCCTTCAGGTTGCTTTTGTCAGGGTGTTTCATCACAGCAACAGGAAATGATGCTAAGGCACACTGCCATACGGGACCCATTCTGGTCTAACCTTAAGCCCTTAAATCAGGCAGGTCATATAAGCGAATGCACCCTAGTGGGAGTGGAACGGCAACATGTGTGTTTAGTGTCAGTAACTCTAAGTTTTTCATATGGATTCTTTTGTTTTTCATAGCAATGTTGTTCTCCATCAAATTGTGTGTGTGTATGCGTGTGCATGTGGATATGCGTGTGTGTGTGTGCATGTGTGTGTGTGTGTACGCGCACGCACAAGCATCTGCATGGAGGCCAGAGAACACCTCAGGTATTGTTTCTTGTGTGCCCTCCACCTTGGATTTTTGAAATGCTCTCTCACTGGCCTGGAACTGGTTGACTAGGGACTAGGGAAGGATGACTGGGCTGTGAGCGCTAGGGATGTCTGTCTCTGTCTCCTCAGCTCTGAGGTTACAGTCACGCACCATCCTACTCAGAGTCTTCTGTGAGTTTTTGAGATCTGACTTGGGTTCTCATGCTTGCAAGGAAAGCCATTTTTCCTAGCCCTAAACAATGCTTTTTAAATGGGAGCTTGTGGTTTTAAGTCAGGGGACACATATTTAAGGTGGAATGAGGTCCCAGCATAAGCTAGCTGGGGGTGGAAGTGGGGAACATTTTTTGGCTAGAGAGCAATATGAGAATATTCTAGGTCTTTTGAATTGTCGCATAAAAGTGCTATGTGGTCCTGCCAAGAGTGCTTGGCATGAGAAGACTCTGCCACCGTGTACTAAAGTTTGTGCTCTGGCCCTCTCAGGCAGAAGACACTGATGCTGGCAGACCCAGGGCAGGGAGGTGCCAAGCCAGTTTGGAAGCCAAGACTTCCAGCTGAGATGACCACAGTGGTGGGGCGGCAAGCTGGCCATGGCTGCCTGTTTCTACACAGGACCCATTTTCTAATTAGATCTTGTAGACTTGTCACTTGGGGTGAGAGAGGAGACTGCAGGTTGAAGGATGAGGAAGTGAGATGATGCTTCCATCTGGAATATCTGGGAACAGTGTCTGAATCGGCTTTGATCTAATTATGGAGTTTCTAAAGGGATTATCTACCACCACAAGGCAAAGGGGCACAGGGGGTGAGTGTTCTGACCCAGCGTGGGTCAGCCTAGTTCAAGCTGTCCGCTGCCAAATGCTAGGTGTACAGTGGTGGATATCTTAGTTTCTAAGCTCAGCTTTCTTTTCTGTAACGTGGGGACAATGATTGTATTTGCTTCCTAAAGATGATAAGTAAGATGATAAATTCAAATTCTTCACAAGGCCTGATGCAATGAATAGTCAAAGCACAAACAATCTTTTAAGTTGGCTGTAACTCTCAGCATCGCCATTATCATCTTGATGGTGGGGATTGTGGGCTCTGATCAGTAAGAGGCGTGTTGGTTTCAGTTGTGCATCAGCTATGAAATAACTCGAAGGACGTGCGTGGTGGTACGTGCCAGCAACCAGCACTGGGAAAATGGAGACAGATACCCAGAGCTCACTGGCCTGCCAACCCCAACTCAATCTGTGAACTCCAGACTTAGACGGGGACCCTGTCTTAAGGAATAAGGTGAAACACGCTAGAGGAGGAAGTTCAGCATTGACCTCTGGTCTTCACACGCATGCACACACATTTACACATTGACCCATGTGCATACATGCACAAAATGCATGCCCCCCCCACTTACATGCACATACACATGCATATAGTCACATAAACACATATATGGTCATACATATTACACACACACACACACACACACACACACACACACACACACAGACACACACAGACACACACACATACCCCCAAAGGAGGAAATCATAGTAGAAATGAAAATGCCCCTTCATTGCTGCCATTTAAGTGGACCAAGCCACAGAGCCCAGCTGACACTTCCAGGCCAGCACAAGCTCACTTCTCAGCAGCTTCCTTACAGCTGAGGGATGGGCATGAGCCCCGACAGGCCACCTTACTATCAATAGAGGGAAAACAAAAGGCTTGTACTTGTCTTAAAAGTGTTTAAATGGCATTTATTTTTTATTTTATGTATACTGGTGTTCTGCCTGCTTATATGCATGTGTGAGGGTTCCAGATCCCATGGAACTAGAATTATAGAAGTTGTGTGCCGCCATGTGAGTGCTGGGAATTGAATCCATATCCTTTGGAAGAACAGTCAAATGCTTTTCACTGCTGAGCCATCTCTTCAGCCTCCCGAGGCCTGAACTCTTTATTTTTAAATTCTTTTCCAGAGAAGCCACCTTCCCTGCTAGAGTCAGGTGGGAAAGAGGGGTAGGAGAGGCCTAGGGATTTGTAGTAACAAATGCCACTCCAAAGGGAAGAACATACTATAAACAGTCAAGAAGGGACTGTCCCACCCTTCACAGGTCACCTGGTACATGCTAACAAAACAGAGATGCACCTGGTATAGTTTCTGTTTGGTCATTTAACATTGCTTTTTCTTAAAAAAAAAAAATCATTTTTTTTCAGAGCTGGAGAGAAGGCTTAGTGGTGATGAGCACTGTCTGCTCTTCCAAAGGATCTGAATACAATTCCCAGCACCCACATGGCAACTCACAACTGTCAGTAATTCCAGTTCCGGGGATTTTGACACCCTCATGCCAATGTGCATGAAGTAAAATTAAATAAAAAAAAAAAGAAAAAATCATTTTCAGAAATAACTATATTGTGATCAGATATGAACATTATCTTATTAAAGTTTTAGATTTTTTCAAAACAACTTCATGAAAAGATGCTTTCATTAAAGTTACTATTCAAATGTAGCCATAGTTCACATCCAATTTGAACTTCTCACTTACCAAACTTATCACACCTTGTGTTTTGTTCTTTGTTTCACTGTTTTAAGCTTAAAACTCCAATAAAAATGTCCACAGTCACACAGAATGACAGGGTGGAGCAATCTTAATTTCTGTTTCCCTTATTTACAATCCTGGGCTGCCAAGGCAATGGTGTATTTCAAATATGCTAGTTTTAAAAGACAGAGTCTTATTTATCGCCAGCTGGCCTCCGACTCCCTGTGTAGCTGAGAACCTCCTTGAATTCCTGCTCTTCCTGCTCCCTCCTCACTGGGCCAGGGTCACAAGCCTGTACCTTCATGCCTGGACCTTCATGAGGTGCTGGGGATCAAACCCTGAGCTTTATGTGTGATAAGCCAGTGCTTTCCCAACTGAGCTACACCCCTGTCCCTAAAGCGGTTGTTTAAACCCACACGTGATCAGAGCAGTGCCTGAAGTTAACTCTGAGTATTTCACATTATCACAAATTTACCCTTGACACATGGGACTTGCTACATAAGCCTAGAAAGTTCAACGACCTTTGCAAAATTTCAGAACTTAACCCAAGCAATGTCAAGTTTGTCATGGCATTTTATGTATGAATTTAGTCACATGTTGCTAGCAGACTGATTTCTGGTCAAAAAAAAAAGAAAAAAAAAGACTATTATGGGAACGGGGAGATGACTCAGAACTTGGGAGCACTTGCTGCTCTTGCACAGGTTTTGAGTTTGGCTCCTGGCACCCATGTCAGACAGTTTACAACCACCTGTAGCTATGGCTTCTTCTGGATCCTGCAGGTGGGCATACATATGGCATCCCTCTCATACACATAATTAAAATGAGAATTGAAAAAAAAAAAGACTACCATTTTTTGAAATTCTTTAGAGAGACTGCATGCCCTCATGGTGGTGCCAGGACAGATGGCTCCCCTGCTTGGCTCTCGTGAAAACTTCACTAGGCTGGGCGGCAGGATTCCTGGGTGCGCAGCTCATGTCTGCATCTGGCCAACCTCACTTCTTCTCTGGACTTTATTTCCCTAACTGTAAGTTTAGAGAGCTGAGCTGGGACACCACCAGAGTTTCTTTTCTGCCCCAAACTCTGGAGAAGTGATGCTTCACAGGGAGAGGCAAGCTGGAAGCACATTAAGAATTCAAGCCCATCTCCACTCAGGGAGCACGTGTGATTTGCAAGGATGAGGCCCCTGAAGGAAGCTCATCTGCCTTTGATTTGTGTCACAGCCCCTGTGCTCTCTGGCTCCTGTCATTCTAAAGGGATGCAAGTAGTGTGTGTGTGTGTGTGTGTGTGTGTGTGTGTGTGTGCGTGTGTGTGCATGTGTGTGTGAAATTTCTAGGCTGGCTGGGTCAGGGAGGAAGTTTGAGGTACAGGGGAGGCTGATGGTTCCAAGGTGCATTGCCAGGGCTCCCTCTGCATGCAGGGCACCGAACCCTCATCATGTTAGCATGCTACGTGTCTTAGCACTGTTTTTAGAGGCAAAGGTAGAAGCTGTGCTCAAGGTTATGGCCTTGCTGAACGGTGGTCACGGGCTTTGAATGCAGGCTGTGTGACTTGGCTGTATATTGCAGTTGTAACCCCTGTGGGAAAGGTGAGCTGTAGATTTCCTCCAGATTTTTGTTTCTCTGTTTTGGCTGCATTCAGGCAAGATTGCTACTAGAATTCCAGGAAAGGCCTGCAGGAAGGCAGTCTTCAGTCTGTTATAGGTCTTTCTGGATTGTGATGCTGTGATGGTTTGATTAGGAATGGCTCCCAAAGGCTCATGGGTTTGAATGCTTGGCCATAGGGAGTGGCCCTATTGGGATGTGTGACCTTGTTGGAGTGGGCGTGGCCTTGTTGGAGGAAGTGTGTCACTGTGTAGGTGGGCTCTGAGGTCTCATATGCTCAAGGTAGGCCCTCGTATGGCAGTCTCTTTCTGCTGCCTTTGGATTAAGATGTAGAACTCTCACCTCCTTCTTCGGCACTGGGTCTACCTGCATGTTGCCATGTTTCCTCCCATGACAATAGTGGACTAAACCTCTCAAACTGTAAGCCAGCCCCAATTAAATGTTGTCCTTTATAAGCGTTGTCTTGGCCATGGTGTCTCTTCACAGCAATAGAACTCTACCTAAGACAGATGCTTTGTGAAGAGTTGTCAGTGTTCTGAGGGGACTTTTGGTCTCCAAGTCACTTCATTTCTCCTTTGAAGGTGACACACCTAAGAAGTCCAAAGGAGGGGGAATGGCTTAAGTCACCAGACTTACTGCAGGAACAGGGCCAGAACCTACCCTCAGGGTACTGCTACATCAGGAAAAAGCCTGGCCTGGCTTGTCCCTATCTTCTCCAGTCTTGGCCTTGGGTCCCTGGCTACATTTTGAGCAATTATGCAAGATGGTGCCCCGATATGGCATTTTGATTTCTTCACTGCCAAATGCTGCTCTAAACAAAGGTGTGGGAGTCAGGTTCAACTCACATCAAACCTGGAAGCTTTTGACTGTGGGTAGTCTGTCTCTTGTAATAAAATGTATTTCATACTGATTTTATAGTTCATCTTTTTTTGATATATTTTTGTTGACAAGGTATCACTCTGTATTCCAGGCTGACTTGGAACTCCTTATTCTTTGGCTTTGACCTCCCAAGGGTTGGGATTACAGGTGTGTGCTACTACTCCTGGTGTGGAATTTATCTATGAAACAAGAGTGTGATGATCATTCTGTTAATTCAGAAAATATCTGGACACCTGCTCTGTCACGTCTAGGTTCCCAGTCATAAGCAGACACACTCCTTGAATTCATGGAGCATGCGGCCCAGCAGGGGCAGGAGTCAAAAGAAGCCATGGGGCAATTATTTAATTATGCTTGTCATGATTGGATTTGTATTTGTACACAAGGCTGATAAAATGTTATGGAGCTATGGGCTCCATTCTAATCTTAGCTGTCTCACGGAATCTTATAGTTAATTTTTACTATGTCTCACTTTGTTTTAAAGAATGTGGTATATTTTACAGTACATTGTCAAAAATGTCACATTGTTCTTTATTCAAAAACAAATGAAAATTTCCTTGCAACTAGTTCTGTTTTGGAAATAGCTACAGATCTGAGCAGATAACAGGCGAAAGTGATGCACCTATTGTGACTGTGTCAGCAATTCTTCACCTTTCCTCAGTTTTATATTAAGAACTAATGGCTGGAGAGTCCTTCTCGATGTGTCTCAGTTTGTGGAGGGTTGCTTCAGGCAGAGTGTTTACAGGAGTGTGTGAAGATCCTGATGTGCATGTCGCAGCTCCTGTTCTCTCCCTAGGCATTTCTGTCAGGGCATGCCAATGTTCTAATTCAACTTCACGGCACCACAGTGATTCCAGTTTTACAGAGCAAAACAGGCATGCTGATGAACCTCACTTAAGGATAGAACTTCTGGCCATTGGCTTGAGGAAGTTTTCACAGGAGACACTAAGTCTGAAATTAGACTTGAGTTAGAATTTCACTGGACTCCATCCACCCACCAATCCGTGTACCTACTATTCACCCATTCTTACACCATCCATCCACTCATCCATCCATCCATCCATCCATCCATCCATCCATTCATCCATCCACTCATCCATCCATCCATTCATCCATCCACTCATCTATCCATCCATCCATCCACTCATCCATCCATCCATCATCTCATCTATCATCTATCTACTTATCTATTATCTATCTATCATCTCTCTATCCTCTCATTTATTCTTCCTTTCTCCCATCCATATAGCTATTCATTCCTTCTTCCTATTCATCTATTCATTCTCCCATCCTCCCATCTACCTATCCCCTCCCATCCATCCATCCATGCATCCATCCTCTCATCCATGTACCCAGTTACGCACCCATACATCACCCACAATATTTACACATCTTCAACTACATAAACTTCCTGCTAGACACTAAGGCTTCCCTTAAAAAATAGAACAGGTGGGTTTCAGCCCTTAATGGTGTTGTATTTCAGTGGTGTGGACTTCTATACTGAGTCAATAAACAAGACTGCTTACAATTGAGATAAGGATGATGAGGAAAAAAACCCCAAAGTTATGGAATAAGATAAATTTGGTGGCTGTGAGAGTAATGCAGACTTTAAAGGTACACTTAAATTGAATCCCCAAAGAACAGAAGGCATCAGCCAGGTTGAGGGCTCTTGTGAAGGTTTACAGCCATGCAAAGGCTCTGAGGAAGGCGTCAAGGTATTGTTGTGGAGAAGAAGAAAGTTACATGGAGTGAAGATGGAAGAGGCAGTGTAAGGAGGAGCAAGTTGGGCATGGGGCTGGAAAGAATGCAGGAATGGATCCCCTGAATCTTGATATTTCAGAGCCAGAAGTCTAGACCTTATTATAGGACACGTTACACCATGGAGGGCTTATTTTTTTCTCATTTATTGTTAGTTCTTTGAGAATTGTGTTCAGTGTATTTGATCATATTCAGTTCCTTCCAGAGCTATCCTTCTTCTTTAGCCATGTAATTTTGTGCTTTTACTATAAAAATAACCCTCCGGTCAAATCTGTGCTGCCTTCAAACTCTTGGATATATGGCATCCATGGGAGTGCAGTCAACCTACCTGACTGAGCTTATGCCTGAAAGAAAATGGGTTCTCCATCTCCCAGCAGCTGCTGTCAGTTGCCAACAGCTTCCCAGGCAGGTGTGCGCCTTGCTACCCTCCGCTCTCCGCGTTAGGACCGTGTCTGGCATAATTCTGCACAGGCTCTGTGCACGCGGTCTCGGCCACTGTGGGTTCATATGTGCAGCTGCTCTGCTGTGTCTGAAACCCTGTTTCCTTGGCGTCACTGCCACCTCCTGCTCTTCTAATCTGGCTCTTCTTTTGCAGCGATCGCTGAGCCTTGTGAGGAGGCGATGTGGTACAAGTGTCCCATTAAGAGTTGAACATTCTGCAGTTATATTTTTTCTTTTTTAAACATATACATCTATATTATTACACATATATGAAATAAAATATCTACAGCAAGAAGAACCATGAAACAATCAGTAATTATATAAATGTTACATTCATAGTGTTTTGGCCATTTGTATTTGACAGCCTTGAAGAAAACATCTTTCCTATCTTGGTGAGTCTACAATTCTGAATGTAAATCAATATCTATCATATCTCATCTCTATCAACTTAAAACATCTATCTAGACCTAAAAACTTCTTAACCCCTAAACAACTAAGCATAATTGTAAAACTAAGCTATCTTGTCTTCAATCCCACCAGAAACTTGAGGAGTAAAATTAATTATCTGAGTAGACAGGAAGTGCAGGTTAGCAGCTTCCAAAATGAGAAAATGACAGAGACAGTTTGCTGCCTGAACAGTCACCCAAAACTCTCTATAATGTTGGAGCATCACCTTCAGCCTTCTGGCCCAATATATCTGACAGACATATTTGTGAGGTGGGAACCTGTCTTGGCAGGGTCTAGGTTTCCAACCTACACTCAGGTGTGCCAGGCAGTGCTGGTTAGAGTTGCATGGTGTGATGGCAGGTGCAGAGCAAGGTGAACATGTGTGTTCAGAACCAAGTCTACGTGAGGTTGTGTGATCCAACATGGGTGAACTCTACCAGGAACACATCAGACTCACTACACAGTTGGTTTTGAATTAGCTTGGGTTTCTTGTGTGTTCAGAAATCTTCTATGGTTGTCAGTTTATATTGACCCTGGTGACGGTGAAGCTGGGCTCTGGGAAAGCTGACTTGCATCTACTAGCTTGTGGTCTTGGAAAAGATTCCCACCCTTTCAAAATCTGAAGCATGGCTAAAATGTTGCATGACAGAAGAAAGACGTAACAGTGAGTGAGATGAACCCAGGGGCTGTGGAAGAAGGCTGGGGAAGGGATGGACATCAAATAGGATTAAGTGAATGCCATACTCTGAAGAAACTTTAGGTACCCATAGTCTTAATTACTCAAGGAAAATGACCATGACGTTCGGAACTTCTGCTTACATCTGCAATACCTCCTTAACAGAAATGGGAGAAAGATTTGTTTCCTCAAGTGAGGCATTGCTTAAGACCTGGTATGTAACATATAAAAGAAATTCAGCTTGAATTGGTCTAAGCAACAAAAAATGTGATTGGTTGACAGGATGAAAGGGTGAGAAATAGAAGACAAGCCTCAGGCTGGGTGAGGACTGGGTGTGAACATGTGTGTCAGTCATCTGACTTCTTTGGGGCTGCCTCCATTCTCGGGCTGGTTTCCTTTGGTGCTGGTGTCCCAGCAGGAATTCTCAGTGTAGGGGTGTAGGTCAGTAGCAATGGAAATCAAACCTCTATTCCTATGGTAACAGTATAAAGTCTTGGTATGAGTTCTCTACCGTATGGTTTTGTGGTCTGAAGGTGAAGGTTATGAATGGGCCGGCATCAGCTTTGTACTTTTGGGGGCTATTCTCTCACTTAACCTACAGGGATAACAAGTGGGTAGTTCCCAGAGGACAGCTGGGCTGCTATGACTGGCAGACATAATCTAGAATAGGAGGAGGAAACAACAGATCCAAAAGACCCTCATGGGATCCAACTCTGGGTCTTACCTGCCAAACATAAACTCTCCTCTGCTACTCTCAGAGTCCACGAACATCAGAATTGAGGTTATAATGTGACACTCAGAAGGTAAATGTAATGATGTTTCAACCCCTTGGTTACATGTGAATCAAGCCTGGCATAGCAATCTTTAGAATCAAAAGTTAAGTGGCTCAGTCTTCTGGGTGTGTTGGGGAAAGTGAGATGGTGGAGGATGGTGTTGAAGCTATTTGGCTTGTTCCTTCTCCAAAGCAGGTGTTTCTTAAGTCTTCTAGTTGTCTGGTAGGTTCCTTAGAGAGCATTTCATTCTGGTATCATAGGCTTGTCAGCACTGTGAGGTGGTTTCAGATTCTCTCATGTAAACTAGTATCTGTTCAGTTAAACAACCATGGCCTGGGGCAGTGAATCCAGAAAAGTCTAAAACCCAGCCTTGCATTTTCATCCTGTGAATCATGTGTTGAGTTCCTTCCTGCTGCCCTTGGGTAAGCTTGCTAAACAAATTGGGTCTTCCTTCCTCTACCTATAATGCTTAGTTTCCTATGGGAAATGATGTTGACCCAGATTTTATTTTATATTTTAACTCTTTTTTTAAAAAATATATTTTAACTCTTGAGTTTACAAATTCCTTTGAGGACCCTGGTTCATTGTGAGATGCCCAGTAGATGAAACAACGCATCCATGAGTCACTCTGTATCTTTAAAGCATGTAATCACAGGGTTCCCTCTTGGTTGAATCACAAACTCAGAGCCCGCTTGACTCTGTGTGGACTCTAGAATTCATTCTCCTTTGAATTGCTGAAAGTAGCCAATGTGTTGATTCTGAAACATGTAGCCCTCCCGCCATCACACCCTTCCCTCCCACCCCAGCTCATCCATTGTATGCTTGGTTTCCAATGGACAACACTATTTGAGATGTAGTGTAATCTCCAAGAGGTGGACCCTAGGTGGAGGAAGTAGGCCTTTGGGGGTTGCCTAGGTACTACCAGATGAATATTTGTTGTGATGGACCCAAACTGTGAACTGAAGCAGAGACTTCTTAGTTTGTTTATGTCAGGTATTCCATAACAAGATGGCTAACACACCACCCGTACACCTTCCCTCAATGGAGCATTACCCACAGAATGAGGACTCACCAGGTTGGAGGAGCCACTGAAATATATATTCTGATGAAGACAATCTGCGTTTGATTAGTTTGGCCTATGAATTCAGATTCTAGCATTTACTGTGTGAACTTGAACAGATTATTAAAGTCTCCCAAGCCTCACATTCTTTATTATGTTTTTTGCATGTCTGTATGTTTATGTGAGTTTGATATATGGCTATATGGTGCATGTGCATGTATATGTGTAGGCATGTGTACTCAGAGGCCAGAGGAATGTATTGTGGATTGTGTGCTTTTTTTTTTTGTTGTTTGTTTAAACTCTACTTTATTTGGCGTCTTTGGCCTCAATGTTCCTTCCAACCTCCCAAACCTATGTAGAAGAAAGAAGGTTAGTAGGGAGAGGGGACCCCTTTGCTTCTGCTGGCTATTTAGGGTCCATCGGGTGCTTTTGGGCCATACCCATCTCCGTCAACAGCAGACACAGCCAGCAGTCTCCTCCAAGCTACTGAGCCCCAAAGCATTTCTCTCCATCTGTCTGCTCAAAACGATACTGTCCATCTCTGCTCTCCTCAAACTGCTACATGCCACATGCCAACACCCCATGTCCTACCACGCCCTCTCTGTGCTCTTATTTATATCCTCAGAGCCCTAGACCACCCCTCTATGTGCTGCATGAGGAAGGCCATGCTCCTCATGAGACAATTAACAGGTGTGGACAAGCTAAAGCTCAAATTAAAATCCCACACTTGGGACTAGAACAAAAACATATTTATATAGCACAACTGAGTTTACAAAGAAACCAAAGCTTCCATTGCAATTGAGTATCCTTTTCTGTCCCAGTCTAATCCTTTGAGACAGGGTCTGTTACTAGCCTGGAACTAGGCTGGAAAGCAGCAATCTTCAGCAGTCTCCATCTCTGCACTCCACAGAATGGGTTACAGGTGTGTGCACAGCAATACCTGAGCTTTTCGGTAGGTGCTGGAATCTGAACTCAAGCCTTCACGCCCATGCCGCAGCTTTGCCTTCGAAAGGGCCATCTCTCCTGTTCCCTCACATTCTTTATATTGAAAATGAAAACCCACACGCGCATTCCTCTCCCTAGGCTGTGGAGAGGGTGAAATAAAATGCAAGCAAAAAAGTTTCAGGGGTCAAGAACTTTCTAGGAGTTCAGTGTGCACACTCAGGAGAGGGCTGGTGTTCTCTCCTGATAACACACACTGCAAGAAACTGAAGAATGTGTTGCTTTAGACACGAGGCTATTCGGAGTGCAGTTATTGCAAGATGACCACTTTCTCTGTCCATCTCTCTGTAGAGCCTCCAATATGCAGGCATTCTAGTTTGTGCTAGAAAATTCTGCCATCACGTAGCCTTGACTTGTGTGCTACCCAGATTCATTGACTAGCCCTGACACCTTCCTCTCCTTCAAAGCAATAGATTGCTCCTCTGGGCAGTCGGTATCTTTCACTGAATAGGGATTTGATGAAGTAATGCTTATCGGGCATTTAGCCCATGGCGGCTGGCATATGGAAACACATCAATAAAACTCTAGCTGCTGTTATTGCTCTATGGCCACTCCTAGAGTTTGTGTCAAGCACCTGGCCCAGGGACCACAACAGGAGTGGCCTTTATGATGATGAGGAATGTATGAGTCACTAACACACGCTTCCCATCTCCTTTGGAAGCCACCGCTTTACTCACGTCTATTATCCTAATTTTTTCTGTCAGGCAAAATAATTTATTAGATCAACTCTTTCTCATCCCTCTTTTTAGGGTGAATTAATGTCAATGTTTTTAGACAAGAAAAACCTTTTCGCATTGATCCCACCCATTATTGGCTCTTCGCTATTCTTTCCTCTTTGCTAATGTGATTTGATGCTTAACATAGATGTTAGAAACCAAAGTTGTTCCTTAGTGAGACACGATTTCCCACAGACTTGTTTGAGTTCATCGCCACCATTGAGGACCCTGCCATTTAATTTGCTATACTGGTCCAGCTTGTAAGGATGTTTGGTCACTATTTTTCAAGGTGGGTCTGCAAAGGAGTTAAGAAATGTGCTCAGGGCCAAAGAGAAGCCAGTGTTCCATGTTTGGATATAATTTTTTTTTCTTGCTGTTCCTGGGGCCCCTGTGGGGTTTGGTGTGATGGGTTGGCACGGGGGCAAAACCATTGCATTTGGCTACCTGAGGAGCCTGGGAATTCCATTCGCTGTTGGCTGGCATCGTTCGCTATTAGCTTTAGGTTTCCTTTTACTGTTAGAGGAGATCTGAGTTCAGCAAGCCAACCACAGTGCCATACATTTGCTTTCATTTATTTATTTAGTTTTAAAAAGTATGGTCCATATGCATGAACACACATGAAAATATATAAATAGAAAATAAAAATAAACTTTTATAAGATTTTGTGTGTGTTTGTGTGTGTGTGTGTGTGTGATGCTGTGTATGTGGAAATCAAAGGATGACTTTGTGCATTAGTTTTTACCTTCTTCTCTGTTTGAGACAGGGTCATCTGTTATTTCTAATTCACATACAGGCCTGCTAGCTTCAGGGCCTTTTTCTGTCTTTATCTCCCATCTCCCCAAAGGAGTGCTAGGATTGCAGTTGTCTATGTTTTTCAGGTAGGTCAAAGCTAGTGTGCCATCTCTGGGCATAATTTTTGCCTCTCTGTTCTCGGGGACCCGTATGGGATTTGGTGTGAGTTTTCCACTTGATGGATTGTTATGGGGCAAAACCATTGCATCGACTCCACATCTGGCTTTTTATCTGTAGATTCAGACACAGGTCCTCACAGCAAGTTCTTTATCCACTGAACCGTATCTCCAGCCAGTCTTTCCCCTTTAGATGATATCAGCACTGGGGCTCAGCTATTCACAACACACCAATAATTTCTAAATGTGCACTCTGAGTCTCAGCTCTGTGCCTGCGTTGGCCCAACTAGCCTTTCTTCTTGGGCACTCGGGATGCACAGAGATCCTGTACGTCTAAGGTGGAATGCAGTATTGGCTCCTAGGTCTTCAGGTTTCTCTATCCCAGTGAAAGGCTCCTCTGATTGGACACTCCAGGAGGAAAAGCCTGGGGCTGTCCTTCACACAGGCTCCCAGATCACAGTCACACCACTTTTTCCTTGTGACCATCACTAGGGCTTTCCATTTCTTGCTACATCCACCTTCCTGGCCAAACCTCACATCTCTTCCTGCTTAGACTTCTGCAGTTGACTCTAAGCTGTCTGTGTATCTACTCCAGCCTTTCCCATTCATCCAGAGTGAATTCTGGGATACTCATGATCCTGTGTCCACACTCTTACTTCAGAGACACCCTTGCTCACCTCTTCATTTTTTTTCCCCTTTGGCTTTAGGGACAAGTCTATGAGGCCCATCATAACCTGGCCCCTGACTCTCAGGCACATTGTCTACCATGCTTTCTCTGCATGTTTTTTTGCTCAAACTTTCTCTTCAGTTAGCAATCTGTGACAAATGATCCAATCTAGATATATCTATATCTATATCTATATATATATATATAAAGAATGGCTTATGTTGGTTCATGATTTCAGAGGTTTCAGCCCATGGTTGCTTGGCTGGTTCTGTGTCCCGTGGAATACACAATGCTACCTTAACATGGCTGAGAATCAATGGAAAGACTAAGAAGCTGAGGTGCAGTATCTCTCTCAAGGGCATATCCTTAATCATCTAACTCATCCATAGGCCCCACCTCAAAAACAGCTCCATGGGCTGGTGACCTCATTTACCACATGGGACTTTCAGGGACCGTTCGGATGTAACCATCCTACCTTCTTGCTCTAGGTGTCATTCCACTCTTTCTACTGCAGAAATTTTGTCTGTAACAGTTAAGAGTATCTCTGTCTAGAATTATCTCCTACCTATGCCTAGTATTCCTTTGGGTCTTGAATAACATCTTCCACAGAGGTGGGCTGGAGGAGGCATGCCTCAGTGGCTGAGAGCACACATTTCTCTTGCAGAGGAAAATTTAATTTCCCCCCTGAGTTCATGAATGACTCAGAGCCCATTAAAAATATATTGTTCAATATCCATCATTGTATTATTTCTGCATTTCTTATGCTGTTAATTTCTAGTTTTATTCAATCATGATCTGACAAAATGCAAGAAATTATTTCAGTGTTTTTTTTTTTTTTTTGCTAATGTATGCTTGGTTTATGGCACAAAATGGGATCTGTTTTAGATAGATTCAGTGAGTTGCTGAAAATAATGTGCATTATGCAGGGGCTGGATGCATTATTCTGTAGATGCCTGTTTACTTCAACTCTGACATTTATTTTCTAGTTTTTGTCTGGATGACTTATATTTCATGACCGTGGTGTATTAAAGTGTTGCACTGATAGTGTCCTGGGGCCTATTTATCTCTTGAAAATGAAATTCAATGTACCGGCCATCGTTATACATGTGTGTATAACCATTGTATTATCTTGGCAAAGATGACCTTTATCATTGTAGCATTAGGAGATGGAGTGGGGAAGATTGTGAGTTCCAGGTAAGGTTTGGCATATAGCATATAGCAACACTCTGTCTCAAAAAACAAAACAAAATAAAACAAAACAAAACAGAAGTACAGATTGTGTTTGCCCATCTCATCTCTAATTTTGACTTTACGCCTATCGGCTTGGGTACCATTACTCCTACTTCCTTTTCTTCCCTTCAGTTACAATTTGTATACATATTTGTTAGCAAAGTGTGTTTCTTGCAGCCAGCAATTATTGGAGCTTATTTAATCCAGCAGCCAGTTTGTGTCTTTTTTTTTATTAGTGCATCTCAATTCTGCAAAATAATGGGTTTTATTATATACTTTCATGCATGTATATAGAGGACTTATAAGCTTTACTCCCCATATTACCCATACTTATTGCCCTCATCCTCTTGCTGATTTTCCTTTATCATCATCACTTTTCTAATGTCATCTCTTTAAACTTTAAAGAAATTCCACATAGGATAGGAGATAGGTGCTACTTGCCTCTGCCTGGCTCCTTTTGCTTAACAAAGTGACCCAAAGTTCTATCTATGTTCTTTCAAATAATGTTTCATTTTATTTCCTATGGCTGTTAATATTCTATATTCTATTGTGCATACATTTATCCACTGATGGGCACCTATGTGGGTTCGAGACCTCAACTATTGGGAATAGTGCTTCAGTAAGCATGTGTATGGAGTGGAATGCCTATGTTGTATGCTGCCTTTGATTCTTAGGTTAAATACCCAGAAATGATATAGCTGGATCAGAGACCTACTTCTAAAACTCTCTCTCTCTCTCTCTCTCTCTCTCTCTCTCTCTCTCTCTCTCTCTCTGTGTGTGTGTGTGTGTGTGTATGTATCTGTCCATGTGTTCATGTGTAGAGAGCCAGGGGTCAACATCAGGTTTTAATTCTGTATTACTGTCCACCTTACTGTTTTAAGAGCATCTCTTCCTAGACCCAGAGCTCTGTTTCAGATAGATAGGCTGTCAGCAAGCTCCAGGGACCTGGTTGTCTCTATCCCTCTCAGCACTGGGGTTACAAACACATGTGGCCACATTAAACTTTTACGTTGTGTTCTGGGGGTCTGAATGCAGGATCTGAACTCATGCACGCACAGTAAGCACTTTAGCCTTTGAGCAGTCTTCACGTTCTCAGTCCCCGATAACCACTTTTAATAGCTGGAGTGTGTCATGTCCTATGCGGGGAATGATGTGTGCCTCAGGTGGACCGGGGGTCACAGGCTTCTTTGGATGAGTGAAAAGGACACATCACACAGGCAAGTCAAACCAGTGATGAATACAATGCAGAGAGATTTCCGAGAGAGAGAGAGAGAGAGAGAGAGAGAGAGAGAGAGAGAGAGAGAGAGAGAGAGAGAGAGAGAGAGAATAATGCACAGGACTGGGTATGGGCACGAGAAACAGAATAGGATTGCTAAGCATCAGTCTTCACCCTAACAGCGTACACTAATGGTGGTTCTTTTGTTCAGAGACTGCATAGCACCTAACTCTTTGGCTTCAGACTCATGCTCAAACTGCTTGTCAGAAGCTGTTTTTTTTCCCCAAGATAGCAGCATCTCCCTCAACACAACCTAAGGGGACCTGGCTCTTGGGAGAGTCTGCCCCCCACTTCCCCCTCTCATTCATCCTATTAATTAAGTAATTGTTTCTTTGGCATCTCATTCTGCTTGTAGGCCAGAAGGACATGGATTACATTTATCTTCTTCATTGTCTGATATCTGTCCTGAATACAGTAGCTACTCAATACCTATCTATTGAGTAAATCAATAAAGCCATTAGAGATGGCACTGACTTCTAGTATGCATTTGGAAAAATCCCTGAATTCTGAAGATTTGTGAAAAGACTTATTAGAACTTTAGAGGCCGGAATCGACCTCTTCCTATGAAAGAGGAAGACTCAGCCCAGGGATGGGCGGGAGCTTGGCTAGGCTACTTGGCAAGACATTGATAGGTCCAGGCCAGGGTTCTCTTGGAGCACAGGGTTCCTTTTGCAGTAGCTCTGGCTATTTGAGTTGAAATAAAGTAAGTTCTTGGAAGCTGTGTCTCTTGCAGTGTGGTCTTTGCCTCTGTAGTACAACTCGGGGTAAGCTGGGGAGCGCCCTGGGGGTACCACCTCTCCGCTGCCTGCCCTGTGTTCGATATCCTAGTGCTCCTACAACGTACCCTTGTGTTGTGTTTTGGCCAGCCTGGCTGCTGTTATTGCCAATTTGAAAGGGCCACACGACTGGCAGATCTAGCCGAGAACGTATTTGGCAAAATGATCTAAGAGATCTTCTGCGTGGAATGCAGAAATGATGTTAATGCGCATGTTTGCTGAGAGACACACACTCTATGAAGAGAGAAGCAGGCAGACGCTATAACTGAGGGGCCTGTGAACTCAGTGGAAATAGAAGATTCCAGATAGACTGTGATGATTTGAACATGGAATGCCTCTTAGAGGCTCATGTGTTTTGGAAGGCCGCGGACCCTCATTGAGGAAATGAGGGTAGATCTTGAGATTTACAGCTAGGATTTATTTTCCTGTTCTGTGTCACTTTCTGGGATTAGTGAGGCTTGGGAAAAAACAGGAGGGTCAAAAGAGCAGTGCTCTGTAGGTTAGAAGGCAGCAGAGTGGCCCCTCTCCCAAGGAACCTGGGCTTTGAAATGCCATCTTCTTCACCGTCGAACCCCATCTCCTGAGCTGTGAGCAAACAGCCTCATGCTCCTGGCATTCTGCTTCTACTGCCATGATGGACTCTTGTCTTGAAAACATGAAGGTGTTGCCAGAGTACCGGGGATGCTAAATTCCCCTAGAAAGGCAGCTCCTTATTGACGCTATAAGCTCAGGGGGATGGGGGTGGGGTGGGAGGGGCGTTCCTGGGATGGGATTGAAATCAAGTGACCTTTCAGTTTAGCAATGGCCCTTGGCAGTGCTCTATGCCTCTTTATATCCCCTCATCTGCCTTTCCTAGTGCGGCCAGAACTTCCTGGGGTAGGAGGAGAACAGAGAGCTCAGGAGATAGGGTCCGATGATGGAGAAGATGGTGCTTCAAAAAAACCCAGGTTCCTTTGGAGTGGAGGCACATTGCTGTCTTCTAACCTACAAAAGCACTGTTCTTTTGACCCTCCTGTTTTGTTCCAAGCCTCACTTGGCTGTGTTTAACAGGAAAAGTTAACAGGAAAACAGGTAGGCATAGGTAGGCCTGGCCTGATTTAACCTCTGGAGGACTCTAAGAGACCTGAATCTCTGCATCCGCCTCTGAGAAGCATAGGTATTGAGGCTCCTGCAGCATCCAAAATAGCTTATTTGTCCACTAACCCCATCTCGGTTGTAAATCAAGTTCCGTTCTGGTCATAGTCACCACGCAACAGTTGGGAAACCATTTCAGTACTTTAGTGTCACTGATCCCAGACCATGAAGGCAAAGCAGAGGAGGCTGACGGAACCACAGGGTGTCCCCAGAAGGGAGGGGTTGAGCCCCTGGGAGGAGTTGACTCCCCCGCCCACAGTACATTTCCTCCTACAGGGATTGACAACCATTTTATCGTACATTATTGTATCATAAGGCAAGCCTTTTATCTAGACAAGGCAAATCTCAGCACACTCATTACCTGCCTTCTCTATAGGCCACATGACATGCCAACCCCACGTTCTATGCAGCCTCTGAGCCTGTCTCAATACTCCACCCCCCAGGAGAAACTGTCAATAAACTGTTAATAAAGAGTGTGTGTACTGCGAGGGGCTCTGGATAGGTTCCTTAGGTGTTCTGTAACAAAATGCCAGGAGCTGAGCAGCCAGAACCAACAGGTTATTTCATATCATAGTGCTGGAAAGAGTCTCAATGTGCCAGCAAGACCATGCTCTTCTTAAAGGCTCCTGGGGAAACTAGTCTTCTTTCTCTGCGTAGTCAGTGACGCTGTGTGGCTTGGTGATACTCTGTCCGGTTTCTGTCCTCACCTCCCCACAGCCCTCCCTCACATGCATCTGTGCCCACAGTTTCTTCTTTTTAATTAGGATCCCAGTCTCATGCTACCCCAGTATAGACTCCCAGAAACTTGGCCTTTTCCACATAAGGCTACGGCTACATACATTTTGGCATGGTACGCCTCAACCCAGCGTAAAGACCTACTCCTGCTCAGGACCCTTATGCTTGCCTCCTATGTGACAGATGAAAAACCTGAGGCCCAGAGGCAAGAAGTGATTTGATGACTGTCAGGATGCAACCAGCAGGCACAAAGCAGAGCTCAGAATTCCAGACTCTTTTCTGTGCTATATCTGAATGAAGCATTCAAATCAAAATTTCTCCTCTTTCCTGATGCACATGATCGAGGTTCCTGGGTTGGGTCTGCAAGTCCGTGCCCTACAGGGTAGCAAGGCTAAACACACAGAAATGATTTGTCTTAGTTAGGGTTACTGTTGCTGTGATGAAACATCATGAGCAGAAGAAAATTGGGGAGGAAAGGGTTTATTTGCTTTGACTTTTACATCGCTGTTCATCACTGGAGGAAGTCAGGACAGGAACTCAAGCAGGACAGGATCCTGGAGGCAGGAGCTGATGCAGAGGCCATGGAGGGATGCTGCTTGCTGACTTGTTCCCCATGGCTTGCTCAGCCTGTTTTCTTATAGAACTCAGGACCACCAGCCCAGGAGTAGCTCTACCTATGGCAGGCCTGCCACATCAATTACTAATTAAGAAAATGCTCTACAGGCTTGCCTGCAGCCTCATCTTATAAGGGCATTTTCTCAGTTGAGGCTTCCTTCTCTCACAACTCTAGCTTGCGTCAAGTTGACATAAAACTGTCCAACAGATGGTGATTCTTGCTTGTTTTTAATTATTGTTATTATGATGATTATTATGATTATGATTATGATTATGATTATTATTATTATTGTGTGTATGATGTGTATGTGTGGTTGTGTGCATACCACAGAGCACATATGGAAGTCAGAGGAGAGGTCTGCTCTCTCCTTCAATTTTTGCATGAGTTCTGGGGCTTGAACTCAAATCATCAATTTTTGTTGCAAGTCCCTTCACCTGTTGAGCCAGAGCACTAACTAGCCCATTACTTTCTAGCTACAATGCCTTCAGCAAAACAAGTATTTGTTGTTGTTTATTTTATTTTGTGTTTTGAGGCAGATACTCATTATGTAGACAAGACCGTCGTTACACTTGAGGCTGTCTTACCTTAGCCGCCTGAGTGCTGGGTTTGCAGATGTGTACTACTATATCTGCATGGAACTGGGTTTTAAAAAGTGTCACTATCTTGTAGAGTCCTGACATGCCATATGATAATTGTCCCTTACCTTGTTCCCATATCACCCTGCACTCACAGGACTATATGCCCAGTGAACATTAGATAAATTTGATATGTAATAAGAAATGATAAATGAGAACCCATTGAGTCTATTGCTCTTTTTCTGATTTGCTAGGAAAGACTTTTGAATACTAATCGCAGCCTGGGAAAGGTGGGAGCAGCTGGAAGTCTCTAAGCAGACAGTGTTAAAGATACAGATTAGAGCGGGATCAGAAGTGGGGACGCTAGAGGCTGCCTATCCTTGTTTCATTTACTTTGTGTTCATTAAGCTAATTTCCAGGGATAGCAGAGTCTGTGGGTGGTGTTTCTGGGCTCTGCACCAGACATTCTACTGAGTGCTGTGATAGTCACTGTAAATTGTAAACTTGATGGAATCTAGGATTACCCCAGAGATAGTGGGTTTTTGGGTTAGCCTATGATTGTCTGGATTGTGTTAACTTATGTGGGAAAAGCCTGTTTTTACCGTCCCCCTTCTCTCTCTCTCTCTCTCTCTCTCTGTGTGTGTGTGTATATGAGAGAGAGAGAGAGGGAGGGAGGGAGAGAGAGAGAGAGAGAGAGAGAGAGAGAGAAAGAGAGAGAGAGAGAGGAGAGAGAGGAGGGAGGGAGAGAGGGAAGAGAGGGAGAGGGAGAGAGAGAGAGAGCAAAGAGAGAGAGAGAGAGAGAGAGAGAGAGAGAGAGAGAGAGAGAGAGAGAGAGAGAGAGAGACTGTTTCCTGGGCAGGCATCCTGAACTGTATACAACACAGAGAAAGAAAGCTGAGCACTAGGAAGCATTCAGAATTCTTTCTCGAGTATAAACACAATGTGACCATCTATTTTGGGCTCCTGTTGCTTTCACCGTGGCAAACTGTACCTTTGAGCTGTGAGTCAGAATAAACCCTTCCCCCCTCAATGGTTTGTACACTGAAATATGCATGAGCCACCCAGAAGGATGGGAAGGGTAGTTTCAGGTATCAGTGGCACGCGTGGAAGTGTAGCTACAGAGGCAGTAGAGATAGTGTGTGGAGGGGTGTTGTATTGGGTATAAAATAAGAAGAGATAAATGATACCAAGGGTTAGATAAGGAAATGAGCACATCAGCTCTAGAGGGTAGGTGTGATGTGGAAATCACCTGTTGCCTAATAGTATGCTGATAGGGATGGAAGTAGAAAGAGGTTAGGATAATTCTCCATCCCGTGTTGCAGAAGGGACCCCATAGGACTTTGAAGTCAGGTGGCAGGGAGCCAATGTGCTGAACTGGAGGATGCCTTTACTCTCCAAGAGTATTCTGTGTTGGTTAGCTTGTGCTTCATATGTGAACAAGTGGCTTTCTCCTGGGGGACCCTGTTATTTTTAAATTTAAAATTTTTTGTCACATATGTCCTATTTTAACTTCCATTTTTTTTTTTTTTGTCATATATGTCCCCACTCTTTTCTGCCCTTCTAGCTATTTCTGCTGCCCTGACTCTGAAGATACTGTGGCAGTGGCCAGTTTGCTTAGGACAGACATTGGTATTTGTCTGACAGTTGTGTATGGATTGGTCCTTTAGTGAATTGATTTTTTTTTTTTTTAGACATTGACTTTTGCTCCTTGCTTTTGGGTCCACACAGTCGATTTCCATAGATCCTTGACTTTTCTCTGATTTCTACACTGACCTCCCAGGCTTCTCTTTTCCTGCACATTAAAAAAAAAAAAAAAAAAAAAATAGAGGCTCACAGCCACCCTCAGCAGGGCACAGGCCCCTAGGAGAAGGGTGAATTTTAATAACAATTGTGAGCTTTTTAGCCTCCTCAAAGGCAAGGCTGAGGTAATGGAAGACATTGCTACAGTTATTATTTGATACCACATATATTGGTTTTTTCCCCCTTTAAATCATTGCCTGGGGCTCGATGTGAAATTGGTTTTTACCCTCCTTGCTCTTATTGCAGCCTTCAACGCTCTCATTCCATATTTAACTTTTCTGCAATTCAGCACCTGCTCAGTTAGCGTACTTCTCTTCCAGGCTTTTACTGTGGGACACCTGCATTTTGATCTGTCTGAACTGTGGGAGATCACAGTGTCCTCACTGCCTAGCCTTCTAGAACTTCTCAGCCCATGTGAGGGCCAAGGAACCTGAACCCAGCTAAGGCTGCTCCTGCACTCTACCAAATATCGGGGTCAAGAGTGGCCTCTGAGTCCACACTCCTGCTTTGAAACAAGGCTCTTGTACTTACCTGCTTTAGGCAAGGTTAGGCCTAAAGCTCCCTGCCTCAGGCTCCTCCTCTCTAAAAACGGAATTCTACTATTCCAGGACTTTAAAACAATTGGGCTAGTCTATGTTACACACCTAGCAGGATGCCTGCACACACTAAATCCCACACAGCCTTAATTAACATTTTTTTTTTTTTTTTTTAGTTATGTAGCCCTGTTCCCCTTTCAGCATATTTGGACAGCATCAGGAGGCTTGGACTCTGTCCCAAGCACGGTTGCTCAGTTTCTGCGCGACTTAGGTCTGTCACTGTTCCGAAATTCAGCTCCCTCCTCAATTAAATGAGACTAATAGTCTCAGAGCAGCCTTGCTCACTGCCTCTGGTTACACAGTGACATGATGGGTGTGAGTGGGCTCTGTAAATGTTAAAGAGCTCCCTGCGGGGAACAGCAGCAGGAATCTCTGTTCTGTGAAGGAATGAATTAGGGAAGATGGTTCTTGGGTGAGGCATCTTGCTTTCAGGGAATAAATAACCTCTGTAGAAATCATCCTGTCCCTCCTGATAGCCTTTCTGGGGTACCACTCATCAGCACCAGGGTTCTTAGTCGCAAACAGCAAAGAGCAAATGCTGATTACTTACATAGTCAAGACTTTATTGAGTAGAATTGAGCAGCACATAGAGGGTTCTGGAACATCAGAGAATGAGGAGACTATGGATCAGTAAGGAAAGCCACCTAATCAAGAAGGGTTCGGGTGGGAACCACTGATGCCAATCAAACACAGATGAGATGAGGCTAAAGTGAGGAAAAGGAAGTGAAGGAAACTTCTAAGGCTCAGGTGGTAAACAAAACTTACAAGTCTCAGAAAGTCCATGAAATTTACAAGACTCACAAACCTCTCTCTTCCTTAAACTGCCTTTGTCAAGTATTTTGTCGCAGAAACAAGAAAATAAGTAGCACATTATTGACTTCATATTGTTAACTTGATAAAGCTGAAAGTTCTCTGGGAGGAGAAGCATTGGTTGAGCAATTGACCAGATCAGATTAGCCTGATGACATGTCTGTGGGAGTTAACCTTGATTGGCAGTTGCTGTAGGAGGGCCTAGATCACTACGAGCAGCACCATTCTCTGGGAAGGTGGTCCTGAGCTATATAAGAAACCTAGGTAAGTATGAGCCATCAAGCAGCATCCTGCATGGGTCCTGCCTCCAGGTTCTGGCCTAGAGTTCCGTCCAGGCTGGATTGTGACCTGGAAGCCTAAATTGAAGAAACTGTCGCCTCCCTAAGGAAGTCAGAGCGTTTTATCACAGCAATAGAAAATCAAACTAGATCGTTGTTCTATACTCTGCCGATTGTTTTATTTGCTTTATCCCTTTATGGCTTGTTTTAAATTTTTTTTTAAAAAACATTTTAGTGTTGGGGAGATAGCTCAGACAAAAGTACTCACCTCAGAAGCACGAGTTTGATCTCCAGGGTGCATATAAAAAAGATCCAGGTGTCGGTACCAGGTATATATTGTTTTTTGTTTGTTTGTTTGTTTGTTTTGCTTTGTTTTGTTTCATTTGAGTTGTGGGCTAGTAAAATCCCTTTAATCTCCAACCATTACAGGGTGTTGATCATGCTCTTTGTTATCCTCCAGAACTTGATTGTAAGACCCTATTGTTAAAGACGCCATATACTTGAGTTATAAGGAGATGAAGTATTCAAGATGGCGCTTGCCTGAAAGCTTCATCCCTATTGGCTAACTTTTTATAGTGCTGGAAGGTTCTACACATGATACCAGGAGAGAAAAGTAAGCCATAGCCTTACCCAGCTATGAACCTTGTGGTCTATAATAATGGCTGGCCTGGCAAGATAGGACCACTGGTATAATACTAGCATGAATGTGATGGGAGTGACCAATGGCTTTCGGATGGGATTTAATGACCATTCCACAAGAAGGAACTCATACTTGGTACTACTCACTAGGCCAAAACTTCATGGCTGGCTAGATCATAGGACCTAGGAGAGAGCATAATACTGTTTATTCAGCTAAATGGACATAGCAGTAAGCTGCATCCTAAGTTCTTATCTCTTTACACATATATTAATGTACCTACAAACCTTCATCCATAAAGTTTTTTTTTTTAATACAGTAGTAAGTAATTAATACAACTGGTCAATGTGCAGAGAATATAAGCCTGTGGAATGCTCATTTCTAAAACAGGACTCTGTATCATACCCCCTCCGAGGATTAATGTTCATTGAGGAAGAGGGGGCAGAGGTAGTCGGCATCTGTAGTAAGACAGTATTTGCCAAAATGACAGGGCTGTTGCACACACAAGGCCATAGATGTTGACTGTGCTCACAAAATCTACTCACGATCAAGCTGAACAAAATGACAGCCTGGATGGGGAAGGGATCAGGAAGTCCTAGCCCTATTTGAGGAGCTCTTGGCAACTGATGGACACTGAGGAGAAAGAGTCAGTTTTATTCTGGGATGTGGACCCTGAGAGTTTACCCATGGCACATTAGATTCCCCCGCCACGTGCTCATGCAGATAGCACTAAGTGGACTCAGTGGGCTTAAAAATAAAATACACATGAAGTTGGGGGAGGAAATCGGAGGGGAGGAAGTTAGAGGACGGATTTGATCAAAACACATTATATGCATGTATGGAATTCTCAAAATAAGAAAATTAAACATGTGGTGGGTCATGTATGTAATCCCAGCTCTGGGGGATAGAGTCAGACAGGAGCCTTCCAGATGCTCCTATCTGGCAATTTGTGCTATTATTTCTGGAGGAAGCTGTTGCCTATGCCTGTATCTCAAAGCGTGTCCTCTAGGTTTTCCTGGTTTCACAGACTGAGTTTAAAAACGTTCTTTCCCTTCTTTAAGGATTTGTTTTTACCTCCAATTGTGTGTGTATGTGCACATGAGTGAAGTGCCTGTAGAGGCCAGAAGAGGGCACTGGATCCGCTGGAGCTGGAGTTACAGGAGGTTGTGAGCTCCCTGGTACTGATGCTGGGAACTGAACTTGAGCAGCAAGTGGTCTTAACCACTGAGCATCTCTTCAGCACCCCCCTTCCTGCTGCTACTTTATGAAATAGCTTAAGAAATAGTTTTGTTCTTTAAAGTTCTGGTAAAAATCCATCTGTACATCTATCTGGTCCTGAGGTTTTCTTTGCTGGGCGAAATTTTATTACTGCCTTGATTACTTATTGATCTGTCTAGAGTTTTTAAAAAAAATCCTCTTGGTTCAGTTTTGGTAGTGTGTGTGTGTGTGTGTGTGTGTTTATTTGTGTTATACATAACATACATATGTAACAAAATAATCCTAGATAATCCTCTGGATTTCAGAGGTGTTTGTTATGACATCCGTAAGTATGTTAATTTGTATTTCCTCTTTCTTTCTTGGTTAGTTTGGCCAGGGCTTTTGCCAGTCCTGTTAATCTATTAAAAGACCCAGCTGTGTCTTGTTCTTTTAGTTTCTATTTCATTACTTTCTGCTCTAATTTTTTTCTTTCTTTCTTTTTATTATCTTTGGGTTTGGTTTCACTTTATTTTTACTTTTTTTTTTTTTTTTTTGGGGCAAGGTGTTTTTTTTTTTTTTTTTTTTTGAGGCACAGGCTGATCTCAAATTCACAGTAATCCTCCTGCCTCAGCCTTCCATGTGCTGAGACTATAACCTGATCTACCATGCCTGGATTATTTTTGCATTTTTAATGGCTTTAATGTGTTTGTTCTTTAAAAGGTTAGCTCCTTTTCCCACAGCTATAAGAGCCCACAGTTTTGTTTTGGCAGTGGAATGAAATGGCATTTAACCACTGTACTGAGAAGCAGCCTTCTTTAGATCACATGTCCTGAGATACTAGATTATTGTGAAATGTTGAATATTTTTCCAGTTGGATTTATAGTTTATTTTCCTGATACTTCTTTGGTGTGGATAAGTGTGTTTTGATATACTTTACACTGTTTTACTGGGTAGGGACATGTTTTCTCTGTAGAGCATAAGTGAAGTGTTTCCATATGGCATGGGTGGTGTGGGCTATGCCTCTGGTTTTGTCAGCATTGGGTGGGCTGCTAGGCTTAGGAACTGATCTGTTCTCTGGTCCCATTTGGTATAGTGCCCCACAGTCCTTTTGCTGTTTTTCCATGCTAGAGCTGCTGGGGTGGATGACTGGGAGTGGGTGATCAACCCTCTCTACTTTCTGTGGCCACTTGAATTCTTAGTCATTGGCTAGGATCTTTGGGGTGTGGCTTGTCCTCTGGTCTTTGAGTAAAATATTTGTTAAAGCTTGTGTATGGTTGGGTTGTGTGTGGAACAAGATACAGCTCAATGTTGGAGCATCTATAGACACTGAATCATTTTCATTCGCATTGAACTCACAGAGATCTGTCTTCCTCAGTTTCCTGAGTGCTGGGTTTAAAGGCGTGTACCACTGCACCCATAAACACTACCTTGTTTTTTGAGACAAGATCTTTTAGTGGAACCTGGATTTGCAGAGTCTAGGCTGGCTGGTCAGCTTCAGGCATCTGTCTGCTTCTGCTTCCTCAGTTCTGGGATTATAATTGTGTGTCACCACATCTGGCCTTTTACCTGAGTGCTGGGATTGCCACTCAGGTCCCCATGCTTACATGGCAAGCACTGTACTAACAGAGCCATCTCCCCAGTCCCTGTCTAACAATGTTTTTATGCTTGAGTTTGCTTACTCCCCAGGAAGAGGCAATAGAAATGCTGAGTCTTTATGTCTTAGTTGTGAAAAATAAGTGCTGTGTTGCACATAGAACAGCAGGAATGCCTGACACACAGGAAATGCTCAGCATGGCAGCCGTTATCACACTCTTTAGAGAGTCTTACTTTTAGTATGTGTGTACATATGAGAGTATGGGTGTGTATGCCATGAATTCATGTTACAGTTATATGACTTTATTTCTTCCAACTGAACTTACTTTCGTCTAGAAGGCAGAATACAGAATATATATTCTAGACATTTCTAGAAGGGTGCACTCAGATCCTTCAGTTTAGTGGACTTAAATTTCAGCATGTTTAAAGTTCTCCTTACCTTTCTCTCTTTTCTTGGAGCTGACGGTCCAAAGTTGTCACAGTTGGGGTATGTTTACTGTGGTGTTTGAATGAGAATGTCCCCCATAGGCTCATATATTTGACTACTTGGTTCTCATTTGGAGGAACTGTTGGGGAAGGATTAGGAGGTATGACCTCATTGGAGGAGGTATGTCACTGGAGACAGGCTTTGACATTTCAAAAGCCTATGCCATTCCTAGTTAGCTTTCACTGCCTACCTGCTGATAAGGATGTAAGCGCTTGGCTACTTGTCCAGCATCATGCCTGCCTGTCTGCTGTCATGATTCCTTACCATGACAGTTATGGGCTCTAATGCTCTAAAACCATAAGCCCCAAAATAAATGCTTCTTTTTTTTTTAATAAGTAGCCTTAGTTGTGGTGTTTTGTCATGACAATAGAAAAGTAACCAAGATACACACCCTGTCCAGAGTTTCAGTTATCAGTATGTGTTGGATGGTGGTAGTGTCATCTTGAGCTATCTGTGGATGCTCTCTGTCTTTCATCCCATGTGGTCCCCATGGTGGTATCATCTTGAGCTATCTGTAGATGCTCTCTGTCTTTCATCCCATGTGGTCCCCATGGTGGTATCATCTTGAGCTATCTGTAGACGCTCTCTGTCTTTCATCCCATGTGGTCCCCATGGTGGTATCATCTTGAGCTATCTGTAGATGCTCTCTGTCTTTCATCCTATGTGGTCCCCATGTCTTCTGTCTTCAGAATAGTAGAAAGTTAATATTACAGGTCTGCCAGAGAGAAACCAAGAATCTGGGAGAGGGTTAATGATTATGTCCAAGTTTCTCATCTTCCTTTCACCACTTTTTCCCTTTCAGCATGAGGAATTTTCTAGTAGTGGGAGGGTGTGTGTGTTGATGGGCATTCTTTCCATGTTTCCTTGTTATACTTGAGATCAAGCTGAATGGAAGAAATTTTTTTCTGACTTTCTAGTGAGTTTTTTCCCCTATACTTTCTCGTTCAGGGGATGGCTTGGACTTTGAATGTCCTAACCTAGTTAATGAGTGGAGGAGGATTTTGATCTTGGGATCAAGATGAACTAGTGTCTTCATTCTATGCCAAGCCTGTTCAGTAAGTCCTGTTGCTGCATGTCCAATATTCCAGATAAGGAAACAAATGCAGAGAACTTGAGTCACCCACATAGACAGGCATCAACCTAGATCCAGTTCCCTGCTTTGTGGCCAGTGAGTGCAGCAAGCCTTCTGCAGCCTCAGCAGGACCACTCTGCTGGCTATGCACAATGATAACCCCCTGGGCCTTCCTTAGCCACCACCTTCCAAGTGGCCTATTTCTCTCCCGCTCCAGGGATTGGCCAAGCGATCTATGCCTGAAATTGTATGATGCACCAATCTGTGAATGTTGGATTATCTAACTACCTGGATTAGCATCGACAATGATGAGTTTTCTTGTCTTTGATCCCATTCCTCACCAGATCTTTCCATTTCTGGCTGGACCAGGAAGTCTTATCATGCAGACACACAGACACATACTGTGGTGATTCACCATCATGAAAACTTCTCTTACATTCTAAGAGAATGGAACTTTTGCTGGACCTCACAGCTGAGTTAATACTCTACCCTAAGGTCATTCACCCTGAGGCCACTTAAAATTGAAGACTGCTATCCTACTGCGTACCCTGCCTGTTTGTTTAACCTTCTGAGGGAAAAATAATAGCCAGTGTTACTTGCTTTGGATTTCCCATGCAATCAGCTTTTACAATCTCAGCTAATGCATAGCTGTAATCTTAGGTTATGCACTCTTCCATGCTCCTCATCCATGAATGGTGTATGCTTGATTTGTATGTTATGGTTATAAATGCTGGAAATAGCAGATAGGTTGAGAGCAACTTTATAAAATAAATACCCACCATAAACATTGGAGGTGACAAGGGTACAGGTTGATAAGGCTCTGTGCAGTGATGTTTGCAGTCCTGCTTGTTCTTGGGATGAGTAGAGTTTTACCTCTTGTTAAATTGTTATTATTTTTTTAACCTCTTGTTAAATTCTATTGAAGACTTTGGTAAAGTGTTCTCCATTCCTTCCCCAATGTGATGATTTCTGTGATGTTCAATAAATGTAGAGCAAATGCTCTTTATTGGGGACACAGACACAGAGACAGACAGATACACATGGCAGCATCCAGGCAAGCACAGTTTCAGATTCAAAAGATGGTGGAAGACACAGGGAGTGACAAGCAGAGAATTTAAAGTCTATGTCATATTGGTGAAACTACTCTAGAAGGAAGTCTTTTGGCTTCTTTTCTGTAACGTGACGCTAACACATTTTGAGTACTCTGATGTTGTCACTGATGTGTTTACACACTGAGTAAATGGCATATATAACCATATGGAATGATGCAGGTGGACCCCTGGGGAAGCCTCTATTCAGCTGGGCCTGGGTCCTGGGTTGGGACCCTAAACTCCTTTCATTCCAGCCATCAACCTTGTGGCAGGGGATGGCTAAGGCCACATCTGTTGCTCCATTGGCATGAGCCAGAACAGAGCTCAGTGGGAGGGGGTATTGATTTCACAAGAAGCCAAGACGGCATTTTCTTTCTCTTTGGAATCTTTGGCTGCGGCCCCTGAGATGGCTAAAGGCCATCATTTTTTAAATGGAGGATTAATTAGAATAGATTTCTTTAACTCAGGATGCCAGTAAATCTCATGGCCCTCAGCTATTGATTTGTTGCTGAACAGGAAACTATGGGTCCCAAAAGTTGTGAGGATGGGCGTTCAATGTATGTGTGTGTGTGTGTGTGTGTGTGTGTGTGTGTGTGTAGGCTAAAAGTTTACACACAGTGTGTTCTTTAATCTTTACATATTATTATTATTATTATTATTATTATTATTATTATTATTATTATTATTATTATTACTACTACTACTATATTGAGACTAGGTCTCTCAGTAAACCTGGAGCTAGTCAGTTAGCCTAGAATGACTGTCTAGCAAGCCCTGGGAATCCTCCTGTTACAGACATTTGCCTCCGTACCCGACTTTTACATGGATTCTGAAGAACCAAATTCATGTCTTCATGCTCACACAAGCAAACACTTTACACAGTGAGCTCAGGGGTTTAATTCTAACAAAGCAGAAAAGCAGAACCCAAGATGGCATTAGGAGATGTGAGGAGTGTGGTTGGAGGGAGATGGCCCGAGGGCCTTTGTGAGTCTATGAATGTAGAGACTGTCATTTCCTATGAACACTGTGGCTGAGAAATTGAAATGGACATTTGTGAACCTTGGAGGCTGAGATGATTGCGAGCAAATTACTACTTAGATATCGGAGACATCGGTTCTTATGCAGATAATTGAGTTCTGAGGAGAGAGGTCATGGTTCCTTCAACTTCCCCATCATCTGAGAGTCTACATTATGATAAGTTTCAACTTTTGTCCTCTAGGTAACATCTCCATTTAATTCAATTCAACACACATTTATTAGCACCACTGTGTTGGCTGGGGACGGGCATAAAGAAGCCAATGGTAGACGCCACTCTCTTGAGGATTTGGTGGTACCTGATGCTACCATGGTGCGTTAATTAATTTTCTTGCTATTGAAACAATGTATCTCCTGAAGGTAACTTCAGGAAGAAAGTGCTTATTTTGGTTTACATTTGATTATGTGGTCTGGCACGGTAGGGCACACAGAGGGAGATGAACGCAGGTGTTCAGCTCTCTCTCCTTTTTATTCAGACTATGATCCTGACATCTGCAGTGGTGCAGCCTGCACACTGGGTGGGTCTTCCCTTCTCAGTTAGCCCTTTCTTGAAACATCCTTACAGATGTTCCCAGAGGTGCATTTCCATGATGATTCTTTATCTAGTCAAGTTGACAGTGAAGGTCAAGCATTGTACGGCGTCAGAGCATCCCCTCTGACACGGTACTCATGTGGGATGGGGGTGGCAAATTCTGAGAGTAGAGGCAGGGAAGTTTTCATGAATGGTAACCTTAAAACATGTTTTAATTTTTATTTATGTGTATCTCTCTGTGTATCTTTCATGTGTGTGTGGGTACACATAGAGACAAGAAAAAGGCATTAGATCTTCTGGAGGTGTAATTACAGGCAGTCGTGAACTGCCTGATGTGGGTGCTGGGAACCAAACTCCAGTCCTCTGGGTATTAGAATGAGCTCTTAGCAGCTATTTTTTTTATTACAAATTAAAATTTTTCACTATGCCTTTTTTTTTCCTACACTCAACTCTTCCCACATTACCCCTACCTCCTTACCCATTCAACTTTATGTGCTCACACTCTCTCTTTTTCTCCCTCTTAAAAAAAAAAGCAAAACAAAAATACTAGGGGCTGGAGAGATGCCACAGCAGTTAAGAGCACTGGCTGCTCTTCCAGATGACCTGGGTTCAATTCCCAGCACCTACACATCAGCTCACATCTGCCTACAGTTCTATTTCCAGGGGATCAGACACTCTCACCCAGACATATATACAGGAAAAAAGTCAATTCATATAAAATAAAAATTATAAAAAACTCAACCAAAAATCAAACAAAACCCATAAACCCACAAAAGATATACTTAGTAATGGACCAGGGAGGAGGAGAGGATCTCCTAGGGAAGGTATTGAATATAGTGTTATGGGGAGATAAAGGGGAAATTAGAATAGAAGGATTAAATAGGAGGAGAGATAGGAGACAAGGATAAAGGAGGGAATGTGGGGGAGGGACAACTAACTAACTAACTAACTAACTAGCTAACTAACTAACTAACTAACACTAAAGCCATATGGACACTTACTGTCCTAAAATATATACATATCTGACAGCAGTCATGTTTGCATGTGCTGATCTTTGGCACAGGGTTTCAGAGAGAGCAGTTATCATGAAGAGGTCACGTGTAGCGTGTCCTTGGCCTCTTTCTCTGGGTTCCTCTGTGACTGAAGCTTGTCAAAAAGCAGACTCAAAGAATAGAGAGTCCCCAAGTTGCAGAGGGACTGATGAGCCAGATGGGGAGCTGGACTCGGATTCCGTTAGTAGCTAGGGGCTACAACAAGCTTTGAGGAGGAGGAGGAGGGCTGTGATCAAACAGTGATGTGGCATGGATGGATGGGGTTTGAGGTATAAAATAAAAAAGAAGTGACAGTAGTTAGGAGGGAAAAATATATGAGCCAATGGAAAGACAATGTGTATACACTCTCTGACCTAAAATAGGGTCTACTGTCATTGCCACTTGGGTCTGAGGCCCAGAAGATTTGTGGGGTGGAAAGAAGGAATACATTAAAAGTGTCTTTTAGGTTTGTGCCCCAAATAGGATTGATATTTTTCTCCAAATTGCCTTTTCCATGTCTCTTGCACCCCACCACCCAGAGTTGGATGCTGTAAGTAATGAATTTAGGACCTTGGATTATTGTGGCTCAGAGGCCAGCTTGCAAGCAGAAGGTTGGCCAGATGGACTAGTAGCAGTTTTAATAGAGCTGGGAATTTGGGTAGTAGGACAGCATGTGGATGTAGTGCAAGGCGACCCTGCCTCTGACTGAGAGATGAGGACACACAAGGCACTGTCTCCATGACTTCTCTGCTCCTATCTTGTCCTTTAATGAAAGCTTCCTGGCCTGAGGAGTCTGTGGTGATAAACAAGGAATGTGCCCTCTTTTTAATGTACAACCCCTGGCTTTCAATACAGGGAACTATTATAAGCTCTGTCAGAGGCATCAGGAAGGGAGTCAGCTCAGAGGTCTGGGGCTGTAGCTCAGTCAGAAGATTGCTCGCCTAGCATGCACGAATCCTTGACTTCGAGCTCCAGAGCCACACAAAACCAGCCATGGTGATTCATGAGCCTGCAACCCTCAGGAAACGGAAGCAGCAGGATCATAAGTTCAAGGCTGTTCCCTCCTACACAGTAAATTTGAGGCCAGCTAAGGCTATACGAGACTGTCTAAGAACATGCAAACAAAAGAAAAGAATGGCCAGTCTGCAGTGCAGCAGCCCTCTCTGGAGTCTCATGTCCCCTCCTTATTAGATTTGTGACAGTCACAGTGTCCTGTGTCTCAGTTGAAAATATCCTCCATGCTAGCATGTTCTGAGTGGGCTGATGTGACACATACAGTACCTGGCACATTTTTAGGTGTTGAATACATGCTTGCATAATGCCTCCACACATTGTTGATGATGAGCTCCCGGCAAGCTCCCAGAGGGCCACTGGGTTCCAAGCAAGCCCAGAAAAACTGCCACTTATTGGTTATCCTATTCATTTTCAAACTAAGAGTTACTGCAGCACAGCAATTCATAACAACTCAGCAAGGTCCCTCTAGTCTAAGATTTGTTCCTTGGTCACAGACTGACAAGATCATGCTTATAGAAAGGCTTAATGGCTGAAAGCTAAATGCTTTTTAATAGTCTCTCTATTATCATCCATCTATCTATCTATCTATCTATCTATCTATCTATCTATTATCTATCTATTTATCATTTATCTCTATCTACCCACTATCAACCTATCTATCTATCTATCTGTCTATCTATCTATCTGTCTATCTATCTATCTATCTATCTATCTATCTATCTATCTATCTTCTATCTATCTATTATCTATGTGTCTATCTCCCTCTCTGCACGGATATGTTAAACACACATAGGGAAATCCTTTCCAGTCTTGGTGTTCCTGTGACTATGGAAGTTAGTCCTCAGTAAAACATTGACCAACGAGGAAGGAATAGAGATGGAAGAAATGAAATTAAACTCTCAGGATTTGGATATGAAAGGGAGTGAGTAAATCAGTTGGAAACCAGGGCCACGTCCAGAGTATAATCATTTTCTCCTATGAACAGAGGGGACTTACAAAATATGGAGAGAGTCAGGCAGGGTCCGGGATGTGGCTTCTCCTGGTGGCTTGCTTGTTGATGGGTGGTGGCATCCTTTGAATTGGACTGTTCCCTCTAGGAGGGAGGTAGAGACTCCTAAGCCTCAGGAGGTAAACAAATGTCGCATGTTTGGGAAAAAGAAAACTTTCAAGATTCTCCAAGGTCTCTCCTTATCTTACAGATGCAGTTAGCAATTCCTTGGGGAGGAGATTCCAAGCAGTCAAGCTGCTGAGAGGAGATTCTTAGGCCTGGGGATCTGCCTGCAGACTTTTCAGAGAGCTCTGGGGTTGCAGCTTCCATGAGCTGCCACCTGTGTTGGGGTGCACTTTATGATGATACAGCTGCTTTTGTGTCATCGCCCCTCCCGTTAGTAACCCGTGCAAACCCACTGGTTCACTGCATTGAACTCCGGTGCAAACATAACTTTGGCCTGTCATTGGTTCCTTTTCTGGGATGAGTGCACGTGTGTTGCATCTCCCCAGGGAATGACTCTCATGCAGCTGTCTTCCCTGTGCACACCTGGAGCTCTCAAGCCTGGAGATAGGGAGACATGAAGGAAATCTGCAAAGTCCTCACATCCTGGGAATTCAAGCATCACAGGAAGGGAAGAAGGATGGGTGAGTCTAGTTTGTCTATTTAAAATCTACTCCGCCAAGGAGATCTTCGACAAAGGCCAGCGTCTCCGAGTGACTCAGACTCTGCCTGATGTAACAGGCAGAGGTGTTTTTGTAGCCTGGGTTTCCCCACTCCACAGAGGCACTCACAAGAAGCCTTATAAGGCTTCAAGACTGGCCCAATCAGCACCAGCCACATCCACTGTGTGGCAAGGACGCTGGTAATAAGAACAATAGCATTACAGTAGAAGTCTGGGGCTGTCCAAAATGCCTTTTGAAGTGGAGCATTTTGGATAGTGGAATTTTCCATGAAGCTGAGGATTTTTCCATTTGAATAGAGACTCTAGTCTTTGTGTTTTAGACAGATGGGATCAATATCACATTCCTTATTTGCCTGGAGAGAAGAAGTAGATGATAGTTATTATTCTGTACCATGGATATACTGTTCCCAGAGGGTTAGTGAACCACACTGCCTTGCCCTAGACTAAGTGTGGGAAGCTTCCAGATTAAGCTCTGCTGCCTGCTGTTTAGTTTTTCTGACTGTTCAGAGGCCAGGTGTCTCTGCCTCTAATTTCTTTCTCTTTCTCTTCCTTTTTGTTCTCTCTTTCTTTCTCTGTGTGTCTCTGTCTCTTTCTGTGTCTCTGTCTCTCTGTCTCTCTCTCTCTCTCTGTTTCTCTCTCTCTCTCTCTCTCTCTCTCTCTCTCTCTCTCTCTCTCTCTCTCTCTCTGTGTGTGTGTGTGTTGGTTTGAATAAGTAAGCCCCCCACCCAATAGATTCATGTGTTTGAATGCTTGGCTTATAGGGAGTGACATTATTAGGAGGTGTGGCCTTGTTGGAATAGGTGTGGCCTTATTGGAGGAAGTGTGTCAACATACATATAGGCTTTGAGGTCTCCTATGCTCAGTCTCTGCCCAGTACGAGACAATCCCTTTTTGCTGCCTTTGGATCCTAATGTAGAACTCTCTGCTCCTTCAGTCCCATGTCTGCCTGCCCACTGCCATGCTTCCTGACATGATAATGGACTAAGCCTCTGAAACTGTAAGCCAGCTTCAACTAAATGTCTTCCTTTATAAGAGTTGCCATAGTCATGGTGTCTCTTCACAGCAATGACACCCTAATATGGCAGTGTGTTTGTGTACATGTGTGCACTTGTTTATGGAAGTGTGCACACCTGTGTGGAGACCAGTGGTTAACAGGAATCTTCCTCAATCCATGCCTTTTCTTTAATTATTATTTTTACGTACATCCATACATATAAATATATAAATAGAACCCACTGAGTCAATTAGCATTGCTTGTATGTGTATATAGAATAGGGATAACTATGTGGCATTGGATAACCAACCAAGGGGCTAATTCCTGGGGAGGACTAGTTCTTCCTCTCTTAGAAGGCATCTTAATTGCCTTTAGCTCTTCATCTAGTGGGAGGCCTTATGAGTTTCCCCCATACTCATTGCCTTGTCAACTGGGACTAGCTTCTTTAGGTAGCCATATTGTTGAGATTTCATGCATGCAGCTTTCCTGTCATATATAGAGCCCCACAGCAGACTCTGGCTCTTATAATCTTTCCATCCCATCTTCACTAATGTTCCCTGTGTGGTAGTTGCATCCACTGGTTCTGGGCACCCCAAAATAAGTTGTTCTCTGCATTTTGATCAGTTGTATGTTTCTGTTTTTTTCTTTTAAATTGTTTTTCGTTTTGGGATTATAACATAGTCACATCATTTCTCATTTCCTCTCTTCCCTCCAGTCACCTCCTACATCTCCTGCTCCTTGTTCTTGTTCAAATTCACGGCCCTTTCACTGATCGTTGTTGGTTAGCCCCAAGATATAAGTGCCGCAACGCACCTTTGAGGATATTTTGCTGTGCTGGTCAGCTACAAAGTATTTCAGCAATGTTCATTCTTAGCAATTAGAGAAAGTAAGATTAAAACAGCTTTGAGATTTCATTTCACACCAGCCAGAATGGCTAAGATTAAGAAAACAATTTACAACAAATTCTGGTGAGGATGTGGAGAAAGATAGACCCTCAATCACTGTTGGTGCGATTGCAAACTGGTACGGCCATTCTGGAAATCAGCATAGAGAACTTTTCAAAAGCTAAAAATAGGTATATTATACGACCCAGCTATACCACTCCTTGGCATATGCTCAAAGGACTTGGCATCCTACTCCACAGATACTTGCTCAGCCATGTGCATTACTGCTCTATTCACAATAGCTAAGAAATGGAAACAACCTAAATGTCCTTCAGCTGATGAACGGATAATGAAAATGTGCTTCATATATACTATGTAATACTATTCAGCTGTAAAATGAAATCATGAAAATTTCAGGTGAATGGAAAGAGCCTGAAAAAAAAAAACATATATTGAATGAGGTAACTGAGAAGGACAAATGCAAGGTATTGTCTCTTATTTGTGGTTCCTAGCTCCAAATATTTAGATATGAAAGTAAAAAGGCATGAGGTAGGCAAAGGAGCTCTAGAGAAGGGGATAGAAGGGCACAGGTGATAAGAAGCGGACACTGGAAAAAATGGGGACAGAAGAGTGACCTTAAGTGGGGGAGTGAGAGGGATAAATAACACTAAAGAGGCTTGGAAAAACTTCACAGACTTATATTATTTTATGACTAAAACCACATGTAAGTGTATATGTATACATACACACATATATGTGTGCGTTACATATAAAGTATACATATACTTTAAATGAAGTTACACAAAGGATGTACTCCCTTTAGGGCCACAGTCTATCCAACACAACCCTAGCACCAAGCAAGGGAAACCTCCCATTGAATCATTAGTCATGGGGGTCCAAGAGACTCCCCACCCCGAAACAATATAGGCCACTGTTGTTGCTCTTTACTGCCTCTAAGAATTTGAAGATAAGCCTTTATTGTTGAAGACACCATGCACATTGGACACAGGACTTGGTGGGCTCAAGCTGGGACCACCCCAATCCTAATATATTGGAGGCGGGGCCTTCAAAGCTTGAAGTTTGAAGCTCATCAAGGCCGGGAGCTTTCTTTCCTCAGTATTGGGATTGCAGACATATACTGCTGTGGGTGGCTTTTACATGGGTGCTGGGAGTTGAACTCAAGACCTCATGTCTGTGCAGCAAGCACTTAACCATCTCTCCCACTACCCCCACCCACTCTTTCCCCCTTCCTTGAGAAAGGGCCCCGGCTGTGTGTGTATGAGGCTGGCCTCAAAATAATGACTTATCTATGTACTAATCCCTAGTTCTGAGATGGCACTTCTTTCTTTCCTTTTAAAATGTTGCTTACCCCTGTGAGGATATACAGGGGGAGGAGGTCCCCCTCAGTCACAGTCATAGGGGAGGGGAGTAAGGGGGAAATGGGAGGAGGGAGGAATGAGAGCATACAAGGGATGGGATAACAAGTGAGATGTAATATGAATAAATTAATAAAATATATTTTAGAAACATTGCTTACTTATTATTTGATAATTTCTTATATATAATAATCATATCCGCCGTCAATTGTCCTCCAGTCTTCTGCAGCCATCACGACTCCTCCTCTTCTCTTCCTTTTCCTCTTCTTTCTTGTCACTCTATTCCGTATTCTATTTTTTTAAAAAACAGAGTAAGTGTAACAAATGCTTCCTTTTTTTGCCTGCATGTAGTATCTGCAGTGCCTGAATGCTTGGCGCCTGTAGAGGTCAGAAAAGGGTGTTGGAGCCCCTGGAACTGGAGTTACAGATGACTGGGAGGCGCAATGTGGACGCTGGGAACCAAACCAGGGTCCTCTGCAAGAGTGGCAGCTGCTCTTAATTGCTGAGCCATCTTTCTAGACCGCCCCCCCCCCCATAGTCCATTTTTAAAAGTTGGGTTGTTTGTTTTCTTGATGTTTAGTTTTTTTTTTAAGTTCTTAATATTCTAGACACTAATTCTTTACCAGATGTGTAGCTGGAAAACGTATTCTCCTATCCTGTGGGCTATATGTTTATTCAACTGACAATTTCCTTGGCTTTACCAAAGCTTTTTAATTGTATGAAACCAAATGTTGACCTTATTTCCCAGTAATCAGTGTCCTATTCAGAAGTAAATAATTGATGAAATCCCATAAAATTAATATATTTCATTCCATTGATATATTGTAGTAGTGACATGCTGTTTTTATTACCATAGTTTTGTAGTGTAGGTTAAACTCAGGTGTGGCCATACTTCCTGAAGCACTCTCTTTACTCAGGAATGCTTTGGCTCACCTGTGTCTTTTGTCATATGAACTTTAAGATGGTCTTTTCAGTTTATGTGAAGAATGCCACTGAGCCTTTTTTTATTGAAATTACACTGAATCTGTGGTTGTTTTGGTAGGATGGTAGGATTTTCATAAACCCGACGCTTCTGATCTATGAGCAGGGGAGGCTCTTCCGTGTTTAGGCATGCATGCCACATCATTTGGTCTTACTCTTCTCTTGGACTTTTGTCTCTCTGAAATGGTCTCTGTCTTGAGAGGAGGATAGAGTACTGAACACCCAGGAGGAAGCCTCACACATTTATTAATGAATTGAAAAAATATACACACAGAGAGAAACACACACACAGAGATAGACCAGAGAGAGCAGACAGAGACACACTTGTGTGTGTGTGTGTGTGTGTGTGTGTGTGTGTGTGTGAGAGAGAGAGAGAGAGAGAGAGAGAGAGAGAGAGAGAGAGAGAAAGAGAGAGAGCAAGTTCTTACAGATATCTCTGTAAAAACAGGACAGAGTGGTAATTTCTTTTCCTTTGGAAGTCACTATTTTGTGACCCCATAGCTGGTTGTATCAGTGGCTGCAGCCAGGGTCCACTATATCTTTAGAGCATCTCTGATTCCTTGATCCTGGGGCCTTTGTTCTCCCCAGAGTCTTTAGCAGAAACCTGTGGGAGTGCCCATAGCTGTATGGTCCACAGGAAGGGGATGTATTGAAAGGGAAAATTTTTAGTTAGCATTAAAGCAACCAGAACAGCAGAGCTCTCAGCTCTCTAACTCATAAGTGCAGGTCGGCAGGTATGCTAGCCCAAGGTCCCAGATGATAAGTCACAAAGAATGTGGAGCTAAGAGACAGAGGCCTATTGAGTATTCCAGGGACCGGCTGGCTATAAAAGATAGGGAGGGTACACAAGGACAAATTCCTGAGAGAAACAGGTACCAGGCATGGTCGAGTGAGTAATGAGCCAAGACCCCTCATCCGATCTTATGGTGTTTGCTTAATCCCCCCTTGAGGCCCACACACAATGTTCCAGGTTTGAGTTTAACCAGATGTGTCGTTAGCTCAGATAAACATCTACCCTTGGGTTCCGAGAAGAACAGGAACCAAGGAATGTTCCGTGTGATTAAGTCTGACCTTACCCCAGATCTGCCTACGCAATTTGCTGATGTTCAATATTTGAAACAACCAATCGTGTGTGGCCGCGCCAAAACTTCCCGCTCCCCCCCGACCTTTGTCCATATAAACCCCAAACCCCCTGGGCTTCTGGGTCGACCCCTCTGTCTCCTGCGTGAGATACCTGTCGACCCAGAGCTCCGCCAATAAACTACCTCGTGCGTTTACAGCAAGACGGTCGTTTGTGTGTCTTTGGGTGCGCGCATCCCAAGGCTTGAGTGAGGGTCTCCCTTCGGGGGTCTTTCAGTATTTCACTTGCCTGAGTTTTTTCAAATTTTGACATTTTGTGTGTCCTCCTGGCCTGTCTTCACTTCATAAGTAGCTCTGTCCCCTTTGGAAGGCAAGCATTGCCAACACGGGGGAGGCAAGTCCCTTTCCCAGTGTCTGTTCAGTTCAGCATGCAGACAGACCCATCAGAAAAAGGGGGCTTCACACAAGCAAGCTCCCTCCTTTTTTTATGCCAGTGGGAACCTGCCTCTTGAATATAACATCATGTACAGACTTGCTCCATAGAAACCCTGTGTAGCTCATTTCAGAGAGTTCCTGGGGTGAGAAAGACCCCGGTGAGCACTGGATGCTTTTGCCCTGTGTGTCACACAGAGTCCTGTGTCCTGCTTCTCTCTCTCTCTCTCTCTCTCTCTCTCTCTCTCTCTCTCTCTCTCTCTCTCTCTCTCTCTCCCTCTCTCTCCTTTTATTTTCCTGCTCTCATGCTTTTTGACTTCAGACCCATCCTCAAAAACCCATGCTTAACAAAAGCCACTATAAGGTGTTGATGTTAGTTTTTAAGCTCTATTTTATTTGGTGTGTTGAATTCTTTACATCCCTTCCACCAACCCCTTAACCCTGGGTATGAGGAAGAAGGTTACTGGGGAGAGGGGGCAAAGACTCCTTTACTTATCCCAGCTGTTTAGGGTCAATGGATTATTTTGAGGGCAACACCAATCTCCTTCAACAGCAAAAGCAGCAAGCAGTCTCCTTCAAGCTGCAGCATTGAAACATTTCTCTCCGTGTGCCACACTGTCTGTGTCTGGCATCTCCAAACTGCTACATAACACATGCCACATGCCTCACTTTCTCTCTCAGGGTTCTCTTATTTATCTCTGAGTCCTAGACCACAGCTCTCTCCGTGCCACTTGAGGAAGGCCATTACCAGCTGGCAAAGACCAAGCCCTACACAAGGCAATTATTGGCTCTCAACAAACTAAAGCCTAAATTAAAACCCCACACTTGAGATTAAAACAAAAACATATTTACATAACATAACTGAACAAGGAAACCAAAACTTTCATTACAATAGGGGGATTAGGAGTGAGTACAGGACCTCAGGCTAGGGGGAGTTTGCACATAAAGTACAACTTTGCAATTGTGCCTCTCCTCGATACTATATGGTTGTGTCAATTCCCCTCCTGTTGTGTTCTCTATCACAAACACAGAACATTCTACGGGAAAGCACACACAGTGGAGGTGAGGACACTGAATTTTAAGTGGCTCCTCTGTAGCTCTTTCTCTTCACAGAGTGTCTAGCCATACAAGATGCTTTTTGAGGGCAGGAGCCATGTATTGTGGGAACACTTGTTGATTCTATTTTCTTCACAAGCTTGTTCATGGGTGGCTTACTGAGTACATTTGAAAATTCTCACAGATGCCAAATTCTTCTATATTTTCACCTCTAGTGTCCTGTCTTCCTGTTCATTGGTGGCCTCAGCCAGGGGAGGTTATGAATGGACTCTGGCTGCTCTTTCTTGCTTTTCTTGATGCAAGTTGACAGGTAAGTGCCTGTCTTTTGATTATTTGTTCACTTATTCAAATGCCTTTACTGAAAATTCAGTTAGCTGGCGGGCTCTGTGCCAGGCTTGGGGAAGATGACAGTGACTGTCTTGGTTGGGATTTCTATTGCTCTGTTGAAACACCACAGCCATAAACAACTTGAGGAGGAAAGATTTCATTTCAGCACACAATTCTCAGGTTGTACTTCAATGCTGAGAGAAATCAGAATAGGAACTCAAAAAGGGCAGGAGCCTGAAGGCAAGAGGTGATACAGGGGCCATGGAGGGGTGCTGCTTGCTGGCTTGCTCCTAAAAGCGTTCTCAGCCTGCTTTCTTATAGAACCCAGGATCACCAGGCCAGGGTGGCATCATTAATTACTAATTAAGAAAACATACTACATACCTACCTGCAGTCTGATTTTGTGGAAGCGTATTCTCAACTGAAAGTCCCTCTTTCCAAATGATTCTAGCTTGTGTCAAATTGACATAAACTAGCCATCCTAGTGATTATGGTATACTCCCATAACAGAAATACCTGAAGGAATGAGGTACATGGCTGGTATGGTGGTTAGCTTTCATAGTTAACTTCACACAACCTAGAATCACTTGGGGAAAAAAAATCCTCTATGAGGAATTATCTACACAGTGTTGGCCTGTGGCAATGTCTGTGGGGGACTCTTCTGATTATGTTAATTGATATGGGACTACACATCCACTGTGAGTGGCACCATTCCCTGGGTTTGGGTCTTGGACTGTGTAAAAGTGGAGAAAACAAGCTGAGTACTAAGCATGCATTCGTCCTCTCTGCTCTTGACTGCAGTTGAGAGATGACTAGTTAGTTTCTGGTGCCTTGGTTTCCCTTTAAGGATGGACCATAAACCGAAGTTGTAAGCTAAATCAAACACATTCTTCCCTAAGCTGCTTTGGCCAGGGTGTTTTATCAGAGACAGGAATGAGACTAGAAAAGATGACTGCTGAGAAAGCAGGGCTGCTGGGATGAAAGCATCTACACAATGACTTGGATTAGGAATAAGAATCATTTCCTCAAGAAGAGATGTAGAAAGAGGAGCTTCAGCAGGGGCACTGGGAAGGACTGAGCAGGGCAGGGTCATGATGTCCTGACTTTGAGCCCGTTTTTCTATTATTGCATCACAGGTAAATCTCCAGGAGTCATTTCCTGGTCTGAGGTACTGGGATTCAGTGAAAACATACTTGCAGCAATGCTGGGTACAAATCTATAAGGACTGATGACAGCCTCACAAGGCTCCATGGTCATTTTCCTGGTTTCTATTTTTTCTCTCTCAAGACAGGGTTTCTCTGTGTAACTGTCCTGGGACTATCTCCTTAGACCAGGCTGGCCTCGAACTCACAGAGATCTCCCTATCTTTGCCTCCTGGCACAGGGACTAATGGTGTGCGCCACCATGCCTGGCTGGCATTCTCCCTTTTTAACTCAGTTTTTTAAAAAAATATTTTTTCAAGATTTATTTATTTATTATGTATACAGTGCTTGCCTGCATGACAGAAAAGGGCATTAGATCACATTACAGATGGTTATGTGCCACCACGTGGTTGCTGAGAATTGAACTCAGGACCTCTGGATGAGCAGTCAGTGCTCTTAATGTCTGAGCTATCTCTCCAGCCCCCTTTAAATCAGTTTTTAAGACAGCATCTCACCATGTAGCCCAAGTAGGCCCTGAACTTGCTATCTTCCTGCCTCAGCCTCTCCCAGTGTTAGCATTACAGGCATGTGCCAGCATACCTGGCTGTGCCTGGTAATGTTAGTTGTTGATATGCTTGCTAGATAGTCTCCTCTTAACCACAAGATGCAGGGACCCGTGCATGTGCTTAGAAAATCAGGATTCATTTGGAACAATATATTGTTTATCGAATACCTCATAAAGTTGTTCTTTCTGGAAATTAATTTTAATTATACTAAAAATAATGGAAAAGCTGGGCATGGTGGTATACATCTGTAATCCCAGCACTTGTGAAGCTGAGACAGGGGGATGGCAAGTTCAAGGCCTCCTTCAGCTACTTGGTGAGGGCCTGTTTTAAAAACACCAAGGCTGGAGAGGTGGCTTGGTGGTTAAGAACACTTTCAGAAAACCTGAGCTGGATTCCAAGATGTGGTAGGTGGTTCATAACTGTCTGTAGCTCCAGCTGCAGAAGATTTGATGCCCTTTTCTGGCATCTGAAGGCACCACATTTCATGTGCCTTTAACCATATACAGATACACATGCACTTATATGTAAATAAAATAAGACTTAAAAAATTCAACATTATTATAAATGTAGGTTAATTGATGCATGAATTTATTTCCTCAAGTGTTCCTTTATGTCTTAAAGTAGTGGCATTATACTCTCTTCTTCTGTAGTTTGTAGACGTTTCATCATTTTTTTGTCTTTGTTCTTTTAATCAGTGTGTGTGTGTGTGTGTGTGTGTGTGTGTGTGTGTGTGTGTGTGTTCTTGCTGTTAATGGGGACACATGCTCTTCATTCTATAAGTTTATCTTAAACCCGACAAATGCTGAATTTGATTTTCTTTTTGGACTAGTTTGTTTCAGGATTCTGCTGGCTTTCTCTGGCTTTCTGACATCAGTGATTGCGTCTCTGTGGTGATTTGAACGTGAAACATCACCCATAGGCACATGTGCTTGCACACTCCATCCCCAGCAGGTGGCACTGTTTGGGGAGGTTAAGAAACCTGCAAGAGGCAGAGCCACTGGGGGTGGGATTTGAGGATTGACAGCCTGGCTGTACTTCCTATTTTCTCTCTGCTTCTTGTGTGTAGATGAAAGTGATTGTTCACTCTCTTGTTGTCATGCCTTCTTCACTATGATGGACTTTATCCCTCTGGAACTGTGAGCTTAAATAAACCTCTTCCTTCTTTTCTTTCCTTATTTCCCCTCCCTCCCCCCTACCCCCATGTGTCTGGACATAATCTGTCCTGTTATGTCAGGTAGTGATTTTTAGAATTGGGGCAACAACATTCTGTGCATATATATTTACAACTGTTGTGTCCTTTGACTGTTTCTTTTATTACTATATCAGGACATTTTCTTTCTTCTTCTTCTTCTTTTTTTTTTTTTGCCAAAATTTACCTGAAGTCATCTTTGTTAGGTATAAGTGTGGCCACTCCTGGTTGCACTACATTTATGTGACATGCCACTCTTCATCATCTCACATTCTAGCTTTACCAGTGTGGTACATTTTATTTTTTTAATTAATTAATTAATTTATTTATTCACTTTACATTTAGGTCATGGCCCCCTCCCTTCTCTTTTCTTAGTCTCACCTTTCCTTCTACACCCTCCCCTGTTCCTCAGAAAAGGATAGCCCCCCCCCAAACACCCACCCCAGCTCATTAAGAAGTCATATCAGGACTGAGGTCATCTTATTTCCCTGTGGCCTCACAAGACAGTCCCATCAGGGGGAAATGATGAAAAAGCAGGCAACAGAGTCCATGTCAAACGCAGCCCCTGCTCCCCTTATTACTGAACCCACATGAAGCCTGAGCTGCTAATCAGCTACATCTATGTAGAAGAACTAGGTTCAGCCCATGCATGGTCCTTGGTTGGTGCTTCAAGACTCCACAGGCCCCTCTGGGCCCTAGTTAGTTGAATCTGTTTTCTTCTTGTAGATCTCTTGTCATCTCTAGGTTCTTTTATCCTTTCCCCTACTTTTCCATTACATTACATGCCCTGTGCTTCACCCAATATTTGTCTATGAGTCTCAGCATTTGTTTTGAACTGCTGCTGGGTAGAGCCTCTCAGAGGACAACTCTGCTAGGTTCACTTCTGCAAGCATAGCACAGTATCATTAATAGTTGGGTCTCTTCCATGGGGTAGGTTTTGGGTTGGGCCAGGCATTATTTGAACATTCCCTTCTTCTCTGCTCTATCTGTTCAATCTTTATCCCTTATGTTTTGTAGGCAGGGTAAGTTTTGGATCAAAGTTTTTGTGGGTGGATTGGTGTTCTCTTTCCACTAGGAGTCTTGTCTGGTTAGAGGGTATCCTTTTAAGTATTCCATAGTCCTTGCTACTAGGAGTCTCAGCTAGGGTACCCCTTATATCCTCCTAGAGGCCTTTTCTGACCCAGGTCTCCAGCTTGTCACAGAGATGCCCTCACCACAATTTCTCATTTCTCTGCAGGCATTCTGCCCTCCTGACCCTGCTCGCCATAGGTCTGACCTCCATCCACATTTCTCCCTGCACTCTCTCTCCTACCTTGTTCCTTTTCTTCAACAATTACGTATGTCTATTCTGTTTCGCCTTTTGAGTGAGCTTTAAGTATCCTCCCTTGTGCCCTCCTTGTTACCTATCTTCTTTGGGTCTGTGCATTGCAGTGTGTTTATCCTGTACTATATGGCTAAAATCCACTTATAAGTGAGTACATACCATGTGTGTCTTTCTGGGTCTGGATTACCTCACTCAGGATGATCTTTTCCAGTTCCATCCATTTTCCTGCAAATTCTATGATTTCCTTGTTTTTAATGGCTGAGTACTATTCCATTGTGTAAATATACCATGGTTCCTTTATCTATTCTTCAGGTGAAGGACATCTAGGTTGTTTCCAGATTCTGGCTATTACAAATAAAGCTGCTATGAACATAGTTGAGCAAATGTCTTTGTTGTATGGTAGATCATCTTTTGGGTGTATGACCAGGAGTAACATAGCTGGTTCTTGAGTTAGAACTAGGAAGGATAGCAGGCTACCAAGAAGAGACGATACCATATGAGCATATACAGGGGGAGGAGGTCCCCCTCAGTCACAGTCATAGAGGAGGGGAGTAAGGGGAAAATGGGAGGGAGGAAGGAATGGGAGGATACAAGGGATGGGATAACAATTGAGATGTAATATGAATAAATGAATAAAGTATATATTAAAAAAAGAACCATTCCCAGTTTTCTGAGAAAGTGCCAGATTAACTTCCAAAGTAGTTATACAAGTTTTCACTCCTACCAGCAATGGAGGAGTGTTCCTCTTCTCCACATCCTTGCCAGTATGTGCTGTCACTTGAGTTTTTTTTTTTTTTTTTTAAATCTTAGCCATTCTGACAGTTCTAAGATGGAATCTCAGAGTCATTTTGATTTGTATTTCCTTGGAGAGTAAGAACTGAGCATTTCTTTAAGTGCTTTTTGGCTGTTCAAGATTCTTCTGTTGAGAATTCTCTGCTTAGCTCTGTGCCCCAATTATAATTGGGTTATTTTGTTTTCTGGTATTTAATTTTTTGAGTCTTTATGTATTTTGTATATTAGTCCTTTGTTGAATGTAGGATTGGTGAAATCTGTTCCCAATCTGTAGACTGTCCTTTTGTTCTGTTGATAGTGTCCTTTGCCTTACAGAAACTTTTCAGTTTCATGAAGTCCTATTTATTAATTGTTGATCTTAGTACCTTGAGCTGTTGGTGTTCTGTTCAGAAAGTTGTCTTCTGTGCCAATGAATTCAAGATTTTGCCTACTTTATCTTCTAATAGATTGAGTGTACCTGGTTTTATGTTGAGGTCTTTGAAACACTTGGGCTTGAGTTTTGTGCAAGGTGATAAATATGGATGTATTTGCATTTTTCTACATGTAGATAGCCAGTTAGATCAGCACCGTTTGTTGAAGTGGCTGCCTTTTTTTCATTGTATGGCTTTGGCTCCTTTGTCAAAAATCAAGTGTCCATAGGTGTGTGGATTTATCTCTGAGACTTCGATTTGATTCCATTGATCAATCAGTCTATCTTCATGTCAGTACTATGCAGCTTTATTACTATTGCTGTGTAGTATAGCTTGAAATCAGGGATGGAGATACCTCCAGAGGTTCCATTATTGCATAGGATTGTTTTAGCCTATTGTGTTGGTATTTTGATGGAGATTGCACTGAATTTCTAGATTGCATTTGGTAAGATGGTCATTTTTACTATGTTAATCCTACCGATCCATGAGCATCAGAGATCTTTCCATCGTCTGATATCAATTTCTTTTTTTCAGAGACTTGAAGTTCTTGTCATACAGGTCTTTGACTTGCTTTATTAGAGTTATGCCAAGATACTTTATATTATTTGTAGTTATTGTGAAGGGTGTGGTTTCCCTAGTTTTCCCCTCAGACCATTTGTCATTTGTATACAGGAGGGCTCTATGATTTTTTTTTGGAATTAGACTTGTATCCAGCCATTTTGTTGAAGGTGTTTATCAGTTATAGGAGTTCTCTGGTAGAATTTTGGGGGTCATATATTTATATTATCATATCATCTGTGAATAGCAATACTTAAACTTCTTCCTTTCTGATTTGTACCTGCTTGATCTCCTTGAGTTGTCTTATTGCTCTAGCTAGAACTTATAGCATTAGAATATCCAGTGTTTGTTGGGGGGTTCTGGTGGCACCATATTGCCTTGGTTTTTGTTAATTGTCTTCTTCTATTGGCATTTAGCCATCTGGTTGTCCATGGCACTGACTGTTGCCAGAACCTGCTGGGTTTCTCTGGACTTTGTGATCCAGTGAGGACCAGCTGCTCTCCTCAAGACCACTAGTAGAACTGAACAGAAGGCTGAAGCTGCATGTCTCTGGAGTCTGAAATCATCTTAAAGATTCTGGGGGAAGTCTGGAGGAACATGAACTTGCACTGGTGTTTCTGAGTCAGCTGCAGAACGGCTTGCTTTTTGAGTCGACATTGTGCTCCCAGCACTCAGGTTTGGCTGGCTTCTACTATCTTAGAACTGGCACCCTGTATACTCCTATTGTCCAGATGGTATCCTCAGGGGAACTAGTAGAACCATGGATTGGAGGTTTGGATGTTGTCCCTGGCATCCAGGCGCTATCATTGGGGAAATGGGAGGAATCAGAGGTCTGGTTGCTGGAGCAGAGTGCCCCTGAAACTGGGGACCCAGGCTCTTGTAGGCAGAAAGTGCCAGGCTCTATGAGCCTAGGACCATGAACAACTCTTGGACCCTGCAGACGGTGTGGGGTGGGGGTGGGAGGCTGAAACTATGCATCCCCAGCTCCCATGATGTTCCCTCCCATCCTGGAAAGACAAACATCTGCCACTCAGATACAGTAATCCCTGGCTGCTGCCATCTTAGAAGTCATATTTGTTTTGAAACAGGATTTCTCTGTGTAGCCTTGGCTGGCCTGGACTCACTTTGTAGAGTAGGCTGGTATCAAACTCACAGAGATCTGCCTGCCTCTGCCTCCCTAAGTGCTAGGATTACATGCTTGAGCCACTGTGTCCAGATAAGAAGTATTTTATCACAGTAACAGAAAACTAACACAATCTCATAACAATATTAATAAACATTATTTATATTTTGTTTTTACTTTTCTTGCCTTATTGCATTGGGCGGAGTATTCAGATAGTTCTGAATGGCAGTAGAGGTGGGTAAAAGTCTTACCTTATTCATGACTGGAGAAGGGGAGCATTTGAAGGACGTGTACCCAGGGGGTTTTCACTAATAGAATACTGTATTACATGTGGGTTTATAGGATGCCACTTTTGTCAAGTTAAAAATCTCACAACCCCAACTTTCTGAGAGATTTTTACAATTAGATGTTGAAGTTTTAGGAAATGTATTCTTTAATGAGATTAGTGACTTTTCTCCCTTTCACTTATGATTGCAGGGAATTAACACTGATGTTGTTTCTGATGCTAAGCCATGCTTCCCTCTTCAGCAACACTTGAATGTAGTAAGTGTTGGAAATCACGTTAAACACAAACATTTTCCTTAGGATCCTCATGTGGATGCTTCAGTGAATATGTATGCCATTGTTCCTAACTTGAAATATTCTTCCTCAGCCTTCAACAAAATTTGTATAACTTACATAATCAAAACTGACTGGAAAACGGTCTTGCTTTTGAATAGTTTGTGTGGGAATTAGGATGTCTTCCCTAGAAGTTTGAGATTTTGTGTAGCAGTTAGGCTTTCTGCAGAAGGTAAAGAAGAAAGGACATTTATCATCCTAATTTCCTTAATATCTGACTAGAAGATAACTTAAGATTTACAGTTCTCTATTATATCAGTTTGGTATTTACATATACAAACATATTTAGATATTTCACTTTGATTTTCCTACTTTTAAGAATGTAATACATTAAATATCTCCATTTACATTTCATTCATTTTAAGCTTTTCATTGTACTTTTAATTGTAGTTTTGAAAGTTTGCATACTACATTTTATATTTTGTTTGTTTGGGTTTTTTTTTGTTGTTGTTTTTGTTTTTTCAAGGCAGGGTTTCTCTGTGTTGCCTTTGCTGTCCTGGACTTGCTTTGTAGACCAGGCTGGCCTTGAACTCACAGTGATCCACCTGCCTCTGCCTCCCGAGTACTGAGATTAAAGGCGTGCATCATCACATTCAGTTTTAGAAACCTACACACATTATTGTTGGTTTCGAGGAAGTCATATTTTAGGCTTATTCATTTGTGTTATCTTTTTTTGTTCCTTTGTTTTATTGCTAGCTTAAGTCCTTGCAGTTCCATATCCCTTTGTGGAACAGGGTTTGAAAAAACACTGGGAAAGCAAAAGTGGAGGCAGGCTACAAGGCAGTCCCACCACCTGTCGGTGTAGTGATTTCCCTCCTTCAACCAAAATTTTCTTTCTCTTCATAAGTAAGCAGGTTAAAGCAGTCTTCCCAAAATTTTAGAAATGCAAAGTTCTGTCTTCTAAGTAACTATTGGACACCTCCTAACCACTCAGTGGCTTACGGTTTTTGCTTTGTTTTTTTGTTTTGTTTTGTTTTTTTTTTGTTGTTTTTTGTTTTAACACCAATAATCTTTACGTTATGTCAGTTGCTTTTTTCTATACTTTTATCTCTTAAACCAGTGGTCAGAGAGGATATAGCTGGGTTGCAGTGATCTATCTCTAGCTCATTTGAAGTACTGATTAGAACAGAGACTAAAAAAAACTCTTAAGAGTCAAACGATAGTGTTTGGAGATTGGTCTGAAATTCCACCCTTGCAACTTAAGAGCTGCATGTCCTAACCCCTCTGAGGACAAGATCCATCTTTTTCTGTAGGATGGTGATGATCCTGATGGGCAGGCCACACAATAGGTGGTCAGCAAGCTGGTCACAAGATGGCTCACGTATCCATGGAAATGAGAGTCCTGGCTTTGGTTTAAATGTCCCTGCACTCCTGGGGTTTGCAGAGAACATCTTCAGATTGTGTGTGGTTGTGTGTGTGTGTGTGTGTGTGTGTGCGCGCACACGAGTGCTCATGCACATGTGCATAGCATCGCCATGTCATCTCATTGCAGTCTCTGGGAGATGTTGGGCAGTGTGCAACCTCCTTATAATTAATGGATAGTTGGGTAATGGGTCTGGGTGACTCATCAGCCAGAGAAGAGGGATCCAGCTCTCCCACATTTAGTTTAATTGAAACTATAAAACATTTATTACTTTGGGCATAGGACAGTAACTTGGGTTTTTAAATATCATAGTGATGATTTCAGCCATTTTCAAACGGGAAAATGAGATTGGAGGAGACAGGGCAAGAACAAAGTTGCTGTGTCCATGTCCCTTCACCTCTCATGGCCCTGTGAGTGTGAGATGGGAGACACAAAAATGACCCAGTATCAGCACCTCCCCAGGTGCTGAGGTGATAAGAGGAACAGCTGTAGATGAAGCACTTTTATGTTGCTTGGTCCATATTCATGCGCAGGCTGTGGACTGTGCCAGCTGCTGGTTCACTGCTCACTGGAGGTCCCAGAGAATGGAGAATGGAGCAGGGATGTGATTCTTTGTCTTACCAGAGGATGCTGACCTTTCTTCCACACATTTCTGTCTCCTTCAATGTTTCTTCCTGCTGTATTGTTGCATGAGATTTAAGGGAAATTTATGAGCAGGATGAGGAGTTGGCTATAGTGAATGATTGCTTGCTGTATAACCATGAGGCGATGAGTTCAAATCCCTACCTCCACGTAAGAAGCTGGACCTATAACTTCAGTCCTATCAGAGATGAAGACAGGAGGGTTCCCTGGGGCATGATAACTTCCAGACTAGCTCAGATTTTACTGAGAGACCCTGTCTCAAGGCAATAAGACAGAGATTGGTAGCACAGGACACCTGATGTCATCTTCTGGCCTCTGAATGCACACATGGGTTGCATGTGCTCACATACTACCTACTCATGGGTGTGCACCAGAGACACAGGAGCTGCATTCTACTTATGCCCTGAAATTTACATGCCTTGTAATTTTTTTTAAAAAAGCATATTTATTTTATATACATAAGTGTACCACATGCATGCAGTGCCTGATGTGGCCAGAAGGTGGTGCTAGATCCCCTGGAACTGGAGTTATAGATGGGCATGAGCTGGGCGCTGGGAATCAAACCCAGGGCCTCTGAAAGAGCATCCATCGAGTGCTCTTCATTTCTGAGCCGTCTCTCCAGACCCTGTACCTCATAATTTAGGGAACCGGCTTCAAGTGCATGAGGTTTGGGGGTAGAGGAAAGATCATCAGTTGTTTGACTTTCTTTCTGTCCCCCTACTCATTCTCCTTTTTTTTGTGTGTGTGGGGAGGGAGTCTTTGTTTTGCACTCAGTTTAGAGCATGTGTATGTGGTGTTGTGTCTCTTTATTCCTTCCTGTTTCAGGACCACTCACAGTTCCGTAGCTCATTCAAATTCTTCCAGTTCATTCTTTTTTTTTTAAATTTCTTTTTCTCTTTGTTTTTGTTTTGTGTGGAAATAGGGATTTAATATATAGTCCAAGATATACTCACATCTACCACCCTCCTGCCTCAGCCTTCCGACTGCTGTGATTAAAGGCATGTACCACTATGCCTATCTTGGATCATTATTTATTTGTTTTGAGACAAAGTCTCTAGCTGGCCTCAAAATCACCATGTAACCAGGTTCAAGGATGATCTCGAACTTCTGACCCTCCTGCCTGAGTAAGCCATCACACCTGGCATATGGGGTGCTGGGATCAATCCAAAGCTCTGCACACCTAGGCAAGCACTCTACCCACTGACCTACACCACCACCGGCTCCTTACTTTTCTGTTTTATGACATGTAAGTTGACCCCAGAGCCTTGTGCATATTAGCCAAGTGCTTTACCACTGAGCTACATCCCAGGACTTAGCTCCTGGGTTTTTAATATTTGCAGAGTTCTTGATAATACATAGACATTGCCACCTTTATAGCCATCCCTCATGATCATAAACTAAAGTGACCCTCCCCCTGTGATATTTCTTAGATTCCTTGGGAACCTTGTAAATATTTTACTCCCAGGGAAAGAGCTGAGGCCTGCACCGTGCTCTATCCTTTCTTGGGAGCCAGAGAGCTTGCTGGAGCTTCTGTCATTGGAAGTTCTAAGCAATGCCTTCCCTCCGATAGCAACAGACATGTACAGAAAGTCAAATTCATTTTCTTTAATGAATCCTGTCTTTGGGGGCAATTATTGCAAACTAGGCATAGTGAGCCCAGAAAGGGGAGTTAGAATTGAGTCTGCATCTCCAGGTATCTGATCCTGGTCCACATCTTCCATGCAGTATTAATTAAAAAGCTGCTGCTGGTGCTCAGAGAAGGATCTGCCGCAGAACACTTCTTGGAGATGGACTCTGAACTTGTAATGAAGCAGCAGAACAAAAATAATCTAGCCAACATCATGCTGGCTTCAAGGAAGAATATACTAAAACATGAGGGTCCCGGAGATGCTGAAAGGTGCAGGTCACTTCTGTTTGTTTTCGCTGTTGATTTGTGTTTAAAGCAAGGCATTCATTGCTCTGCAGCACCTGCTGCCTTTGTCCCTGTGCTCTTGCTTTTAACCCCCCTCCTCCCTCCCTACCCCGTGTGTGTGTGTGTGTGTGTGTGTGTGTGTGTGTGTGTGTTCATGCAACAGTGCACATACATGCATTAAGAGGAGGCCAGGAGGCATTTCCCAGGAGTCAGTTCTCATCTTCTACCATGTGGGTCCACACGATCCAAATCCAGGTCATCAGGCTTGGCAGTAAGCATCTGTACCCACTGAGGCATCTCATTGGCCCCCCAAAAATATTGTTTTTGCAGAAGCTTTTTATGGAGGCTGCAGTTGATTTTAGATGTAGGTAACTAAGTACTTAATGAGGCTTAATGAAAAAAGGCATTTGAGGGCCGTGGATGCTGCTCAGTTGGAAGAGAGCTTGCCCAGTGCACGGAGTACCTCAGGCTCCATCTCTAGCCACGCAAAAGCCAGGTGTGATGGAACACTCATGGTAGCAAGCCTCATTTGCAGTCTTGACACAGCTGAGGTTAATCTTCTACTAATCCACACCTAGACCTCGCCCACCTTCCATCATTGGTGGTCTGTTAAAAAGACCACTGACAACAACGGAGCGAACGATTCTCACACAAAAATGAATGTGTGGTAACTATTTTTATTTAATTAATTCAACACGTGAGATCATACCAGTTCACAGGAGACTCAGACAGCATTAACCATGGGCTCTACTAAGAGGACACATGGGGATGGAACTAGTTGCTTGCACAAGCTAGGGGCCACTGTCTCACTTCAGAGCTCATTAGTATGTCTGTAGATGTTAATTATTTTGTATGGATATTAGAAATGTTCTAGTTAGCTTTAACTGTCAACTTGATACAATCTAGAGTCACCTGAGAAGGGAGTTTCATCAGAGGGCTTTTGCAGATCAAATTGGCCTGTGGGCATGTCTGTGTGGGGGTGCCTTGACTGATAATTGCTGTAGGATGGTCCATTCCCACTGTGGGTGGCACCATTCCCTGGTCAGATGGTGTTGGATGAGCAGACAGGAGCATTCTTCCATGGTTTCTGGTTCTAGTTCCTTCCTGAGTTCTGCTCTAACTTCCCCCTCCACAGTGAACTATGACCTGGAAGTAAAAGACATGGAATTTTTAAAAAAAGAAATGTTATTTAAAAGTTTGTAACCAGATTCATGTGCCTTGAGGCCATTTATAACTATGTTCTAACTCTGCTCACCTACTGTATATTTCACCCATTCAGAATGAACTGGATTTTAAAAGAAACATTGTAACAAATCCCAATCTACTAAGTTTCTTATTTTTCCTTTGTAACCCATCCATGGCCCCTGTGCAGAACAACGTATGGATGTATGCGTGTGAGATGACCTACAACTATGTGCTAGGAACAGTCAGGTGTTGAAAGCAAAATTCTTCCCCCAAATATGTTAGAAAAACCATGTGGGGATAGAGAAGTAATATGTTTGTGGTTTTGTGTGCTGTTTCAAGTCAGTAAGGCCAGAAGGAAAAAAAAAAAAAAAAGACTCAATCTTCTCCTTTATGAGACTCCTGTAAAAGACTGAGACAAACTTCCTCATTCCTTGCTGTTAGCATGCTTGCTGTGCTGTTCACTATATAAAGAGGATGGCCCTTGCTCAAGTATACATCTTAGAATAGACTCTAAGGGAGATGGAAGCTTTTCTGAATACATCAGAGCCACTCTTGGGTAAACACCAGTAATAATTATCTTTTGCCTTTTGTGCGGCATCATCACAATAAGCCAGATAAACCTTGTCCTCCCCCTCAGCTGAATGTCTTATCAATGCAACAGTATGAGACCAGGACAGGTATCTACCATCTCACAGCATTTGGAGATTGCTCCCCAGCATGCTGACTCCATGGATGATGGTGCTGCCTAGAAGGTTATTGATGGGACGTGTCTCCTTCTGAGGCTCCTGGCCCTGAGTGCCTCTCAAACATGGCCTTCTCTTCTTTATGGTGCCCCATGGCCTTCTTCTTCCTTTGGGTTTGACTTATGGTCTGCTGTTTCTAGAAAGTCTCCATTGGTCACTGCAAATCATTCTGCCTGGGTGTAGAAGGCCCCATGGAGACATCTTGAGTGGAAGTTTTTCTCTTTGCAGTCTGTGTCTATGATTAGGTCTTGTTGATTAAATGGCCTCAGATTCTTGGGTCTGAGTCCATCTGCAAACTGATGGAGCTCCCAAAGTGATTGGACCATTCTTGAGAGTGGAGAAAGGTATTTCCTTAATCCCTTTCCTCAGCATCAAGTGGCAAGGCGGACTCTGTCCCTCATGGCTTCCCTGTTCTGGAGTGATGGGATTGGCTTTCTTAGGCTGGATTCCAGCATCCCAGGCTCAATGTGCCAAATGCAGATCGTGTTGTTCCTGAGAGGACAGACAGCAAGAACAAGGTGCCACTGTGGTGTTGGTCCCATTTCAGGGTGAAGATCCTAGTGTGGCAGATGTCAGAGGGGACTCTCTTGGCTCTGAGGGTCCAACGTGGAAGCTGCAGTGCAGCATGCCAGGCCTGAAGGAGCCTCTGAGGGGTTGCCTGCCAATGTCTTTGTGTCCAGAAGTGCAGATGCCAAGCTTGCTGGGACAGTTCCAGAAGCAGGTGGAAGGGTTTAGTTAGCCACCCCAGAGTGCCCACTCTCCCCTCCCAGCACACACAGTGACCAACCAAAGGGATATGTCAAGATACCCATCCAGCTTTTCTGATAGACGCTCTTGGAGCTCTCCAGGCTCACATCTTTCTCTTGCTACTCTGCTTTTAGTTCTTGAGCCAAAACACTGTAGTTGCCAGAACAGCCTTTTGACCCCAAGTTGGCTTGTCTATTCCATTTTCCCGCTTCAGCATGTTTGCACCTATGTGTTTTGGTAACTTAATTATCCCACCAATCATCTAGCCTTTAATTCATCAGATAAATTCTTTTGGGGGGCAGGGAGCACCTACTTGAAATCTGGAAGAGACATGCTGGAGACCAGAGAAACTACAGACTGGCAAGACACAGAGGGAGAGACAGATGCCAGAGAGACTACTGCGGGCCTATGGTAGATTGTAGGAGCTGGAGGGGATCTCGGAGGTAGTAACTTTTATCTGGAGACTTGATGGACCCTTCACACTCTTCTGTTGTGCAATTAGGGTTTGGTCAGAGGAAGGAGAGGTTCAGGAGGATTGAAATAAAAGAGACATCTGACTCTAGAGACACAAAGGAGGGTGTGTGGCTTCTGCAAAAGAGTCTTTCTCTCTCTCTCTATCTCTGTGTATGTGTGTGTGTGTGTGTGTGTGTGTGAGAGAGAGAGAGAGAGAGAGAGAGAGAGAGAGAGAGAGAGAGAGAGAGACAGACAGACAGACAGACAGACAGACAGACAGACAGACAGACAGAGACACAGAGAGAGAGAGAGAGAGAGACAGAGAGTCAGAGAGACAGGCTGAGAGACAGAGAGGCAGAGAGGAAGAGACAGAGACAGAGTAGGGCAGAGGATCATTGTGTGGGAACTATCTTAGATGTCTTCATTAATTGTGTGGAGGATTCTAGAAGAGCCTTAAGGGGGAAAGTGAGAATGTGGTGAACAGTGTGGAGAACAGGCTGAGAGGGGTCAGCTGAGATGACAACAGAGAGACTATTCTGAGAGAAGGATAGCGTGACCTCGGGAGAAACATTCTCATACAGAGGGACGTAGTGCTGGCCCAGCCCTCAGGAGCCAAAGCTTCATTTCTTTATGGGGAGTGGTAACTGATGTTCTGTCTTTCAGGGTGAACTGGGGGGCATGTATTTTTCTCATCAGGAGGAGTTCATGTAGGGTAATAAAGGGAGGTTTGAGATGATCTTTCCCACTAACTCAGAGCATGGGGGTGACTACCCTGCCTCAGCATCTTCTGAAAGCAGTGTGTGAAAATGGCATTTTCACCCTGAGGCAGGGAGGGTCTCCTGTAGCCCAAACTGGCTTTGAACTCACTGTGTAGCAATGGATTACCTCGAACTTCTTGATTCCCTTGCCTGTGCCTCCAGAGTGCTGAGATTAGGGGTGTGCACCCCCCACAGCCAGTTCTCAGTGGTGCTTCCTGTACACTAGGCAGGTCTATGAAGTGAGCTATATCCCCAGCTATGTGTTGTTTTAGTAATGTCTATGTGTGTGGTTTATAAGGTACATTCGGTAAGCAATGATTTCTGGTGTGAAATTTTGGGCTGATGATGGAGGTCAGTTTAGTTAAAGACGTCTGTGTCCTTGAATGTATAGGAATCTTTATCACGTGATCCCATTCAGGAAGCAATTTCTGAGTTATTTGTGTGAGCATTTGCTCTGGGAAAGGGTCTCAGTTGGGTGCAATTCATGTCCACAGGGTATATGTCAAGGAAGACAGGGCAGATCTACAGGAAGCCATGCTGGCATCTAAATAATGTGTTCTAGGAGACATGCTGAGGGAAGCAGCGCTTTGGTGACATGTGTACCACCCACCTGGTAGGTAAGGGACTCAGGGATAACTGGCCTGGGGGATAGTTATCAATATGATTTATTTATGTTTTGCTAAATTTTATTAGTTTTATTTGTGTGTGTGTGTGTGTGTGTGTGTGTGTGTGTGTATGTTACTTTTTGGTATGCCTATGGAAACCAGAAGACTGCATTGGATCCCCTGGAGTTGGAATTACAGGCAGTTCTGGCCGTCTGATGTGGTAAGGGCTGAACGTAGGTGCTGGGACCCGAACCCAGGTCCCCTGGAAGAGCAGCAAATGTTCTGATAACCACCAAGCCATTTGAGCCATTTCTCCAGCCTCAATATTTATTTTTTCAGCGTATGTGCATATGCCTATATGAATTTAAACGTACCATGTGAATCAAGTGTTCACAGAGGCCAGACTAGGGAGTGAAATCCCCTGGAACCGAGCTTACAGGTGGCTATGAGCTGCCATGTGGGTGTTGGGAACTGAACTCAAGCCATGTGCTCTGCAAGAGCAGTAGGTGCTCTTAACTGTGGAGCCGTCTCCCAGTGCCAGGTTTTATTTGTTAAAATATTTTTATGTGTATTTGTATGTGTTTATGGGCACCATGAGTGTGAAGGTGCCCAGAGAAACTACAAAAAGCAGTCAGACCCTTAGATCTGGAGTTCCAGGTTGAAAGATACCACATGGGTGCTGGGAACTGAACTCTGAACTCTCTGAAAGAGTAGCCAGCATTCTAAAAACCAAGCCGCCTCTCCAGCCCCTGACAGTTATTATTCCGAAGATGATGTAGTTATCTCATTACGTATTTCCTTCACACTGCAGAGTTAAATTTGATTGCTGTAGAAAAAAAAATTAAATTCCCAGTAAGCAAATGAAAGAAAGTCAAAACCCCATATGACCTTTTTAGGACACTAACTACTAACCATTGAGTTGCATTTATTTAAAACATTTTTTTTTCTGTGCAATTTATACACACAGAATTATACAAGTTAGGTCGCACTATTTTGTCATACTGTTTTTCTTTATTTCAAACACATGTAATATATTTTATTCCGTGCACAGTATGATTTTAGACTTTGTAATGTTTTCATGATGTTTAGCTTTGGGAAATACTGTGCATTCGTGAAGTTAGTCTCCCTAGGTGGAGTCTACGGTGTTTTCAGTAGGTTTGTGTTTATTATTTTTTTATGAAAAATACTGGAAGAAGCATCATTGTAGCTAAGTAATGAAAGCATGTGTATGCTTTTTCCTCAGGATAATTTCTTACCAGTAGAATTTCTTGGTCAAATAGGCAAACATTCCTTTTCTGTGTGTTTGTTTAATTTATTTCTCTAAGTTCTGGAAAGGGACTGTAGATATGCAATTTTAAAAATCCATTTTTATTTATACTGGAATGAGTAGGCCTTTTCTGATTGAAATTTTTTAATAACCATGAAATATTTCAGCAGTAATAGTTTTGTACCCTCAGGAGAAGTGTGCCTTCCCCCAGAGTTTCAAAAGCCTGTTCTTATACTTTGAATCATGGACTTGACTCTTGCAACACTAAGGGCAGGCAGAGAGACACTACGATTTCTGTCTTTATATTTTTAAGTTGTGTGTATATGTATGTGTACATGTACGTGTGTTTGTGTGTGTGTGTGTGTGTGTGTGTGTGTGTGTACATGTATGTGTATGTGAATGTCAAGGCCAGAGGTTGACACTGAGTGTCTTTCTCAACCATTCTCCACCTTATTTTTTTGGGGCAGACTCTCCCACTGAATCTGGAGCCTACTGATTTGCTATCCTGGCTGCCCATCAAGCACCAGGGATCCTCCCATTGTGTCTTCCAAGCACTGCCCAGCTTTTGTGTGTTGGTGCTGAGAATATAACTTAGGTCTCTATGACGTGTGAAAAGCATGTCACAGGCATAGCCATCTTCTTAGATCAGAAGGAGAAGACGAGACTCAGAGCGATCAAGATTCAGAGTGATGAGCTTGGAGTCATTCAGTTTGTCAGTGATGGAGTGGGGCCCACTGCCCTTCCACATTGTCCCCTGCAGCCCGCCTGCCTCTGCTCAGCATGGCGGGGACCATTCATCTCTTCATCATGTTCCTGTGACAGACACCATTAGACCCGTGTGTTCACCACACCTGGCTTTCTGAGTTTTACACCATGTCCCCTACTGTACCACTGTTAGTTTTGAGACCTGCCACTCTAGAGTTTTTTCTTGTGCTGTATTGCTTTTTCATGTTCCAGATGGGTAGGTTTCTGGTGGGCAGTGGGCAGTGGACATGGGGAAACAGTATACCCAGGAGAGAGAATAAAGCTATGTGGTTTTATCTTGGCTACTGTTGGGCTACTCTTTGACCCCAGAGACACATTGTGACCTCTAGCATCAAAGCGACTTTTCTGCTTCTGAGGGTCAGGCTGTTTCGTATGCAGTCTGTTACCATTAGAAATAAGCCTGGCATAATGTTTTCCTTCCACCTTGCTGACTTTGTTCCATTGCTTTGCTGTATGGGCCTTTATGTCTGGGTGTGAAAACTCTAGTCTTAGCATATATGTAGGGAAGAGGTGTCTCCTGGGTATCAGAACCTAGAGAACACACTAGAAGCATGGCAAAGAAAACTGGAACAGAAACTGGGGGAAAGGCTTGTTACGTAAATGTGAAGGTTGGAGTTCAGCTCCCTAGCATCAACATGAAAGATAAGCAGACATGGCAGCCACCTGTAACCCCAATGCAGCTGAGGCAGCTGATCCCTGGAGCAAGCCACCCAACTAGATGAGAGCCTAATTGGTCAGTTCTGGCTTGTTTCAGCAAAAGATCTTGACTCAGTAAATAAAGTGGAGAGCACTTGAGGAGGACAGTCAGTGTCATCTTTGGAGCTTCACATACATGCGTGTGTACCCATACACACACACACACACACACACACACACACACACACACACACACACACGACATATACTCATGCACCCCTCCACCCACACAAACAAAGTAAAAAATCTGGAAGACTCGGCTGGGGTTACACAGAAAGCCTTGAAGGCATTTGTACAGTGTCAGGCAGGCACACAGAAGTCAGAGGGACTCACAGTGTGTGGCTGACGTCCTGGTGCCCTGTCTTGGAACAGCTGGCTGCTCTCTCCATCAGCTTCTTTCCTTCAATTTCCTCTTTGCTGTCTCTGCTCCCAGTGGGGAGTGTTACTGGAAGGTGAGGCAGCTGTTCACATCTTTATAATGGAGGCAGCGTGGTTCTTTTTCTTTCCTCAGAGGTTATCACACAGTGGCTTTCTGGTAGAGAGACAAGCAGCCTTTCTTCGTCTCTGTGGAGAACAGGCTGGGGACACAGCCTAGGACAACTACATCATGCTGGTGTCTGATTGGCCAAGTGGGACAGGCAGGACAAGGAAGAGTTTCATTAGCTGTTGCCAAGGGGTGCACAGTTGGTTGCTTTGCAGTGATTGGTCTGTGGGAAGTCTGTTCATTCCTAGGTAAGCTCCTCAGATATAACCTGGATATGTACAGAAGAGTGGCAAGAAAGAATTATCAAAACCTAGGTCCTCACCTGGCTGTGCTGCCCATGGGCTTCTTGCCTGACCAGGCTTTACCCTGATGAGGCAGTCCTGCCCATATTTGTGAGATTCACCCATCTGCTGCTCTCTCCACATCAAAGGGCCAATCTGAGGATAGCACAAGAATAAATACAAGCATTGTGTCAAGTAGTCCATGAAATTCTTAGCGTTCGCAGCAAAGGACAGAGTGTTTGCCTGAGAAAGACTGTGTCTCAGCCAGTGACTGTCATAGGAAGATACACACAAGATTGGCTTAAGATTGGCTTATGAAAGAAATGGTGAATCCAGGGGCTGTGGTTATTGAAGCAGGCCATTTGAGGGCCGAGCAAAACTCTCAGGGCAATATATTGCTGTGTTTAAAAGTTTTACTCTCTGGGAAGTTCTTAGAACTTACCAGAGACATTTCTTTGTGCAGGGGACGAGGGTTAGTACAAAAGCTCATACTGGCCAGAGTGCATAGGGTGAGCATCTGTGGAGTGTTCAGTTACAAATGGACCATCTAGAGCACATCCTTTACCCATAAGGCTTAGAGGCCATTGAGAAAGAAAGGTAAGAGCCAGAGGGCCAGGGAGAGCAGGAGTGAAACTGTCTGTGGACATGACGGGACACTGCCCACACGAAGTTACGGCAGCAGTGGCTGCTTTTACTTGCTCTGCATAAGATCAAGCCAGTTGGCATTCCAATATGGAGTAGGGGTGTGGGGCCCTTAGAAGCCTCCATACCTAGCTTCTGGAGAAGAAATGGGGGAACAGGGAAGGAGGTCAGATTTCTTTAGTAGTTAGTGACTAATAGGTTGACCATATTCCTGTGGATGGCCCCTGTAGGGGTTTGAATAAGAATGGCCCCCATAGGCTTATATATTCGAATACTTAATCATCAGAGAGTCACTATTTGGGAAGGATTAGGAGGTGTGGCTTGTCAGAGAAGGCGTGGCCTTGTTGGAGGGAGTGTCACTGGGGGGGGGGGTGAGCTTTGCAATTTCAAAAGCCCATAATAGTCCATTTCTCTCAGGATCAGGGTGTAGCTCTCAGCTACTGCTCCAGGACCATGTCTGCCTGCATGATGCCATGCTCTCACCATGGTGATAACCGACTAAACTGAAACTGCAAGCATCTTCCCAATCAAATGCTTTCTTTTATAAGAGTTGCCTTGGTCTTGTCGCCTCTCCGTACCAATCAAACACTGACTAAGACAGCCTCTTACCCTTTAGCATATGGGCGGCACAAATTGGATTTGGTAGACTAAAAAAATAATGAGGGACTTAGATGAGATATTTCAAATGTTAAGAGCACTGGCTGCTTTCCCAGAGGACACAGGTTTGATTCCTAGCACCTACATGGCAGCTCACAACTGTCTGTAACTTCATACCTAGGGAAACTGATGCCTTCCTCTTGCCTCTGTAGGCAACGCATACATGTGGTACACAGACAGACATTCAGACATTTACACAAATAAAATATAAAAACAAGGAAACTTTGGAGCAGATGGGGAGGTAGGGGGTGGATCTGGGAGAGGCTGGGGGAATAGTGGGGAAAGAAATATGCTTATAATACATTGTATGCAAGTATGAAATTCTCAAATAATTAATTTTTTAAAAAAGAAAAACTCATTGTTGGACCTTTACTAATAAGGCTCTTGGCCTTGTTAGAATATAAACTGTGGCTGGAATGCTTAAAAGCATTGGTGGTGGCCACAGGCTACATGCTTGGATGACAGTCTTATGATCTAGTTGTGACACCCAGGTCTTGATTTTCTGCCTGGGAAAGCAGGTGTCTTGTCAATAACACTGCCGCCATCAGTCTGTGATGAGGACTGAACAATTCGATGCATGTGGTGTCCTCAGCTCAGCTCCACCTATCACAGGTGTGTTAAGTAAGCCCGATATTCTGCATGCTTCTAGGCTGCCGTGGCTGACTGAGGCAGGGGCTGCCAGAGCATCGGAATGCAGAGCCTCTGCTAGGAGAAGGCACGCAAAGAGGAGGCCCTGGTCGCGAGAGAGGCTGCCGCACTGAGAGAGATGGATGGTCGGGGATTCCATTATTCTTGTCTGTCTCCATGCTGTTGTCCGGGAAACCCATAAAGGTGACTGATTGTTTCAGTTTTACGCCCGTCCCTCCAGTCCAATCTCTGCAGGTGGGACCCACCCTCGGTGGGGGGTGGTGGTGGAGGGGTAAGGGACTCATTGGGTCTGGGTGGTTGGATCACCCTGTTTCCAGGGGAGCCTGTGACGCACTCTGCTGCAGAGCAGTGCAGAGCTTGCTTAGGCGGTGCGGGCTGGGAGAGTCGTGCAGAGCCGGATTCAGGTTATGGCAGGCGTGGGTGTTTTATGGCTGTAGCGGTGAGGCTTGCTGGTGGCTGTTTATGGGAAAACATCATTGCCAGCCTTTTTATTACCTGCATTCTAGGCGTTTTCTCTGCAGAGCGTGTCTCTTCCTTCCTGGTCTATCAGAAATATGCAGAGGTCAGGCAGAAGCACCAGAGGACCCAAATCAACCCACACCCACCACAAACCTACACACGTGTAACCAGGAGGGCCACCTCCCCTGTGCCCTGAGGATGCCCACACAGAGGACCAGGGTTCAGCCCTGGTGGGGCATGAAGAAGGCAGCTTCTTCCCGCCTTGTGATCCTACCCACTTCCCTCCAAAGATGTGTTAAAGGGATGGAAAATAAAAGTGACAGTTATGTCTGATGTCCAGGTCCTCAGGCCACATATATGTGGCCTGCTTCTGCAGTCACAGGGCTCAATGAACTTTCCCCAGCAGGGACACTGCCAGAGTACATTGAGTGGATTCATGGTCTCTGCACAGGGACAGGAGGACAAGACGTGCTAGATGATAACCACACTCCTCTTTGCTGCATCCTCAGCCCCCCCCTCCCCCGCTCCCCCTGGCTGCACTGTGACTTTGCCTGGATCTCCTGCTAGTCTTGAGTTGTGCCCATTTAAGACATGAAAAGTGCCATGCTAGGAGATCCCCGTGCTCTTATCACACACTGCCTGTCATCTGTATCTGCCAATACAGTGGCTTCGACTCCCGAAAAAGCCATGAAGCTGTTTCAGAGGGCCCTGGGGAGAGCCGCATGTGCTCAAGCAAATAAATCTGGGTCAGATATTGTCCGGCAGCTGCCGGTTCTCCTTCTAGAAGAACTGTGACACTCAGAGCTTGTGCCTTGTGCATGATACCTAGTAGATCTTGCTTCTCCACGTTCTCCAGTGCCCAATAGGTGTGCCAACTTCCTGCTAGGCCTTGGAACTTCCCCCTATGTCCTCCAAAGGAAGGAACTCCCAGGTGTCACTGGCCAAGTATGTCCCACCAGAACCTAGGGCCACTGCAGAGTATCGGTTCCTATTTCTGTTGGTCACAGATTCTTCTGTTGCTGGTGCAGTGAGACACTGGGTCTAGGAAACTGTCCTTCACTCAGGGGCTCTGGAATGAGGTGGAGAGGTTGTAGCCATTTTCCTTCAGGGCTCCGTGGAGGGGGCACAGCTTTGCCTCTGGTGGCTTGTGGGACTGGCAGGGACGGTTCTTGGCATATTTGATCCGCTAGTCTGAGGAAAACCAAGTGCGGGACAGTGTTCGATGCGAAATTACTGATGTCCGATGATAAAAGGCCTGATGAAGGGAGGAGTGCAAACTTGGAAAGCTGTGGTGAAGAGTGTGCTAGGCACACGAGTGTGCACCGTGTATTCTGAGCCACATCCTTTAGTCCTCCTGGATCTGGGGGGGAGAGAGGGATGCTAATCGGAGAGTCGGGTGAATGTTCTTTCTGTTGCTGAACAGCAGCGACAGTGGGAGCACACTGTGTGAGCCTGGCTCCCCAGCAGCCTCCTCTTTCTTGTAAATCTCCCTCTTAAGACAGAACTTCCAGCATGGCCCCAGGCAAGGGGCCACACTGAGTACCTGGCATGGAGACGTGGATAGTTAGTACGCGCTGAATAAGACACCAAGTGTAGGAAGTTACAGAGAGACGGAGGTGGGCCAGACCGTGGACAGACCAGCCTCACTGTGTGTAGCACTAGATTAGCGAGAGTCTCTAGTTCTTTGACTTTACAATTTCCATATAATCCCAGAGTGTTAAAAATTGTAGATGAACTGGGGTGGGGGGGTAGGGGGAGATAGAGTGGTATACCAGCAGTTAAGAGTCTTACTGCTCTTGCTGAGGACCTGAGTTCAGTTCCCAGCACCAATGTCAGGTAACTCACAGCCGCCTGTAACTCCAGCTCCAGGGCATCTGGTGCTCTCTTCTGGCCTCTGTGGGCACTACACACATGTAAAAATCCACACACATGTACGCATAAATAACAAGGTAAAAATAGCCAATAAGCTTTCTTACTCAGGCTGTGCAAGACTAACAGCCTGTAGGATGTGGGGGTTTCAGGAGTGCACCGCTGTACCCAATTCGGCTTCTTTTATTCTTCTAACCCTAAGTGTTATCACTAGGTGATGCTTTTGGCCTACACCAAGTGTTATCGACCTCACTCTGGTAATTCTGAGGGCACATACTTGTGAGACCTCTGGCCTGAGGGGAATATAGTCTTGAACTTGACCCTCCAGACAGTTCCCTACACTGCCCCCATCCAGCCCTCACCCAAGAGCTTGTTGATAATGATCATCTGCTCCTGTGACTCCTTGTCCTAGGTGGTCTTATCCTTTACTCAGATGCTCAAGCCAGTTATAGAGTTCATTTAAGATTCTTCCGTGTCATGTTTTATTCTGAATATAAATTAACTGCTATCTCTTTGCTATTCATTTCCTTGATGGCTTGTCATTTCACATTGTCTTCCTAATTTAATTCATACCCTTACTCCCTAGATTCCAATATGATGAGAGATTTCTGCGGACCTCCTTATTTTGAAATGTGCTCCCTCCCCCGCAACCTCCACCCCAGACTGAACCACAGCATGGTTCAATCTCGTAGCCACGTGCATCTGTCTTCACCCAGATGTTAAGCTTGTGCTTATAATATAGTTTGAGCTCTGGTTTCTTTGTTTTTGATACAACATGGGGAATACGGTGAAGCCCAGGCTAAACCCAAAATCAGTGACACCACCAAGCTGGGCAGTTTGGCTCTTTGTTTGATGAGCAGGCCGCTCTATGATTGGACTATGGTCACCCACGTCTTCAAAATCATCCCACTTTACCACCAGTCCCTATGCCCACCTGCCGTCTGGCCTCCCCTACAATCGCCACTCACTCCTCATTGTTCCACATCTGGATGACATCCTTCCCTTTCAGATATGGACTCCGCTCAGGGACCCATGAGCACAGTCCACTGCACACTGCACCTGTTGGTTTCCACAGCCAGACTGTGATGATTAGTTCAAATGTCTCATTGACCTGCATTAGGAAGCACCTAAGGCATCGGTGAAACAAGCCTTTGGGTGTATTGATGAGGGTGTTTCCAGAAGGGTCTAACAGGAAGGTCAGGCCTCGCTATGATTGACATCATCCCATGGGCTGGGGTTTCAGCAAATAAGAATGAGAGAAAACAAGCTAAACCCCAGCAACCACACATCTCTCTTTGCTTCCTGATTGCGGATGTCACGTGACCTACTGCCCCAGGCTCCTGCAACCACACCTTCTCCACCGCGATGGAGCCTCTCAAGTCACAAGCCTAAAAAAAAAAAATTCCTCACATAGCTTTCATACAGTATTTTGTCACAACAACACAAAAAGTAGCTAATATAGGCTTGATCTCCTAAGTGCTATAAATTACAGGGAGGCTGGGGGAGGCTACAAAGGGCATCAGCTCTAGTGTGCAATTTCAACAGTGGGTCAGGTCCAGCCTTCTGAGGGTGCTGATCAGTGAGTGGGTCCAAAGAGGTGAAATAAGCTCAGGCTACAACAAGATGGGAGCAATGTAAGACATGGTGTTAGAAGCTCCTGGTTGCTGGAAGCTTCTTAGTGAGTTAGAGGTTAGGGAGCCATCAATGTTGGCTAGTGCCTTCTGCACCCTCCACATCTGAACTGGCATTAGGTTTCATAACTTTCACTGCAGAACACTGGGCTGAATTTGCTAGCATCTGCATTGCCTCTCGGGGTGTCACATGGAAGAAATGAAGATGTTCCAGGTAGAGCATTTTAATTGGCCTCCTCAGGTAAAGGTGCTCAGTAAGTGGAAATGCTGAGCCATTCCAAGTCTCCTCCCTCCTCCTCTGTATCCTGGGAAGTGGAAATACTGTTCACACAGCCATGAAAAACCATCTTCTTCAGCAGTCGAGCCTTATGGGAAGATTGAAATATGCACACTGTAAGAGGTCTGATGCGCCAAGAGGGAGGGCCACCTCCCTGAATGGTTCCCTGGGCTTGGTAACTTGTGGGCCTGTGTTTCCTCTTCATGAACAAAAGAAATGATCGCCTAATGAAATGCTCACTGAAGGTGGCCCCATTTCTGCTCCCACACACTGGCGACATCATAGGCCAGCCCATGCTGCCCACTGCTTGGTTTTTTGTTGGTTCACAATCAAGCAAAGGAGAAAAAGGCTTTTTTTGTTTGTTTGTTTGTTTTGTTACTTTGCACCTGTGTGGCTTGCCAGAGCCTGCCACATGGGCCGTTATCAGATGGACACTGTCCAGTCATGAGAACTGGAAGCATCCATATCCATCCTGGAAGACTTTCAGGATGGTTCTCATGCACTCTCATACACACACACACACACACGCACATCTCTTGAGCAAAAGACATGGTACAGCTTCATCTTGGACTATTGCGTTGGTTTCTTTTCTCATTGCTTCAACAAAATATCTAATAAAAGCAACTCGAGGAAGGAAAGATCTATTTTGGCACGCACTCTGAGGGTACAGTCTGTCATGGCGAAGAAGGCATGGCATAGGTGTGGTGGCAAAGCATGAGGCAGCTGATCACTTTGTATCAATTGTCAGGAATCGGAGAAGAATATGGTGATTGGATTCCTTTCTCCTTTTAGTTAAGTCCGGGACCCCAGGCCATGGGAAAGTGCCAATCACGTTCAGAGTGGGCCTTCCTTTCTCAGTTAAACATCTTTGGAAGTTCTTTCATGGATGCACCCGGAGGCGTGTCTCCTAGGTGATTCAAACCCAATCAAGTTGATGAAGTTTGATCATCCTAAGTCCATGCCCCTTTAACACCCATGTGTGTCACTTTAATCCACATCCATGTGTAACAATTTAGACCACACCTTCTACCTTCTGTCCCCAAGTTACCTGTCTCATAATGTAAAATGAGCTGAGCTTCGAGTTTCCTAACTTTTCCCAGCTAACATTCCTCGAACAAAACCAATGTCTCTTCTGACAGTCAACGCAGTGCCTTAACTGTGAGGACCTCTTAAGTAATTAGTAAAAAGCAAACCACACACCTTTAATATATGGTAGAAGGATGATTACAAAGGAAAGAGTGAGCCAATGCGTGACTGGCATCTCCGTCTAGTTTCTGAAACTTGAGATAGCATTCGTCAACCGTGCAACAGAGGGATTGCATAGCGTCACCTCATCAGTGTTGGTGCCTGAGGCTCACACAGCTTTTCTCTAGAGCCATATCCATTCCGTGCCATCATCTTTTTTCAGAAGACATCACATAGGCCCGGCATCTCCATCATCACAGATTCCATTTCCATTTGGGCTTTATCTTTAAAGCTTTATGCCAAGCCCTCGCAGGGATTCTTTGCAGGCAGTCAGACCCCAGACTTCGCCACAGTTGGCCTGGTTTCAGCAGCTTTCTAGAACCTTGGCGCATGCCTCCATGACCCCATACCTTCCATTTTCAAGCCTGAAAAACCAACATCGCACACACGCGCACACACAAACACACACACATACACACACAAAACAATGTATATTGGGGTACAGTCTGTCCCCCTTCTACCACAGCTTTAGTGGGTCCTGTGCGCATTGGTGGCCAAACTTGGGAAAAGGCTTCCCTAGACAGTTTTTTTTTTTTTTTTAAATCAGAAGATCCTTTTATAGGCACCCTCAAACCCTGATTCTCTTCTTTCAAGTAAATTTGTATTTATGCAGACATCTCTCTTGACTATGTTGGTGAAGGGAACATCTCACGTCAGGTGAAAATGGGGGTGCATGTATTAGTATCTTCATGATTAAAATGGGCGGCAGTGGTCTCTAAGGCTTAGGGGATTTTGATGACATCACAGCCACCTTAATGTTTGCCTTTGTTGCTCCATGTGAGACTCAGGGTCAAGGGAAACTGAGGCCCACACAAAGCATCTGCCTGCTGTGTGTGAGAATGAAGCTTTTACCCATTCTTTCAGCATCTGGGGTGCTGTGGTGGGGTTAGTTATTTACTTCCAATCTCTCAGACCCTTCCTAGTTCTTGACATTGGCTTTTAACCATTTTTCCCCTGGGAAGAAAAATTTTGAAATGCTCTTGCACCTAGAGCCTGTCTTTGCTCCCAACTACAGAAAGATTGCACAGCCTTAAATCAGTGGCTTGTTAGGACGCCCTGGGAGAGACAGTAAGGTAGCCTCCTGCCTGCATTCTCGCCTCCAGCCTCTGCTCACAAATCTGTGCTGTTGCCAGATTCTCATCCCCAAAGCACAGCCTTGATTGTGCTGTTCCCTCACTCCTGAGTACTTAATGGATCTCTATTGCCAGAATGAATTATAAACTTGAAATGAAATACATGCCTTCTACAGTCAGGCCTCGATGGATATCCAGTTCCCAATTAAAAAATATCAAAGTTTCTCTCTCTGTCTTTCTCTCTCTCTCTGTCTCTCTCTGTCTCTGTCTCTCTCTCTCTCCTTGCCACAATACACATTTGGAAGTGAGGATAACTTCAAGTGTCATTCTTAGCCCTCTGTCTTGTTTAAGATAGTGTCTTTTCTCTCTCATGCACATTTATTTCATTATTATTAATTATTATTATTATTACTATTATTATTATTTGAGAATTACACACACACACACACATATCTTATTTTACATCATTTCTACTCCATTACTCTTTCCCTCCTGCTTCTTCCATCCTCCCACCTCCCTCTCAACTTCATGATTTCTATTTCTTTATTGTTATGCACACCCCACACACACACACCAAACATAACACACACAACTTGTTCATTCTGTTTAGTGTGGCTTGTATATATATGATCTTAGGGATGAACTCTTGGTATTAGATAACCTACGAGGGGGTCCATCACAGAGGAGGACTATTTCTCCTTCTCCTAGGATTTGAGATGTCTGCGGTTCTTTATCTAGTGGCGAGGCCTTATGAGATTTCCCCCTTTCCTGTCAGCAGTTCTATTGGTGTTGGACTTGTTCAAGTCTTATTTAGGTAGCCATATTGCTGAGGCATCATGGGTGAAGGGTTGCTATCATTTCTAGGACACACAATCTCGCAACAGATTTTCTGGTCCTCTAGTATTTAATATCTTTCCACCCTGTCTCCTGAGGTATTGCCTGAGCCTCATTTATATGTGTGCCTGTGTGCCTGTAGGGTATGTGTGCACGTGTGCATGTAGGGTATGTGTGCATGAATGCAGATGCGCTCAGAAGCTGGAAGGTGTCAGATGCTCTGGAGCTGGAGTTACAGGTGATTGTGAGCTGTTTGACACGTGTGTTCTTAACCACAAAACCGTCTTTTTACTCCCATTTGGTTGACGACTTTGAGGCAAGGTCTCACTATGTAGTACTGTCTTATCAAGATGTTCCATGTAGCCCAGGCTGGCCTTGAACTCACAGTGGTCCTCTTGCCTCTCAGCTTTCAAGAGCAGGGATTATGGGTATGCATCATCATGCTTGGCCAGTTTCCTCTGTCACCTTCCATCTGTCCCTTAATTACTAGCTTCCTCAAGCCATGCCTCCCCTTTCCACCTTGCCTCAAACAGTGTCCCATGTCACTGTTGTGTTTAAGCTTTGTGTTGCTTCAGAACACTCACTAAGTAGGCATTCAACAAACGTTTGCTGCACTTAGTCTCTGTTGGGTAGATGACTACTGGACTTCAGAGACATGGAGCAGTTTGTTGAAGGTTTCCAAGCATGTCAGGATCAGCATTTCAGCCTTCTAATAGTCTACTATGGGTAGACTATTGCATGTTCAGCAGGCCTGTCTTTAGATTAAATGTCTTAGGAATTAATGACTATGTTCTAGAGAGATCATGTTGGTTACAAAGATGGGGGACTAAAAGCTAATCAAATATGTTTCTTCATAGGTAAAACCTTCAGGCTGTCAGTCAACTTGCTCACTATTATTCTGAGCTCTAAACTGACTTGTCACTGGTGTGACGTTGGGTATGGAGGTGTGCAGGTACTCAGTGGCTTTCTAGGGCTCCTGTAGCCCACCTATGGCCAGTAGCCAGCCTTTGGGGAAAGACAAGCCCTCTCCTGTGGCGAATCTGTGGGCTCCCAGGCTGCTTTGGAGCAGGGCAAAGAGAGTGCTGCCATCATGCCTCTCCATGAGGGCATGAGGGTAGGAGAGTCTGGCCAGCCCTCAGGCCACATGTCCCTGAGAGATGGAAACTGCCTGGCTTGTGGCCAGTCCTTCCCAGTGGGGAAGAGAGATGAACAAGTGTGTCTCCCAGGTGGGAGGTTCCTAAGCATAAGCCTCGCTGGGAACAATACATTGGGATTTCTGACGGTGATATCCACAGCACTGTAGTCATGTGGACCTTGGACTACTGTAACCCAGTCTCTGCCCTCTACTCATTGGGAAACTGAGGTCTCCCGACTCTTATCATTTTTCCTTTCCCATGCCAGGCTTTGCTGTTGAAGGTGATCTTGAAGAGGAAAGAACATGCTGACCTAGGCATTTATGGGTGGAGAACGCTACAAAAACCTCCAGGAAGCCCAGGAGAGCAGGCCTTTATTTCCCTTCATCTTTCTAAGAGATGTGATGATTTTCCCAGAGGAAAAGAGACAGGGCAACAAAAGGAATTCATAGAACCTCTAACCAAGGAGGGCGGAACTTTACCAATTAAGAAGCACCTTATAACCTTCACAGGAAAAGCTCAAAAGGGGCGAGAGGTGAATTTACAAAATGTTAAGTGCCGCTCTGTGCAGCAGTGAGTTTAATAGGGCACGTCTAGAGGGCTTTGGCCCGTGCCTTGAATTCCAACGGGTAACTGTGCTGCCTCTGTCATTAAAATTTGAAGGTAGATAAACAGCAAATATGTCCAAGGATAATTACTTAGTGCTGGGCGGAGCTCAAAGACTGGGAAGTTTGAGCTTTGGCTGGGTCAGTGCCATGGAGCCAGGGGTATTTATCTACAGCTTATCTGAGTTGCAGAGGAGGGCGCAGGCTGGCAGGCACTCTCTGCATGGTTGTGTTTGAAAGGTTTAATAATATCAGTTGGACAAAAGAGCAGCCTTCCCTAAGGAGATGCTTAATATTCGGGCTCTGTTGCCACCGGCAGACCAGCTCCTCCCCAGCCCTGAGCTCTGCCCCTTCTTCCACATCCCTCCTCATTTGCAGAGTCGGATGCAACTAGCCCTGGGCAGCAACTCGTTGGTCAGATGAGTACCTTTGCAGGAACTAGTTTTCTAGAAGATTCCATCTCCAGTGGGATTTTTCAGCTGCTGAACCAGTCACATGGCTATTTGTTGCTCAAGTATGTGTTTTCCTTTGTGTGTTTGTGTGTGTATGTGTGTGTGTATTCATGCCCTGTCATACATAGGTAGAGTTTAGAGAACATGTTACATGTCTTCTTTAGTTGCTCACCACTGTATTTTTTTCGAGACAGGGTCTCTCATTGAACCTGGGGCTCACTGAGCCTAGCTTCCTATCCAGTGAGCCCCCAGGATCTCCTGCCTCTGCCTCTTAGTGTTTGGATTGCAGTGTGTAGCACCCAGTTTCTTACGTGGGTTCTGGGGATCCAAACTTATACCATCATGCTAGCATGGCAAGTACATTACTGACTGAACTACCCTCCCCTATCTGTTGAAAATGTCAATTTTGGGTTTTGTGTGTACTCACAACCTAGCTCAGAGAAAAATATAGGAGAAAGAAAGAAAACTCCCTTTTCACCCAGAGGACCTGGTTCTGTTTTCATAGTTTGGAGATTCAACCTCGAATGATGGATCCCCATAAAGCCATTGCCTTCTACTGATGCGAAGTTTCCTTTGCTAATAGTTTAAAGTGGAGATTTATAACTTCAGTGAGTTAAAATTAAGGCAGTAAGTAAACTGTAAGTGAGATAGTGGGACATAGAAAATCTCAGAAAAGCAGAGAACAGGAGGAGAAATCCCCAGGGCCTTATCAGAAGTCTGGGCTCTGGAGCCAAACAGGAGTGAGCGGGATGCATGCTGCATCGGTTTAGTGCTTTTGGGACTCCAAGGCCAATTTTTAGGCTTGAGCAAAGGAGTGGAGAAGGGAATGGAGGCTTCCAGAGAGGATCCTGAGGATTATCAAGCAGGAAAAGATGGTTTCTTACCCGTATTCTTCTCTGAAGCCTGGCCCTCCTGAAACAGAGGCCTGTCATGAGGCTTCTACCCATGTTCAGGTCTGGGGTGATTTTATTTGAAAACTCTTTGCATGCCACTAAGACCGTAATGAGGCTCCTGCAGGCTGAGGGTGTAGCTTGGTGTAGAGCATTCACTACACACACACACACACACACACACACACACACACCACCACCACCACCACCACACATGAATAATCATGCACATGCACACTCACACACGCACAGATATATACATATATATGTATATGGAAACTCTACTTTGTGGAGAGACTAGTGGAGTGATTGGTAGAAGGAACATTGGATTTGAGCTCAGATGAGACTCACTCACTCTATCTATCTATCTATCTATCTATCTATCTATCTATCTATCTATCTATCATCTGTGTCTGTCTGTCCATCTGTCCATACATCCATCCTTCTGTCCATCCGTCCATCTGCCCATCTGCCCATCCATCTACACACACACACCCTCATCTATCTATCTATCTATCTATCTATCTATCTATCTATCTATCTATCTATCTATCTAATCTGTGAGTGCCCATGCAGGTGGAGTGCACACATGTACCGTGGTCTATGGAAATAGGCAGACAGCGTTGGGAGTTGTTCTTCTGCTGCCATCTGTGTGTTTGCTTGAGACGGAGCCCATCATGGCCTGGCCCAGTAGCTTCCAGGGACCCACCCATCTCCATCCCCATCCCACCACCATCTGTGAGATTGCAGGCATGTGCTGCTGTGCCTTGCTTTTGAATTGGTTTCTGAGACTCCAAACTCTGGTCCTCAATGCTTACAAAGCAAACACTTTATAAACTGGGACAGCTTGTTGGCCCCTAGTGACCATTTGTGACTGAGGGAACTACTAGCACTTAGGCTCTCTAACCATGAACAAGAATGTTTGGGTCAGGGTGATTGTGATATTAGACAGCAGGATGTTTCTGGCAGATAGTTGAGTCTTCAGTAAATTGCTATCAGCGGTGGTTTGAATAAAAATGGCCCCCGTAGGCTCACAGGAAGTGCCACTATTAGGAGGTGTGGCCTTGTTGGAGGAAGTGTATCACTACAGAGTAGGCTTATAGTGTCAGAAGCTTAAGCCAGGCCTAGTGCCTCACTGTCTCTTCCTGCTGCCTTGGATCCAGACGTAGAACTCTCAGCTCCTTCTCCAGTACTCCATCTGCCTAATGCTGCCATGCTTCCCACCATGATGACAATGGACTGATCCTCTAAGTTGTAAGCCATCTCCAAATAAATACTTGTCTTTATAAAGAGTTGCTGTGGTCACAGTACCCCTTCATAGCACTAGAAACCCTAACTAAGACATCATTGTCCCATTGCCTTGCTTAAGTACTGTTCAAAGCGTGCCACCTGCTTGTTGTTGTACCACAGGAAGAAGAGACTTCTGTTTGGGCTGTTTAGTTTCCAAGGAGCAAGCTAAATACTGCTTAGAATGCTCAGCACGCCTCAGCACAGCTCTGTGGCTCCGGCTGGCAGCTCTTGACATCAGCATCATCTTGGCTTTTCACTTTCTCCTTCTTGAACTATGGAAAAGAAATCGTATAGAGATGTCTAAATCTACTTTTGTTAAATACTATGCATGTCAATCTTGTATTCCACACAGATTGCATGTTCTCAGGACGCTTTCAGTTACAAATGACAGACATGGAACATTATAGGGTTAGTCAAAAGCAGAAGCTTTAAGGCCCAGGAAAGTTTCAAGCAGGAAGCAACTGAGTGACATAACGGGAAAACCCTTAGCATCTTAGCTTTCAAAGGCATGGGTTGATCAAGGTGCTTAATAATATTTTCAGACGTGACGAGCAATGCAATCCATCAAACCTTTTAAATTCAAGGTAAAAATCAAAATTGTTGCAGTCAGCATATGAGATTATTAGGATGGCATGGTGGTTTCTGTAAAAATGTCCCCCATAGGCTTGTAAAGAATGGCACTGGCAGGAGTGGCCTTGTTGGAGTAGGTGTGGCTTTGTTGGAAGAAGTGTGTTGCAGGGGGTGGGCTTGGAGGTTTCAGATGCTCAAGCCAGGCCTAGTGGCTCACTGTCTCTTCCCACAGTCTGAGAGTCTAGATGTAGAACTCTCAGCTACCTCCATGGCTGCCTGCATGCCAAAATGCTTCCCATTATGAGGATAATGGACTAAACCTCTGAAGCTGTAAGCCATCCCCGATGAAATGTTTTCCTTTTTAAAGAGTTGCTGTGGTCATGGTGTCTCCTCACAGCAATAAAACCCCAAGGCAGATGGTGAGACTCTTTTGTGATGACCAACTGTGGTGTTGTTGTTCCTAAAGCATAGCGCTGACAGGCCACTCGCTGTGTCTAGATCTAGTATAGTGGATGTGGCAAGAGCTTTTAGGAGGCTCTCATTTTGAGGAGAAGCTGAAAATCCAGAACCTCTCTGAAGCCTCCTCAGAGCCCTCAGGAACAGAGGGTACAGTCAGCAAGAACCATAAAATATTCTACACGAGGGCTGAAGGCAGCAGTCCCAAGCTTCCCCTTGATTTTATTGGGGATTACATGGGGAGTCATGGCCATATTGTAATGTTAATCCCAGATCTCTCTCTCTCTCTCTCTCTCTCTCTCTCTCTCTCTCTCTCTCTCTCTCTCTCTCTCTCCTACTGAAAGAGGATTTACTGGGCCTTGAACTGGGGCCTTATACATGCTAGCAAAACATTCTGCCACTAAGTCACATCCTCAATCCATGAATATGCTTTTTTTTTTCCTTCCACACTTTTATGCAACATTGTGGCTTAGCCTTGGCTGCTGAATCCAACCACCTTACATCTCCTAAGGATAGAGACCCTTCTGGAAATGCCTAGCTGCCTTTAACTAAGACCTTGGCCCTGGGAAAGAAGCCAAGGCAAGGCCAGAGGAGTTGACTGAGGAGGCCCAGCTGTGAGGAACGAACAGAGAGATGGAGAGCTACAGGGCATTGGGCACTGATGGAGGGCCTGATTCCCCCATCTCCTATGAGCCAGGGACTGGCCAGCTCCGGCTCACCGTACTCTCTGAGCTCAAGTATCACTGGCTCCTGTTCACATTCTCAGACTAACCCTTCACTGTATGATAACATTGTTATTATCCTGTCTGCTTTGACTGTACATCCTGGTCCTGGCTCACATTTTCAGGAGTTTGCTTATCCCTTGCTCTGGACTCCCAGACATCAGGTCTTGGAGGCTGAATGTTTAAAGAATGCTTTGTCCCTTCCAGTAATAACTAAGGCAATAACCAAGGCTCAGAGACACACGTGGCTTGCCCAAGTTCACCAGCACCAGGAAGGAGCTTTGATCACTCACCCAGAGATCTGCTTTCTAGATTCTAGAGTCCAGGGACTCGGCAGTTTGTCCAGCTAGAGCATTTAATTTATGGTTCCAATGTTGGTTATTTGTCTCTTTACTAGAATTTGATCTTAGGGCTTGGTGCGTACCAGGTATGCCAGTTAGTTTTTGTCAACTTTACACAAACCTAGACACATCTGGGAAGAGGGAGTCTTACTTGAGGAATTGCCTCTACCACACTGGCCTATAGGCAACCGTGCAAAGCATTTTCTTGATTGATGATTGGTGTAGGAGGGACTAGGCCCACTGTGGGCAGTGACGTCACTGGGCAGGTGTTCATGGTTCGTTTTTGTTTTTGCTTTTTTTTTGAGACAGGGTTTCTCTTGTAGTCCTGGCTGTCCTGGACTCACTCTGGAGACCAGGCTGACCTTGAACTCATAGAAATCCGCCTACCTCTACCTCTTGAGTGCTGGGATTTAAGACCATCATGAGTTGTATAAGAAAACAGGCTGAGCAAGCCAGGAAGAGACAGCCTGTAAACAGCATTCTTCCTTGGCCACTGCTGCAGTTCCTCCCTCTAGGTTCCTGCCCTGGTTTCCTGCTTTGACTTCTCTTGATTGATGGACCTATAAGCTGAAACAAACCTCCTCCTTTCCTCTTGTGGTGGTGTGAAATGAGAATGGTGCCCATAGGTTCGTATATTTGGATACATAGTCCCCAATTGGTGAAACAGTTTGGGAAAGGTTAGGAGGTGTGGCCTTGGTAGAGGAAATGTATCATCAGAGGGTGAACATTGAAGTTTTAAAATCCCTTTCTATTCCCAGTTATCTCTCTCTGCCTTGTGCCTGTGGACCAAGGTGTTAGCTCTCAGCTGTTTCTCCAGTGCCACACCTCCCTGCCTAGTGCCATGCTCACTGCTGTGATGGTCATGGACTTTAACCCTCTGAAACTGAAATCCCTCAATAAACCCTTTCTTCTGTAGGTTTCCTTGGTCATGGTGTCTTAGCACAGCAATTGGAAAGTAACTAAGATACCTCCCTAAGTTGCTTTGTGTCATGGTGTGCATTAAAGCAACAGAAAGCAATCACTCTACAACTGAATACATTTTTAGCCCAAATGGTGTTTGGTGGAGTGTGTGTGTATGTGTTATTGGTTTTTTTTTTTTTTTCTGGTTTTGGTTTTTTGAGAAGATCTAATGTAGCACAAATCACTGACAGCTCCAGTTTTGAACTCACAGTTCTTCAGTGTCTTGAATGCTGGTATTATGGGATGCATTATCACACTTAGCTTCCATTTGCTGGCTTCTGCTTCTGTTTTGCAACTTCCTGAGGAGACACAAACATCTGTTCACCTCAGACAGGACACTGGTAACAGACCTAAAGCAAATATCCCACCCAGGTCTAGCTTGATGAGCCAGACAGTTTATTAGGGTTACTGAGCATAACATCTGCATCACCCCAAATCCTGCCCTCAGCATGGGTAATAACTCAGAAAATCTATATCCCCAGAGCCCTGTGCATGACTGTAGACAGCTCAACTGAACGATCTCTTCTGCCCACAGTTGTTACTGATTTTATGACCTTGGAGAGAAGCCTGTGAGTCATGTGAGTGTCAGGAGTCCCCGAGCCTTGCTGTGTTCAATGACTCCCCAAGTCTTATGAACATCTCTCCTCCCTGCTGGAGGAAGAGGTTCAGGTGACAGGAAATAAGTGAGCTGCAGTGACCTCCATTTGCACCTGGGTGGTGTCTTTGCTTCCATCCTCAGTGTATCCTCGCCATCTGGTCTGCTCTCTTGGCAGTGCCTGGCAGTGGCCCTCTGGCCACTTCTCCTCCATCCTTGGACATTGCTGAGATTCTGCAGCTCTGGGTGTTTAGCTTCTTGGGAGGGAGGAAGCCCAGCTGAGTATGCAGCAGGTTCTAAACTATTACATCAAATATACTCATGTAAGAGGCAATTGTGCCTTTATTTATAGAAACATTGACGATTGTGAAGCACCAGGGACCTCAGCAACATCATCCCGCAAAGGGAAGGGACTTCACAAAGCTCACAGAGCTGTTTGTTTCAGAGAGGAGAGAGGGAGCCAGCAGGGCTCTTGCTTTGACTCCCTTGCATCTCTCTGGGTCGAGGGTGATGTTTTCATTTCGTTCTGTTTTTGTTTTCTGAGGAGTCAGCAGTGGATCTAATTAATGCCATCAAAAGCATGACATTTAATTAACTAAATAACATGTTGAGCTTAATGATAACACATTTCAGCACCCGGCGGGCAGCCATGGTCTCGGGGGCCATCTCTCCAAGGAGGCCTGTGATTCGATAAAGAGGAAAGAGCTTTTCTCAACAGCTTCACCAGATCCTTAGGGAAGGGGTCAGGAGAGATACAGCCCCATAGCCACCAAGAAGCATGCTCTTTTCTTCCAGACTCTGAGTGGGGGAGATCAAGAACACAAGAACAACTGGCAAGGAGGTGTGTGTGTGTGTGTGTGTGTATGTGTGTGTGTGTATGTGTGTGTATGTGTGTGTGTGTATGTGTGTGTATGTGTATGTGTGTGTGTGTATGTGTGTGTGTATGTGTATGTGTGTGTATGTGTATGTGTGTGTGTGTATGTGTGTGTATGTGTGTGTGTGTGTATGTGTGTGTGTGTATGTGTGTGTGTATGTGTGTGTGTATGTGTGTGTGTGTGTGTGTGTGTGTGTGTGTGTGTAGAGTCTGACCATAGGTATTGTTCCCTATTGTACCTTGTTTTTCTGAGAAAAAAGTCTCTCACGGAACCTGGAGATCACCTATCCAGTTAGACTGGCAGGGAAATAAATTTTCCAGTATTGGGATTACAAGTGAGTGCCACAAGGCTCAGTTTTTTTTGTGTGGGTACTGGGCATTTGAACTCAGGTCTTTGATACTTGTACAGGAAGTGCATATCTTGGTTTTTTCCAGTTCTGCTCATAAACCATGCAGACATGACAGACAGGACCTGGTGGGAAGTTGTCTGAAGCCAGCCTGCCAGGATCCCAGGCTCTTTGAGCATCAGAGGAGTGGATGTGGGTGCCCTCTTGTGGACACTAGAGAATGCACAGTGATACTCTTGGGACCCTCACTCAAGGCTCAGAGCCTTGAGGCTGGAGACGAAGTTTCCCAGTGCGGTTCCTTGGGTCATTAGAATAAATATCCATGGATTGGTAATTATAATGGAAAGTATTAGGTCCTACAAATCCACAGAGTCTCAACAGAGCTTTGGGACCCTTGCAGGTGGTCTCAAAGACACAGACATTCATTCTGTCAGCTCCATTGCATTTTCTCTGCTTCTCTTAGCTCTCCTGAAAGCAAGCTGGATGGACTGGCTTGTTTTGGCTTCACAGGCTACATGCCGTGGGTCCTATTACTTGTATTTTAGAGAAGACATAAGTAGAGGCTTGGAGAGGTGAAATAATTTATTAGGAGTGACAAGGTTCAGAAGGGACAAAGCCTCTGACCATTGGACTTCTCTCTTAGCTGCCCTTCCCTGCTTTGTCATATCCCCATGGTAGATCACTTTTCCTCATGATGAAGGTGTAGGCTCTGGGGTCAGTTCCCTGGACATGTTTTGTGGCCAGTGTCCTGATCTTACATGGAGTGTAAAAGGGTTCAATAACTTGAAAGGGAAACATTCAGTGTAGCACTGATGAGCTGGCTCAGTAGAGTGGTTGGGGTACATTGGCAAGGACCTGAGTCCCATCACCCCATGAGGCCCAGCACCTATATGAAGAGCCAGGTGTGGAAGTGTATGTGTCTGTAATCCTAGCACTATGGGGCTAGAGTGAGATCTCTGGAGCTTGCTGGATGGTGAGTCTAACCAAATTGGTGGATTCCAGGTTCAGTGAGAGACCCTGTCTCAAAAAATAAGATAGAGAGGGGGCTAGAAAGATGGATCAGCTGTTAAGAGCACCTGCTGCTTTTTCAGAGGGTCCTGAGTTCAGTTCCCAGTATCCACATCAGGCAGCTCATAAACATTGGTGACTCCAGCTGCAGAGGCTCTGTTGCCCTCTTGTGGCTTCTATGTGCATTCTCACAGATGGGGCATACACTCACACAGATACACACACACACACACACACACACACACACACACACACAAATAACAGTGAGTCTTTAAAAATAAGATGGAGAGCAGTTGAGCAAGGCACTTTGTCAACTTTGTGCATGCACACACACACATACACATAAACATACACATACACAGACACACACACACACGAACACATATATGCACATAAACACAGAACACTGAGTGCAGAGTCTGGCAGTGGCTCCCAGTGCTATTTGCTGTGCTATTTCCATGACTGCACAGTATTATTTTCTGGTGGCTGGAACACAGTAGGTGCTCAGTCCTATTCACAGCCCCTTATTAGTTGAAAGGTGTAACCCATGATCCTGCAATATGTCTACTCCAACAAGACTATGGAATTGCCCAAATCATTTTTGTTTAATTAGAACATGTGCTTCTTCCCAAAATGAGGCAGCACTGGGGTAAAATTTGCATGATCAATGTATGCACTTTGGGAAACAGAGTAGCTGTCAGATAGATGAGAAAGCAGTTGTTTCTGTCCAGAAGGCACTTTGAATGAAGGATTTGACTCTTCTCAGCATGTAGTAGTGGGACATTCTGGCTGGGTAAGATGGAGATGAGTTTCTGTCACTTGATGCATGGCTTTTTTTTTCTCTGCTCCAAACATGCAAAGGCTATTGAGGATGCAGATGAGTCCTCAGATTGCCCCATCATATGTGCACATGCATGTATGCACATGTGCACAGTTGTCTCAGGGCTTTCAGTATTCCAGTCACTATTAGATTGTTGTCACCAGGGAGTCTGGTGTTGCTTGCAGCCATGTCAGGATGAAGAATGAGCCTGACTGTCATGGTTGGCTGCTGGTGGCGGTGGGGGCGGGGCAGCTGTCGCTTCTAGATTGAATGCCTGTATCCTTGCATGGAAACTGCTGGTGTGAGTGAAAAGAAGCAGAGAATGCTGGAGAGAGGGAGACAGAGTGGGCAAAGAGACAAATCCCTCCAACTTCCCTTGGAATGTTCCTCAGGAAAGGACAGTCGGTCCTGTGCATGGAGGGAGCACCTCCTTCCCCAGGGAACACTCATTATCCTCCTTGCTTGGCAATATCATTTTTTGGATTTTTTTTTTGTCAGTTGTCTTTTGTTACAGAGGAGGAGAAGGAGACATGGCTAGGAGACGTGATGGGAGAGTTCTGTTAGATGGGGAAAAAAAAAAAAAAAAAAAAAAAAAAAAAAAAGGATCTGTGGGACTGGTTCAGAGGGTTTCTGTTATTTGACCTTAAATGTCTTTTGGTGATTTTGGCTAGAGGTGGCCAATTGGTCCGCATGCCTCTTGTGGGTTGAATTATTTTGTCCCCCAGAGTGTTGTTTGACATCAGTCCCAAATGTGAATTCCTGGCTCCTCTTGGGTGGCACTGATCTGCCTCTACTCTTGGCAGCCATCTGTGGGTCACAGAGAGCTCTGCACTGCTTTAAATAGGTCAAAAATCAACTTGTTCCACACAGCCTCCATCTTGACCCCCCAACAAGCCCAGGCTCTGTGACACTCGGTGAATCAATAGTTGGTGACTCCCGATCCAGGTTAGCCTCTTCAATATGGAGGTTAGAGCACTGAGGTTCAGAGACAGTGTATGGCTTACCAAGGTCACACAGCTTTCCCTGGAGTCTGTGTAGGCTCTGTTTATATAATGTGATCTGAAAGTGTGGTCGATAACACCTTTTCAACTCCCCAGTGAAAAATATACTTTCCAGTCCCCTTATCCTATCTGTTCATTAATGGTCTCTTGAGGCCCAAGAAGGAGAAATGTCTGGCTGTGCTCTATTGCTGGTTTCTTTTCTTCTTTACTGCTTCTATTTATTCTTGGAGTTAACCCTCACTCAATACGAGCTTTGCATTTAGGGCTGGATGGGTCGTGTCACCACAAGAAGGAGAATTGGAATCCCCAGCACCATAAGAGGTGCTCAGTCAAGGACAGAGAAAAGTGAATGCATGCATTTTTCTTTGCTTGGCTTCTTGTGCTCAGCCCATTTTCTCCACTCCTATACATTGTAATATCTCTTGCCTAGGGAATGGTGCTGCCCATAGTGGGCGAAGTCTTTCCACATTGGTTAACTTACTTAAGACAATCCCTTATAGACACACCCCCAGGCTGGTACACTACAGACAATCCCTTGCTGAGACTCTCTTCCCAGGTGATTGTAGGATGTGTCAAGCTGACAGTTACAGCTAACCATCACAATGTTGAACTAGGACAGTAATGATTCTGTGTTGGGAGTTATTCTAGACAGACTCAGACCTGAGAACATCCCATGATAGGTCCCTGCCCAACTGGCTACCCTGTATGCTCAAGGTAAAAACTTAAGAGGATGGAATTAAGTAAAATGCAAATGGCTTCTTCTGCATTAATACCTCTGTTGGGTTGCACCTCTGTAGAGTCCATGCCCAGCAATTTATGTGCGCAGTGGAGACCTTGCATCCTGTATTTTGCCAGGGATGTTATCAGACCACTCGTGCTGGCCAGTGCAGTTTTACTGAGCACTGGAACTTGCTTTCCAAGTTGTTATTGCTGCTCATGGCTCAGCAAACATGTTTTGCACAAAGAGCATGTGACATTTGTTTAAGGTTTTGTGGGTCATGAGACTGTTTGCTCCTCCTCCCTTCTCTTTCACATGCTGCTTTACAAATGTTAGGACCATCCATAGCTCACATGCCACATGAGATCAGGCAGTGGGCCAAATGTAGCTTATGTGTGCAGCTCATTTGCTCAGGGTTTTTGCTAGCCAGGTTTCCCCTTGCAAAGAAAGACCTATGAGGGAGGTTGAGATAGATCTACATGGGACAGTTTTAATGTGAATTGGAGTTTGTCTACAGGATAGACATAGGGGTGAAATCACTGAGACCCCTTTTAATTTCTGAACAGGTAGTGCCTCAACTTCCTCATCTGTGGGTGTGATAAAAATCTGTGGAAGGGGCTGGGGCCATAGCTCAATAGATAGGGTATTTGTTTAGTACACATAAGGCCTTGGTTTGGGGAATATATGCCTATCATCTCAGCACTTGGGAGATGGAGCCAGGAGAATCAGAAGGCCATCCTTAACTGTATAGCCAGCTTGTGTCCAGCCTTAAAATAATAAAACAAAGCAAAACAATAACAAAACTCTACAAAATCTCCAACCAAGCAAACAAAGCACAAGCAAGTAAGTATACAACAGCAAAGAGGTCTGGTACAGAGAGTGGTCTAGAGTTCCTGGCAGTCCCTAGAAGAAACAGGGCTGGATGGTCCTATGCCAGCAAGTCTCTGTTGCTCTTTCCCAAAGATCTTGCCCCTGGAGGCTCAGATAGAGCTTGTTTGAAGATGCAGAATTGAAATAACTCAAGTTCTTCCCGGTTCCGAGGAGGCAGAAAGCAGGGAATAGACCCCAGTGACCTCATGGCTGCCTTGGCTCATTTCTTCTGCTGTTCTTGCTCCTTCTTGGGGAAATCTCCTTTTCCCAGTGAGGTGTGTATAGGCTCTCCTGCCTCCCTACAGGTCCATCCCTCATGTCTCTGTTTTGTTTTTGTCATCCACTCAGTTTATCTAGACCATCTCTGTGACTATGGGTATGGGAATGTTCACTAGAGCCTGGTGGGCTCAGCAGTGGCTACATGCCTAAATATAATGACTATCTCTTCCATAGCACCTGTTAACAGCTAATAGTTCACCAGAGTAGGGTAGTGTCCCACAACTTTCATCATCCATGACTGACATTTGACAGGCCAAATCTTCTGCAGGCACAGTGTAGACACCACAACTGCTGTGAGTTCATGATTTCAATGGCCATGTTACCTCCAGAAGATGTCATTTTTTTTTTGTAGTCCATCCTTCTACCTTCTGGCCATTACAGTGGTTTTTCTTCTGTGATATTCTTTGGCTATTAGAGGGGGTTGTATAAATGTTTAGGGCTGAGCACTCAACCATCACTTATTCGCAGGACCTTGACCAGCCAAAAGTTTAAGGATTTACTGCCATTGATTGTAAAGGGCTTTTTATTATTAATGCTGAGAGTAATATGTATCTGTGATATAAACATAAATACGTGTATAAAATAGATGGCAGTCTGATGTTGTGCTGGTTTGGTTAAACAATATAGTAAGCTTCATCCACTCTACCAGGTTCTATGACTTCTCCAGTCATGAGCTTTTTGACTTGGCTTAGAGTACTAGGCATAAAATCTCTCCTGTAGTATAGGCTTCAAATCTAAGAGTATGGTTGGCTGCCTCCATAATAGTTGTTGCACTATTGCGGCAGTGGCCACATCATGGCTGGCATGTTGGTATTGAAGGTTATGGGCTTCATACCTGGGTACTACTGCTGATGCTTTTTCTCCCCTGGCAGCCTACATAGCACCTCCAGGCATTATGACAGCTACCCTGCAGTGAGGAAGTTTCCAGCTTAGTTGCATTTGATTTCCCTCTAGTTTGCAACCAAGTTCTAAGGTATCTTTACCAACAGGGTCTTGCCTAGACCTGGTGGGCAACCAAGAGGGACAACAAGAGCCTGTGTGGGTTGCCTCCACTGGTATACTTTTTCTTCCAGTTTCATCCATTTTACCTGCCACTTTCATAATTTAATTTTTCTTTACAGATTAATAAAATTCCATCATGTATATGTATCACATTTTTTTTTCTATCCATTTATCTGTTGACGGACATATAGGCCAATTCTGTTTTTTTAAAATACTGTGAGTAGAGCAGCAGTCAACATAGAAGAGCAGGTGTTGCTATTAGATATGGAGTCCTTTGGGGTAGATACCCAGGAGTTGTATAGCTGAAACATATGGCAGCTGTCTAAGGAGCCTCCACACTGAATTCCATAGTGTTTGCCTCAGCATACACTTCCACCAGCAGCAAGCAAGGGTTCTTCTCCCACCTCCCCAACAGCATTTTCTTTGATTTCTTGAATGAATCTCAAAAGTAGTTTTACTTTAATTTTTTTCTGGTGGATAATGATGTTGAACACTTTTAGAAAAACACTTCTTAGTCATTTATGTTTTTCTTTGAGGAGTATTTCCTGTTCAAATCTATAACTAATTTTTGAACTGCATTGTTAGTTTTATCGATGCCTTGCTATTTGAGTCCTTTGTGTATTTTTATATTAATTTTCTGTTGGTTGAAGAGTTGGAAAGACTTTTGTTCCCTTCTGTAGGCTGCCTCTTTACTTGATAGTTTCTTTTGCTATACAAAAGAGTTTTAGTTTCATGAAGTCCCATTTGTTAACCATTAGCCTTATGCAATGCGAGCAGAGTCCTATCTGGAAAGTCCTTACCTTTCTCTGTCTCTGGAAGATTTTCTCTACCCTTTGCTCCAGCTGTTTCATTGATACAGGTTTAACATTGAAATTGTTGATCCAATTGAAGCTGAAGTTTTGTGCAAGGGGAGAGAGGAAGATTTGCTTTCATTCTTCTGCTTGCAGACACCAGTTTCCTGCCACCAGGTTGGCCTTGCAATCTCTGCACAGCTAAAGGTGACCTTGAACTTCTGATCCTCTGCCTCTCAGCACTGGGACTACACTACTATGCCCAGTTTTCTGTGGTGCTGAGGATTAAACCTGAGGTCTGCATATGCTGGGCAAACATTCCAGGAGCTGCTCTCTATACTCCCAGACTCATTTTTATTTTTAAAGTAGGGAATATTACATTATGTTAAGGATCTCCAGTTGGTACCCACAAATGATTTTGGTTGACTCTCAGAGGGTTTTAAACATTCAACTTAGTCATCAGCATTTAAAGCTTGGAAAGAATCACAGATCTCAAGATACCATTTAGTGTTTGTGGAAATCATAGCTCCCACAGGCAACGGGCATTGCTTTGCAGTGATCCCCATCTTGTGTGTGTACTTTGGGGGTGGGGCGCTGCATTTCCTTGGTCTTACTTACCACCTTCTTACTTAGCTCATTGCTCTTAGCTGGATCATGTGACTGGGCATGTGATTTTTTTCAAATCCTGGAGCAGAGACCTGCTTAGCATAAGCTTGCTCCTCATGAGGACAATGAGTCCTGTAAAACTTGCAGCATCTTTTTTAGCCAGAGAGGAAGTAGACAGCTTGGCACTTGGTACACACACAGGTGGACAGCAGTGGGGAGACTAGGAATGGGTTCTGCCTCTGGGTCCATCATCTTCCTCTCTGTCTTGTATGTTACTCTTTCTCCCAGACCTACAGCAATCTATTCCCTCTTTTATAACACAAACAGCAGCTACCATTTAATGAGTATTTAAGTCTTAGGCACTCACTGTTATGTAATTATTCTGAATTCTGTATCTTAGCATTTGGGATTTTTCTTTTGAGGAGGAAGATAATGGTTTGTGGCTACAGATTCATTATGTAGCGAGGCCAAGATCTGAACTCAGGTCTAATTTGCCATCAATGCCCTGTTCAGAGCCATCAGAGTCAGACAGGGATAGACTTGTCCCATTAAGTAACATTGATATGTAGATGTGGAAAGATGGATCTTTTTTAAAATTTAATTTCAATTTTATTAATTTATTCAGATTACAACTCAATTGTTATCCCATCACTTGTATACTCCCATTCCTCCCTCCCTCCTGCTTTCACCCTATTCCCTTCCCCTAGGTCTAAGACTGAGGGGGACCTCCTCCCCCACTATATGGTCGTAGGCTATCAAGCCTCAAGAAAGATGGGTCTTTTATCTGTAGGCAGGAGACCCTAGTGAACAAACACATCATTAACTGGGATGCTCCAAGCAATGCCCTCACTGAGGAGGAGTGCCAGCCCTCTGGAGAGGTCAGGGGGGAAGCATTGTGATGAGACAGGAAGCTTCAGCTGTCAGGATGGATGTGGTGAGGAAGTGATGGTGAGGAATAGCTGGACTATGGCCCCTGCTGAGTCCCGTGACTGTGTGCAGTTTGAGTCAATGAAATAAGGCTGGCTGAAACATGGCATGCTTGTATGACTGCAGGTTGACAGACAGCATAGAGATCACTTTGTTACAGAGGAAATCATCCCTCTAAAAATCCAACCGTTTCTACCCTGTGCTTAGAAGTCTAGAGAGGCCAAAGTAGTGCTCCAGGAAATACACAAAGCTCTCCATGTTTCTCTCTCTCTCTCTCTCTCTCTCTCTCTCTCTCTCTCTCTCTCTCTCTCTCTCTCTCTCTGTATTTATGTATATATATATGCAGGTACATGTGTGTATGTCAGTGCACATATGTGTGGGTGTGTGCATATGTATGTTGAGGTCATAGGTCAATCCTGACTGTTATTTTCTCAGGAACTACCCACTCTGTTTTGGCAAAGTCTCTCATTGGTCAAGAAATCTCAGTGCCCCAACTGTCACTGCCTTCTGAGTACTAAGATTATAAACTGTATGTTTGGTTTCTTCATTATATGGTCTCTGCGGGTCAAACCCAGGTCCTTATGTTTGCAAAGCAGACACCATATGAACTGAGCTGTAATTTTCAGCTCATCTTTTCCATTATTAAAGAAATTTCTTTCAATCAGAGTCAAACTTACCTACAAATTTAATCCTTTTTCCATTGTGCTGCTTGGTAGACCCATGTAGACTGTCTCCCCTCTTCTGCAGATGTCAACCCTTCAAGTTGCATTGTGGTAAATGTCTTCATGCCAGGTTGTCACTCCTTAGCCATAAATATCCACACTTGATTAACTGCCCTACATAAAAGAGTTTGTGGGTTCCTAGCCATCTGTGCTGATTTTTCTGTTTGCTCCTCCTCCCCTCATTCATTTCTCCTTTTCTTTGCCCTCATGCCTATTCCAGGAGACTGGCACTCCAGGATGCTTCTCCTGAGTGCTTTTGTATGTGGGTACCACATGGAGATGAGTTAATATAGGACAGAAAGGCATCCAGGAGGCAGGGAAAGAAATAGGTGTGGGGCTTTCCTTCCTTTCTCTGGGATGGCACTATGGGACCACACCGTTTATGCGGTTCCTGATAGGCAGCCCAGTGGATATGAACATAGCTCTCTTTGGAATCTGATCATCCTTTTAGTACAATGGCTGCCCCTTTGGCCCTGGGATGGCAGAGGTTTCCCTTCTGCTGCTAATCTTCTTGTGCCTCAGTTTTGGTTATGTGTCCTTTAACTTTGACTGTACATCTACCAATGAATACTTTATCACAACTTCCTCCTTCCTGCCATTGTTCCTGTTGCCCACTGTTAACTATGTTTGTGCATGCTGTGTTGTCTTTATTCTCAACTCCTCAGGCCCTGGACCATCACCAAGATCACTACATTTGATGTTAGCCACTGGCTCACACTGCCCTGGCCTTGTAGTACACTGAACTTGTTAGCCCTCTTTCTGGGGGCAGGCATCCAGCACATCTGTAGAACATCACTTGGTTTTAAGAACTGCTTCCATGTCGAATAACAGTCATCAGCATGTTCTTTCCCCCTCTTTTGCTCTCAATTTTTAGCTTCTGTAAAAATTAAAAATCACTATAATGAAGATCAAGTAATTAATATCCATTATCATTTAGTGCTGAACACTTGGTAAACTACTGATAGGTATGGTCTTTTTATTACCAAAGCATCATGATTTACATCCCCACATGAGCTTTTTAAACTAAATGCCTCTTTTCTTTTGGGTTATTGCATTGTCCTAAAAGCTGTACATAAGTGAGAATACCAGTTAGAGATGTCCTCTAAACCTTGAGGCTTTAAATGTGTGTCACAGACTCATGGCGTGAGTGTCATTGGATGGTTTATTTGGGATTTGAAACTGAAGGCTTCTTTAACAGGCCCAAGCATGGCAAATATGGTGCTGGCAGGTCTCCCTTGCTAAACCATTAGATTGCATTCTTAAAGCTAGCCCCCAAAGTCCGTTCCCTTATTTGGCAACTTACTCATTCCTGAGACTTACCACCAAGGTTCAACTATCAAGACGTCGAAGCCCAGCAATCAAAATTCATTATTTGGCTACACTGGTTAGCCTGTCCAACCAGGACTCATCCGAGCACAGACTCCTCTTTTCTCTTTTTGAACCTACTCCTGCAGAAACAACCGCTGCTGTCCTTGCCTTCCTTCCCCACACTTAATAAATCTTTGTGCTGAGAATTTGGTGTCTGGTGTGTGTTCTCTGTTGATTCCGAGGCTCCTTCAGGAGTCCGGATCCTGCTCTGAACTAACTGAGCAATTCTTGTATCCTGTGCTGATAACATCTGCAGGTTCCGGTCATGGCAGCTGGAGTGGGGGAGCATCTCCTACTAATCATTCGCTTTCAAGGCTGCCGGAACCCCTGGTGCTGCAGCTCAGCCAAGTCTGACTGTGCTCTCAGGTACCAAGTGTCCTGACTGGCAAGTGGGGAATGATGGTTTTCCCTGCTGGGTTTGGAGTCGGATCAGCTGTGTTTTGAACCTGTGCCAGCTCCAAAGGTTTGCTCTGAGAATGAGGTCAGCTAATCTGTGTTTAGAACATCGCCTGACACAAAAAGTTCCGTTTTTCTCCTTTTCATGGGTCCCAGGAACCCAACCTCTGAAGGAGAACCCTTTGATGTTCCAGGAAGATTCACTTCAAACAGGAAGAAAAGTTAGAGTTTTTTTTGTTTTTTTTTAAAGTTGATGCTAGCATCAGTTCTGGGCACAATGGTACAAAGCTGTGGTCCTCAGTTTGAGAGGATGAGGACTGAGTTTAAGGTCAGATTGGGCCATATAGAGAAACAAGGTCCACAGTCTCTTTGTGTCTCATGGTCCCCTGTGTTTGGGCTCAGTGCTCTAGCAGTCCGCTTCTGAATATAAGCAATGTTTGATCAGACAATTGTAAATAGAAATATGGCATCATTTAGAAATAAAGATTATTGACATATATGCATTTGAATTAGGCACCACTGGTATGTATTGTATAGATATAAATATTTATAACATGGCTGATGTCCTGATAAGAAGAATGCTGAGGCTGTACCAATAACAGGGAGTGGGATGGTATTTTCTGCTCAGTAGTTGGATACTGTTCATCTCAGGTACCCAGAAACACATCAGATGACACTGGTGAGCTAGCTCTTTCTTTTCTCAGAAGTATAGATCTGACGTCCAGCTGTCCAGTCAGATGCCAACGGTGGCTTTGTCATCAGCCTCTGTGGCTCTTTCAAAAAGATACTATTATATTTACTTGTTTGCTGTGGGCATGCATATGGGTGTGCATGGTGTGGTGCACATATGGAGGTCAGAGGTCATGCTGCAGGAATCTCTTCCTCATTGTGTGGCTCCTGTGGGGGAGGAGGATCAGATTCAGGTCACCAGACTTGGTAGCAAGTGCCCTTACCTACTAGTCTCATCTTGTGATCCACTACATTGACTCTTGAGAGGTTGCCCCATATTTTTCTCGCCCCCCCACATTGTCTCAGTGAAAAGCTGGTGGGGGGGGTCATGATGGTATCCAGATAACAATGGAATTTGAGAGTAGATTTCTAACAGACCATGCTTGATTCAGACTTCACACTTTCAAAACTCATTCTCTCCCAGGACCAGCACTGCTGCTATTGTAAGAACTAAGATCATGCAGATAATGTCTAAATCTTTCAGTTTATAATCTTCAAAATGATGTGATATTTGCCCATCAAGGGGGCCAGTGGCAGATCAACATGATATTAAAATTTGCAAATAAAATGAGATTTTAAGATTTTTATCACAGTAAGATAAATTTATTTAAAATTTGCCAGTCCTAAGATGACTACTGAGGGCTACATGTGTCATGCAGGTGAAACACACTTCATGTTTCCTTGTCTCCAATATTAGAAATGACTTGCTATTTATGAAGTATACTGTGGTGTTTAATTTTTTGCAACTCTTCAATGAGGTCAGTCTACCAGTAATTTATTCCTGTGTGAAAAATTATTCCCAAGCCCAGAAGCTCAAAATAGTACGTTTGTGATGTCACAGTTTTAAGGGCTCAGGACTTTTAAGAAAATGAGGACTTAGCTGATGGTGCCAGCTGTGGGAGTGTTGTAAGGTTGTAGTCACACTATTGCCTGGGCCTGTCACCTAAGGCTCAGACAAGGCTGGAAAGTTCTTCTGAGGTTGCTGGTGTAGTTTGTGGGAGGCTTTCATCTTTGCTGGCTGTCAATAGGAGACTTCTGTTCCTCACCACTTAGGCATCTCCATGTGACCATGGTAACACACATCAGGATTCCCTGCCTAGGGAATGGTGTCACTCCCAATTGATTGTATCTTCCAATATCAATTAACTTGGTTAAGACACTCACCCACAGACATGCCCAGGGGCCAACTTAATTTATACATTCCTCCATTGAGACTCCTTCACTCCCAGTGGGATTGGACCTGTATGCCATTTCAAGTCACCACCCTTCTTTTTTTTTCAAATAATATTTTTACTGATTATTTGGGGATTTCACATCATGAACCCAAGAACTCTCACTTCCCAGTCCTCTCAGGTCCATGTCTCACCTTGAGACTCCCCTCCCTCACAAGAAAAAAAAGAGGAAAAAAAAAAAGTACTCAGCCGAATTTGTTTTTCCCATATATACTCACTGGAGCATGGTCAAACTCCACTTGCCAGCTCCTTAAAGAAAATGGAGTCATTATATACGTGTTTCCCACCAGAAGCCATCAAATGTGGAGAGCTACACTTCAGCATCCTTATCGCAATTTTTAAAGAGTTCTCTTCCATGGCTTTCTGCCTAGGCCGTTACTTTGGGGGAGGGGGTTGTTGTTCGCCACTCTTCCTTAAGAACAAGAATTGCATAGTGGATCTCAACTTGAGGCGCGCATAGATCTTCCTGATGTATGATATGCTTATGATTATTATTCATAGAAAATATCCTAAGAGGAAATACATTCATTCCCACCTGCCAGGCATCTTCATTTCACAGCTCAGTGTAATAAAGCACGCCCACTGGTTGCTCTGGGTCATGTGGCTAATGCGATGCTGCCTTAACTCTGCTGCCCAGCAACATGAGACAGCATTATACTGTTTACCACTAGCTTGGGAAAAGATCCACACTTGAGGTCCAAAGTGCCATGTCTGCTGGGGGTGGATGGTTTTCCCACCACCTCTTGCCATGGAAACGTGACCTGAAAACAGGAACTAGGACTTCATATGGAGTATGTGGTCTTACAAGACTAGCAGAGCTTTCCGCAGTCTGAACTCTCATAGTGCATGTTGCCTTCTGTGATGGTTAATTTTGAATGCCAGCTTGACTGGATTAAGAAACACCTAGGACTCGGAATGGAGACTTGGTAGTTAAAAGCAGTGGCTGCTCTTCCAGAGAGCCTGGGCTCAATCCTCAGCACCCATATAGTGGATCAAAACTGTCTGTAATTCCAGTTCCAAGGAGTAGGATTCCACTCCTGTACATGTTGCAGACACATATGTAGGCACAGCTCATTGTGGGTGGTGCCACTCTTGACCTGGTGGTCCTGGGTTCTATAAGACAGCAGGCTGAGAAAGATGCCGAGAACAAGCCAAGTACCATTCCTCGATGGCCTCTGCTTCAGTTCCTGCCTCCAGGTTCCTACCCTGAACTTTTTCCCTGGCTTCCATCAGAGGTAACTTAGATAAGCTGAAAGGCTATGTGAACCCTTTCATCCCCAGGTTGCCTCTGGTCGTGAGGCTCTATTACAGCAATAGAAACCGTAAGGTACTGTATCTTCTTGCCATGATGGACTTTATCCCTCTGGCTTGCAAGCCAAAAATAAACTCTACTGCTCTTAACTTGTGTGTTCTATCTTCCCACCTCTCACCATGGTATACGTATTTCCACCACCCCCACAATGATTTCCTTTTCCCTCATTTATTTATTTTTCTGGCAGACCAGATGGTCAACTTATAATCTCCTGGGGTTGATTTTTGCCCCCTCTTTTGTTAGGCTCCCCTGAGGATCAAGCAAATTGTCTTCACAGAGGGGCATCCTCCAGGATGCTTATCAGAGGAAGCCATGTGGAGTATTAGGGAATCTGGGCGGGGTGTGACAACTGGGCAGAGCATGCGGCAGACGCTGGTTGTCCTTTCATGTTCAAAGAGGGAGAGCCTGGCTTTCCTGCTTCCTGAACTGTGTCCCTGTGATGGTCTATGTCTCAGTTGCCTCTGAAGCAGCTCTTTTTTTATCTACAACATAGCACCCCTCCTTTGTTCCCATATCTGACCCCCATCCCCCATCCCCACTATAGCCCAGCATTCTTCAGAGTCCATTCCACCTATATGATGGTGTCAGCATGGGTCTGTCCTTGTGACACTCAGAGGGACCTAAAGCAGGGTCATGGAATAACCAGTGTCACCTCCTTCCCTGGAGGAAAATGAGCATTTGTGTCTGTTAACAAAGGGCTGTCCTTTCTGTTTGTGCAGTACACGGTCGGGCAGATGTACCTCCTATCCTCCTCTGTTTTAAAGCCAAGCTACCCCCCTCCCCAGTTTTCTGCCTTTGATGCCCAGCTTTGCTACAGTGCCACGTTCCAAGCACAGCCATGGTGTGCAGATCTGGGGAATCACTATTTCCTCATGGCCTCCTTTCCAGTTGTCACTCCTTCCTAGATCAGCCAGCTTGCTCCAATTCCACTGCCACCTTAGTTTCTTTCTTGTCCAGTCCTTTCACAGTGTCACCATGCCCTGTCAAATCGGAAGAGTTTGGGGTAAGTTGAGGGGATGGTTCAGTGGGTAAAGTGCTTACTATGTAAGCATGGGAACTGAGCTCAGGTCCCCAGCACCCACGTAAAAAGAAAGGTGTGGTAGTGCACATGCATGTAACCCAAGTCTTGAGAGAGGAGGGAGAGACAGGAAGATGGTTAGGGCTAGCTGGCTGCCAGCGTATCTAAAAATACAAGTGAGTTTAAGACACAGTGAGAGAGCCTGGCTCATTGAAAGAAGACAGAGAGCAATAAAGGAAGACAGTGTATGTTCTTTCTGGCTCATGAATGCATACAAGAGCTGCGTACATGTGTGCACACATCAACATCAATAAATCTAGCTGAGAGCAGGCTGGGCGTGGTGGCACATGTCTTTAATTCCAGTACTTGGGAGGCAGAGGCAGGTGGAACTCTGAGTTCAAGGTCAGCCTGGTCTACAAAGTGAGTCCATGACAGCCAGGGCTACACAGAGAAACCTGGTCTCAAAGAGGAGGGGCGGGGGGAAGAGTGCTCGTTGAGCAGAACCAGAAGCAAGCATGTAAGGTTGCATTTATTCTGTCTCTGCTCTTGATTGTGGCTGCCCTAGGACTAACTGCTTAGGTTCCTGCACGGACTGTAATGAGGAAGCATCAGGTGAACAAATCCTTTCTTCCCTACGTTGCCTTTGGTCAGGGTTTTATTTTTTGTTTTTATTTATTTATTTATTACAGCAACAGAAAGGAGACTAGAGCGCACTTTATTCTGAAAGCCTTTTTTCACTCCCAAATTTGGATTACATCGTCTCTCTTTTTCTCCCCACCACCCTTTTCAGTACGAGGTTGAACTTTGGGCTTGCTTGTTGCTAACTAGATATTCAGCCGTGGAGCTCTAGTTAGCTCTCTTTTTACATTGAAAAGCAATTTATTTTTTTACTTTATGCTGCATGAATGTGTTGCCTTCATATATGTGTGTGCATCAACATTTGTTCACGGAGTCCAGAAGTGAGTGTCAGATTCCTTGGAGCTGGAGTTAGAGATGGTTTTGAGTTAATTTTCGGAAATGAACCCAGGTCCCCTGGAAAAGCAGCAGTGCTCTTAACTGAGAAGCCATTTCTCCAGATCTCTCTATTCCATTACTTAGGATTGTGTTTTATTCGATTGTCCAGTGTGGCCTGAAGAATCCAAGTTGGACAGACAGAGGCTTAGAGAGTGACCGGAGTTCCCACAGGTCTCTCAGCTAGAAAGAGACACTGGGACTCACACACACACACACACACAGCCAGTGTACAAATAGGACTAGCTCTATCACAGCCAGGTATTGAGTGACAGAATCGTCCCTCAGCTGCAGAGATGCAGCAGCACTGCTTCTGTGCTTGAGAAATGTGTGGTAGAAAGGCTGGGGAAGAAGGCCCAGTTGTTAAAGTGCTCACCTCACAATTGTGCAGACCTGTGGTCAGATCCCGGTTACTAACGTAGAAGGCTGGGTGTGGTGGCACACGCCTGTGACCCCTGTGCAATTTGAAGCCAGCCTCTGGCCTTTATATGAGCGTGACTGGGTGAATACACAACTCCTCCCCCGCCCAAATACATGGCCAGGAATGTGGCTGGTGAGGAAACTTCTAGAGATGATGAGTGAGGCTGAACAAAAAGACAGAAAAAACGATGGAGGACATGAGACTAGGCAGAAGCCCCTCTCCTTGGGATGTTGTTTGCCCTTCCTGCTTGCTGAGAATCAGCAAACCTCCCTTCAATACAACCAACAAAGACAATGTCACCTACAGTGGTAATGTTGCCTTCCTGATGACATCTAAACCAGGACGCTGATGACAGGCTATGCTTACTTGGGGCCAGATTGCATGTAGCCTTGAGTTTAACTGACTAATATTCCTCTCTCACCCCTAAATCTAGACAGCACTCCCCATTAAATCACCATACAATGTCATGTACAAGCAAAAATTCTTTATGATAAGAGAGACCAGATAGCCAAATTAATGTTTAAATGGCTTTGTTGTAAATGGCATTCTTTGCCCACAAGGCCACATGTCTAGCCTTCTGGAAAGACATCTAAGCTCAGCTCCCTCTTGAGAAGTGACACCTGTGTTCTGGATGCACTCTCTATTTTTCCTAGATGCTCTCTTTAAATGCCCTTATATAAAACTAAAATATATCCTCTCTTGTCTCCACTTAATAAGCCTACTAATTTTGCATTGTTCTAATCTGTCTTTAAATTTTGTCCTGCAGAGCAGTCAAGAGCCTGGTTTTTATCTGAGGAAAATCCCAGGATTCTGGTAATATTACTGGGCTGCTTCTATTTACCACTGACGACAGTGGGTTTGTTCATGACTTTGGTCATAATAATGGTGTTTCAGGAATATGGTTGTGGTTAGCTTCAGCTGTCACCCTGGGGCAACCTATTCTCACCCAGGATGAGAGTGCCAGTAAGGAATTATCTAGATCACATTGACCCATGGGGATGTCTGTGGGGATCCCTTGATTGCCTTAACTGATGTGGGAGGACCCAGCCTGAAAGTGGGTGGCAATATTGTCAGGGCCCTCTTTCATAGGATTTCTCCTGAATCATGTTGCCAGGAGTTGGTGGCTCTCTAAAACTGTGGAGGAAGGAAGAAGCCACAAGCCCTTTACTCTTGCATATTTCATGCCTAGAAGCCAGCACTACCTAGATGACACAGCGTTTGATCCCTGAACTGTATACAAGTAGAGAAAGTTAGCTGGACAGTAGGCATCCGTGTGTTCCTCATGTCTGTGTTTGATGGTAAAATGATGAGCTCTTGACTGTGGGCATGACTGTCTGCCTTGACTTCTCCACAAAACCTGGAGCTGTACGTTATAAACCCTTTCTTCCACTAAGTTGCTTTCTCAGGGTATTTTTATCACAGTGATAGAAACAAAACTAGTACACTGGTGATCTCCAAATCAATCAAATTGTATAGATTGATAGCTTTTTCCTCTCCATGTCATTCATACCTCAACAACAAAAAAAAATGTTAAAAGAGCTAGGTGATCCAAAAGGGAGATGAACAGGTATAAACCCCCTCTCAGCAATGTCAGCACCCGGCCATCTTCAGAGCTCACAGGCCAGCTTGCCGCTTACTGTCCTGGATTCTTGTGCATCCCACTCCACTGGCCTGGAGAGGCTTTCCATCTCTAGTTTCTCAGAGGAGCTGAGCCCTTCACAGAGCCCATCAAAGAACATTCTCCAGCAAGGACCAGAGGAGCATGTTCTGAGCGTGCATGGGGCTTCCCCATTCTTCCAGCCAATGGGTGTTTAGTGAAGCTGGTGCCATCCAGATTTTAGAGACAAGGATGCTGAAGCTCTTCAAAGAAAAGTAGCTCATGTAAGTGCTGCCAGGCAGTAGAGGACCATATCCGTCTGTCTGTAAGTTTAGGCTCTTCTGATTGCAGACTTGTTTTCCTGTTGGATCAGTCATCAGATGATAAAGATTCTGACCTCCCCCCATTTCTGCAAGGGCATTATCCTGACGTTCTTACCACTTGCTACTTGTTTACATTTTTGAAATGTATTTATTAAGTATTATTTATAAGTTTCTATACAACTACATGTTGCATATAGAGTGTATCCCCCCATCTTCCTGTCTATTCTCCATTTTGTATTCTCCCATGACTTAGGTCCTTCCGTTTTTATTGACAGTTTTATTTCTACTTTCATATCACATACACACACACACACACACACACACACACACACACACACACTTTATGTGTCTATGTAAAATCTAGGAACCAAATATGAGACTGGCTTAACTCAATATGATTACTATTTTCCTACAAATGACATAGCTTACACCTTTTCAGTTGAAAAATTAATCTCTGCACCACATTTTTTACATCTGCCCTGTATTGATGGATATCTAAGTTGGTTCCATAAGTCAGCTGTTATGAATCATGCTGCAATAAACATTAATATGCAATAACCTGCGATATATTGACATGGAGTGTTTTGAGAAAATACTGAGGAATGGTATAACTGGGTCATATAGTAGATTGAATTTTATTTTTTAGAAGCCTGCATACTGACATACAGAGTGTATAGACTACTTTACCATCCTGTCAGCAATGTGTAAAGACTCATTTTTCTCTACATCCTCACCAGCATTTGTTTTTCTTTTCTTTAAATGACTGCCATTTTAACTGGAATGAGATAGAATCTCAATATAGTTTTGATTTGCATTTCTCTGATGGTTAGTGAGGTCAAACTTTTCTTTTATATTTACTGATTGCATTTAATCTTTTGAGAACTGACTGCTCATTTTGTTAGCCCCTTTAATGATTGGATTTTTTGATTTTGTTTTTTTAGTTGTCTGTGTATTATAGATATTAAACCTCTGTCAAATGTCAAGATTAATGGACTAATTTATTTGACATAGGAAAATTTTAAGACAGCATAACACTGAGTCTATGGAATGGTTATTTATGATAACTCTTATGTAGTTCGACAATGAAAAAGAGTAAGAAGAAATAAAAAATGTCTAATTTAGAGACAAACAGAGCAGACACCATAATAGCCCAAGCATGCATGTGCCAAAAGAGAGGCTGAAATTGTGAGATGAGTGCCACTAAGGATGGGTCTCCTGGTCTGTACTGGAAGAAATGAAAGGGAGACCTGAGGGTAAGATCCAGCAGGTTAAGTTTCCAATTTGTAAAAGGAAAATGCCTAAGGAGTTTCCTGCTTCTAAGAAGCAACTACAAACAAAAGCTCTTGCTACAATGATCCAAGGATGCTAAGGTACATCCCAAGCTGGAGCTGAATTTGGCAGTGTCATCAGGTGGTACTGGCTTTGGGACAAAATAGGCAAGTGTGAAGGGTGTGTGGATTCTTCCTTCACAGTTTCAGAGAGCCACTGAGTCCAGGGAACATGATACAGGGGAATTCCAGTGAGAACAAGGCTCTGGGAGGCATTGAGTGAAGCTGTGAAAGTGAAGTTTGGACTGCAGTGGAGACCCCAGGATGGTTGAGAAGCCACTGCCATAGGCATCTGCCAAGCAGGGATGCAGACAAGGTATGAAACCAGCCCGAGGGAGGAGAGTGTTGTAGGCAGCAAAGCTGGAGGGGCAGAACTATCAAAGCCTTTGAAATTAATGCCAAACACGGAGCTATAGGATTTGGTGTTTTTATTGCTGTGTTTTGGTCTTTCTTTGACCCAATTATTTCCTCCTTATGGCCTAATTCTGCCCCTTTATAATGGGAATATATATATTTTGTACCATTATATGTTGGAAGGATGTAATTTACTTTTGGATTTTATATGGGTTTACACTTAAAAGATTACCTTGAGTCTTAAAGAGATTTTGGACTTAGGACAGATTTGAGACTGTGATATGGGGACTTTTGAAGACAGACTAAATGCATTTTGTATTATGATATGGCGATGAGATTATGGGGTCCAGGGATCAGAATGTGATGATTTGAATTGTCGATGCCCCCCCCCCCCCCACAGACTCCCATATTTGAACACTGTCAGTTGGTGGTGCTGTTCAGGAAGGTTTGGGGTGTTTGAAAGGTGTGGCTTGGCTGGGGGAAGTGTGTCACCGAGAGTGGAATTTGAGGTTTAGAGCCTCGCCCCACTTTCACCTTACTTCCTGATCCATGTTCACGGTTGAAGATGTGATCTCTCCATTTTCTTCTTCAGCAACGACATTCTTGCCCGTCTTTTGGAGCCCCCCCTCTGCAATGATAAGCCAATCTAAACTCGTTCATCTGTGAGTTGCTTTGCCTCATGGTGCTATGTTACCACTCCAAAATGTAACTAAGAGAAATGTATATATAGCAAAGATTTTCTTCCACTTTCTAGACTTTTCACCTGACTCATGGTTTTCTTTGCTGCAAAGAAGCATTTCTGTTTCATGAGGTCCCATTTGTCAACCTCTCCCCTTATATTCTGAGTGATAAGCATCTATAAAGTAGTTCTTTCCTGTGGCTGTGTTTCTCCCATTTTTTTCCTCTGGCAGTCTCAGAGTTTCTGGTTTTACATTAAAGTCTTTGATCTACTGAGAGCTAATTTTTGCACAGGGTGAGAGATAGGGATCTAGTTTCATTCTTCTATATGTGGACATCCTGTTTCCCCAGCATCATTTGCTAAAGAGGCTGTTTTTCTTCATTGTGTATAGCATTTGTTTCTAGTTTGCTTTTCTGTTGCTCTGATAAAACACTTGAGTGGCAACTTGAAGCAGAAACTACAGAGGAACAGGGCTTGCTGGTTCATTCCTAGGCCCACACCTAGCTAGCTTTCTTACGGAGCCCAGGGATACCTGCCTAGGGAATGATGTCACCCACAGTGGACCAGGCCTTCCTACATCAGAGAATAATCAAGACAGCTCCCCACAGACATGACCACGGGCCAGTCTGATCTGGGTAATCCCTCAAATGAGACTCCCTTCTCAGATAACTCCTGGCTATGTTCAGTTGACAGCTAAAGCAAAATAGGACAGGGAGGTCAGAGCAGCCCATTCTGAGAGCAGGGGCTCCCCTTCAGTGTTTGGATATAGTAAATTGAATGAGGAATTGTGTGTGTGTAGGGGGTCAGAGATAGCTCAGCAGAGCTGACTATACAGGTAGGTGAAGGTTCCAATGAGAGCAGCAGGCACCCCTGAGTCTTTATGATTTCCTAAACTTAGTGAGCCACCTCAGAATAATTAATCTCCTTGTGAAGAAAAGGACGTAGAAGGAATCTCAGACTGCACTCAGCCAGGCTGTGAGAACATGAAAGTCTAGTTTGCAAGATTTTAGCCCTGCCAGCTCAGTAACGGTGAATTCATGTTGGGAGAGGATTTTTTCTTTATTTTTTAGAAATTATTTTGCCCATTTATTTACTAATTTTATCTCTTAACAGCCTGATCCCAGCCCCCTCCCTCTTCTTCCAGTTCTGCTGTCTTGCCTCCCCATCCCCTATTCCTTTTTCTCAGATAAGGAAAAGCCCTCCAAGGGGTATCAACCCACCCAGACACCTCAAGTCACAGCAGGACTAAGCCCATCCTCTCCCACTGGGGCCTGACAAGGCAACCCAGCTAGAGCAAAAGGGATTGATAGAAAGGCAAGCAACAAAATCAGAGAAAGCCCCTACTCCCATTGTTAAAGGACCCACATGTTGGCCATGTTGACCATGTTGCTACATATGTGTAGGGGGCATCTAGATCCAGTCCATACATGATGATTAGTGGGTGGTTCAGTGTCTGTGAGCTCCCATGGGTCCAGGTTAGTTTACTCTATAGGTCTTCTTATGATGTTCTTGACCCCTCCCACTCTCTCTATTCTTCCCCTCACTCTTCCACAAAACTCCCTGAGCTTGGCCTATTGTTTGGCCGTGGGTCTCTGTTTCCATCTGGTCCTGGATGACGCCTCTCAGAAGAGGCTCCTGTCTGCAAGCATAGCAAAGTATCATTAATAGTGACAGGGTTGGCTCTCCCCTATGGGACAGGTCTTCTGTTGGGCCAGTCATTGGTTAGCAGTTTCTTCCATCTTTGCTCCATCTTTACCCCTGTACTTCTTGTAGACAAGTCAAATTTTGGGTCTAAGGGCTTATGGGTGTGTCCCCCTTCCTCCACTGGAAGTCCCACTGGGCTACAGGAGGTGGCCACTTCAGGCTCCTTAACCATCCCTCCCCCCAACTTTCAGAGGTGTTCTTTTGAAAGAACCTCTCAATTTGGTCCTAAACATCTCCTTAATGATGCTTGCCACTCTCAGCTCTAAGCAGGAAGAGTGAAGTTAGCAAGCTGGGCTTCTTTGATGCTTTGTTTTTGCTGTGTATTGTCCTTTGTTCTTTCTAGTGATGAACTTCTAGCAGAGACTTAATAGATGTTTCCCATTTGGGTCTTGTCCAAAATCCTTCCTTTTAGAATATACATATTTAAGGATAAATACTTGTTTTCATTTGTAAAGGGTATAGAAGTCATAGTGAGTAGGGCATGGGTGTGGCAAAACGCTGTGCAGATGGGCTGCGGGGCCTGGAGGTTGGTGGATAGGCATCAAATTCGGCTTTAAAAAAAGAATTGTTTTTCGTTATTATTCATGTGCATTTTATTCTTATTCACACTCTGTGAACTGCCATGGGTGTGCAGATGTCTGAAGAAGCCAGAAGAAGGTGTAGCGTTCCCCTAGAGCTTGAGTTACAGGCAGCAGTGAGAGGTGCCAGATGTGGGTGCTGGGAACTGAGCTGGGGTCCTCTGAAAGATCCCCACAGGCCTTTAACTGCTGAACCATCTTTCCAGCTCCATGGCTGGGTAATTAAGGGGTTGGGCTTGTTTTTTGGCAAAGTTAGGAATCAACGTTAAGTGGGAGACACTTGAAGGATCCTTGCCGATGTGTGCAGGGCTCTCAGTGCAGTGAGAAGAGCACAGGGGACTCAAGGATGGAGTGTGCTTCTCAGGGGACTCGAGGATGGAGTGGGTTTCTTAGCAGAGGAATGACAGCTGTAGCCGCAGGCTCTCTGTTTATAGTAAAGGAGTTGGGGTGTGTGTGACTCCCTGGGGGCACTTTAGAAGAGTTTCCACTCTCTACAGTGATATTGGTACAGGAGCCTGAGGCATGTTGCTAGCCTAGAGCAGACAAATTGGGGGAGAAAGTCTCAGTAACACTGTTGTCTTTGTTGACTTCCGTACTGCCTTCTCTTGCTTCTCCTAGGATGGCTATGCTGTCATGTAACTCCTTAAGTAGTGCGTACTATGAAATTAAGTGCCAGGAAAAACTGAGTCACACCTCTGTTAAAGATTCTAGAATACTGCTGGACTGATTGAACCTTCACTGTAGAGAGTTAGAGTGTTGCAGATCCATAAATCACTTTGGTCTATGTTTCATCCTTTGAAGAATCAGTCATTGCCTGACTCTTGTGTCTGGCCTGGTATCCCTGTGACTAGCAGGTTAAGCCTTTGGGATGTGTTGATAAACACCTACCTGCACCCCGCCCCCCACAGGCCCCAAAGCTGTCAGTCATCAATATGTAAGGCCTATAGCAGAGCTTCCTCTGCTTTACTAGACCCGCCCACTTGATGCTTCCATGGTTATATTTGGAAAGTGTTTTGATTTCTGGCTTTCTTTGTTCTGTTACTATAAAAAAACTTCATGAAATTGTTAGCACATGGGGACACGGCAGTTGGGGCAAGCTGAGTGTTCCTAGGTCGTGGCCACTGCCGTTTGGTTCTAGAATAAGCCATCTCTTACACCCGTTGTGGTAGGAGCTGTGTTTGTTGACAAGCTCTGCCAGTGGTTATTAGGACTTAGGAAACTGCAGTATTCCTGTTGACAGCCCAATTGTTCCAGTTTCATATCTGACTGAGCCTGTTTCAGTTGTTTGGGTTCTTTGTGTGTTTGGTTTTGTTTTTTGTCTTTTTTTATGTTTGTATGTGTGTGTGTGTGTGTGTGTGTGTGTGTGTGTGTGTGTGTGTGTGTGTGTGTGTAGACCTGCCTAGTCTCAAACTCACAGCCTCTGCCTCCTAACTTCCTTTCTCAGTGTTTCCTCTTTTAACCTTCCTGCTGCCACCCTGAAGTATGCATCTTCCTAAGAAAGCTCCTTGCAGGTCTCTGCCCCACCATTTCTTCCTATAACCCCCCTTTATGGACTACTGTTCCTCCCCGCTGGCCACCCACACTCTATTTGAGTGCCCCTGACAACCTCCTCTGCCCTCTTTCAATATTTCTCTAACTCTAGGTGGTCTTCTTTCTTCTGTCACAAGGAGGGCCCTATTTTTCTAGCCAGAATGCTAGCTCTAACTTATGTCCTGTTCCAATGAGTATCTCAGTGAATTTCCGGACAGAGCTGTACCTCAGGTTTTGTCATTTCACAGTTGAGGAAACTGTGCATAGAGAAGTTAGCAGCTTGCCTCAGGCCACGTTGCTAGTAGTCAGCAGGGGCAGTGGTTAGATGCATGGGTTGAGGACTCCAAAGCTTGCCCACTGTTACACCTGACCACCTTGGTCCCAGCAGCAGCCTGCCTTATCCTAAGTGAGATGGATCACAGGTGCTCTGCCCAAGTCCTTCTGAGTCACTGCAGTGGCCCAGCATGTCTGAAGCAAAGGTAGATATACAAATGCCTGCCCCTCCCCCCACCGGGTGTAGAATGCTGAGTTTGTCTATGACATTTGGCTTGGCCATGGAGCCCTATTGTATTAGTACTTGTGGGGTGGCCATGAAAGGGAAGGTCACCTGGGTGAGTTATTGATGCTTTGATGCAGGAAGCATGGTCAAGCAGAGCAGGCATAGTCTCAAGCTTCAAAGAGAGCAGAAACTTGGCTCCCATCCCTTGGTTTCTGCAGCAGCTGACTCACACAGGCTAGTTCTACAGGAACACCATAAATTGCAGGACTGCGGGCTTGACAGCCGGCCACAATGTGATTGAAAGGCCGACAGCAGCCACTGTGGAGCCTCTGGTGGCTGCTTGCTATACGGCCCTCTCATCCATCACACTGGACAGAGGAGCCACACAGATACCGCCACCTTCTCTTCCAAGGAAGACTCAGGTAGAACATTTATATCTCAACTGTCCAGAGGCATTAGCTCCCTAAGCACCACTAGGGCTTGCCCCGGACATGTGTCACAGGCTGCTGACGTCACAGGCAGGGCCTCACCGAACTCCATTTGTTCCCCATGAGTTCCTTCCTGAAAGAGCGACTTGCTGTGTCTTCCTCAATCTCATTCCACTTTTTCGCCCTGCTAACATGCGTTGAGCGTGGTACCCAGGGCATGCTCTCCTAGTCATCTATGTCCCCCAGAAATCTCTCTCCACGTTGTATATTCCAGTAGGCTGTCACACCTGCCCAGTGCTAACTGTGGGCACTGGGCATCTGAACCCAGGCCTTCATATTTGTTTGCACAGCAAATGTTTCATCTGCGGAGGCACCTGCATTTTCTCCTCATTTTCTGAGGTCAACAGCGCACCTTAGCTTTTTTTTTTTTCAATTTATTCTTGTTACATCTCAATGTTTATCCCATCCCTTGTATCCTCCCTCCCTCCCATTTTCCCCTTATTCCCCTCCCCTATGACTGTTCCTGAGGGGGATTACCTCCCCCTGTATATGCTCATAGGGTATCAAGTCTCTTCTTGGCAACCTGCTGTCCTTCCTCTGAGTGCCACCAGGTCTCCCCCTCCAGGGGACATGGTCAAATGTGAGGCACCAGAGTACGTGAGAAAGTCATTTCCCACTCTCCACTCAACTGTGGAGAATATTCTGACCATTGGCTAGATCTGGGAAGGGGTTTAAAGTTTACCTCCTGTATTGTCCTTGGCTGGTGCCTTAGTTTGAGTGGGACCCCTGGGCCCAAATCTGCCTATCATAATGTTCTATTTGTAGGTTTCTAGGACCCTCTGGATCCTTTTATTTTGCTATTCTCCCATGCGTCTCTCATCTAGAGTCCCAATAGGATGTCCTCCCCTCTTTCCCAGTTTCCTGGTAAGTGAAGGCTTTCGTGGGACATGCCCTTTGGGCTAGTATGCAGATATAAGTGAGTATATACCATTTGATTCTTTCTGCTTCTGGGTTAACTCACTCATTATGATCATTTGTAGCTCAATCCATTTATCCACAAATTTCGGGAATTCCTTGTTTTTAATAGCTGAGTAGTATTCCATAGTGTATATATACCACAGTTTCTTTATCCACTCTTCTACTGATGGACACTTAGGCTGTTTCCATGTTCTGGCTATTATGAATAAGGCTGGCACCTTAGCTTTGATGGCGGCAAGACATCTCTGAGTCACTGTTTTTGGAAGTTGCCCCCAGTGGCCATGCTGAGGGCACCATACTTGGTGATCTGACCTGTTTGTAACCATCAAATGTGTTGCTGTAAATTTTCTTCTTTTCATTGCTGGGATAAAGTTCCCTATACATATCTCTCAGCATACTTTCTAGTAAATTCTTTTTGTTGTTGTTTTGTCTTTTTGTTTTTTCGAGACAGGGTTTCTCAGTGTAGCCTTGGCTGTACTGGACTCATTTTGTAGACCAGGCAGCATTCAAACTCACATCAATCTGCCTGCCTCTGCCGCTCTAGTGCTGTGATTAAAGGTGTGCATTGCCACTCGAGAAACTGTTGGGTCAAAGGGAAGGTGATTTTTTACTATTTGACTACTGCTCTAGTGTTCCTTACAAGGTTTGAAGGTTAACATTCAAACCTATAATATAGAAGAGCCACTTTGCTCACATTTCTTCTTTTTATTTTTTGGTAGTCTTATAAAACCTGTTTCCAAGTAAGTGGACTGAGATTACTGTCTCCGAATCCCACTTTAAACTCAGTTGTTTACAAATGCTTTGGAATTATATATGTCTCAGTTATAAGCTGCGTGTTGTCTTTTCTCCTTTATCAGTTGTGAGGCTAGGGAAGCCAAAGCTGTCCGAATGTGTTTAGTAAAGATTTCTTCCTTTTAAATGACCTAGAAATAAAAGGAAAGGATAACCATGTATAGTTCCAATTAATCAAAGCTGCCATGGCTAAAATCTGTCACGAGGGTATTAGGGAAAGGGAGAAGGAGAAGAGCAGGAGGAGGAAGAAGGAAGATGAGGAAAAGAGAAAGAAGATAAGAAGAGGAGGAGGAGGAGGAGGAGGAGGAGGAGGAAGAAGAAGAAGAAGAAGAAGAAGAAGAAGAAGAAGAAGAAGAAGAAGAAGAAGAAGAAGAAGAAGAAGAAGAAGAAGAAGAAGAAGAAAACAAGAATGACTCTGATGGTATTTGCTTTGTTTACAAGGACTAGGCTCAATTTAATCTCACTTCTTTATACACTTCTGCACAGGGGTCGAGGTCTTGTTTGTGGTGCTTGTCTCTACAGAACACAGTCAAAGGCAGTTGCTTTCTGAACTGAGTGAAAAGAGAAAAAAGAAAAAGTTAGCTGCATGCCAGCATTCTCAGATCCCTGTTTCCTGCGCTGCCCAGATAGGAGCAGGTAGCCTCGTACCCCTCTGAACCTTGAGCCACAACAGACCCTTCTCTTCTAAGTTGCTTTCTGTCAAATTTCTGGTCATGGGGATAAGAAAAGTCACTGCTGTATGATAAAACTATGTTAATAATGACAAACAGCTCCCACAACAGCCACAGGGGCCACTCGCTGAGCAGTCTTACACAGTAATCATGTCTTGACTCAGGACAGATTCTTAAAGTAGATACAGACACTGCTCATACACACTCCCCACTTGACAGAAAAAGCAGACAACACCCCCAAGTTAGAGAGTTATTCAAAGGTCACACACAAATCAAGTGCTGACTCTTGGATACAGTTCAATTCCCATGACTGCCAGTTAGGCCAGGAACACGTTCCCTTAAAGCCACCACTCCCCACTATGTACCTGACACTGGTTGTCTTTCCTCCAGCTACAGGCTATGCTTTTCTTGCCACTGTTTTCAGCCTGCTATTTTCTCTCCCAGATTGGAACTTCTCTGGTGTGGAAGTCAGGGTGGCAGGCTCAGTAAGTGATTAGTCACGTCACTTCTGCCATCAGGAAGCAGAGAGCAATGGATGCTGGTACTCAGCTTCCGTTCTGCTTTCTATGCAGTCTGGGGTCTCAGCACCTGGCACGGCACCACTCACAATCAAGATGGGTCTTATTACCCCAGTCAGCCAGATTGAGACAGTCCTTCCCAGACACGCCCAGAGGGTTGCTTCCATGGCAATTCTAAGTCATATCAAGTTGACATTCAGGATCACCCATCAATAACTGCTATCTCCCATGGGTGTTAAAGCAGGACTAAAGTTTTAGAGTGCTCCTAATCCCAATGGGCTGAATGTGCATTTGACCTCTCTGACTGAGCACCTGATGGAAGGGGATGCTGTGTGGTAACTTCCGGGGTGGGGTATACAGTACTATGCAGTTTCCACCTTGATCATTGGGATATTTGTCCTTGGAGCTGGAAGCTTCTAGGAAAGCCATCTGTGTGCAGAAGAGGCCATGTACAGGTGCCGCGGCTGGCAGCTGTGCTCCTAACAGTATCTATGGCTGGCGTGCCTGCCCCACTATGGTGGACAGTATCCATTGAATTTAAATCAAAGTAAACTTTTCCTCTTTTGTGCTGCTTCTGCTTAAAGCAAAGCTAGAAGTATGTGGAGTGTTATTGGATGGCTAGCCTTCGTGCTTATGGGCTTTTAAAGGACCAGACACAGCCGACAGGTGGCACTTCCCCTGTATTCTGCCTGCAGTATACACAGAAAATGTGTCTTGTTTACTCAGACAGTGGGTGACAGAGCACCTGGGTCTTGCCCATCTGGTGTTATGTCTACAGTATCTGATATATTCTAAAGCTCTGTTGGGTTTTGAGTAGAAATTGTAGTTGTGTTTTTTTAAAAAATGGTTTCCACCTTAACACACTATCCTATGATGGTGTGAATCTTTATGTTCATTTGCCCCTGAGTTTCACATGAGTGGTTCTTCACCAGGGAAGAGCAGAGGTTCACAGACGCTGCTCTCTTCTTTGTGTGAGCCGCTGGGAGGTTGCCCAGTGAGGCTCAGTGAAAAGATGGAGTGCAGGTCAGGCCGCACACTGCTGAGATGGGAGGGACCGTCGATGAGGGAAAGTTCCTATTCTGATTGAACACTAGACTCAACACACAGCATTTTTGAGATATACACTGGCTTTTCACTAAGTTTCTGTGGTCTCCAACCTCAACAACAAACTGTGATGTGTGTGAGCCAAAAGATCTCATCATTTTGATTCATTGCATATCAATTCCAAGAACAACCGTGGGTTTAAATCAAACTAACATCTTAGTTTACAGATAGAGTGAGATCTTCAAGGGGAAGGCTGACCAGGGCTACAAAGGACATTAGCGTTCTTCCTACTTTGCCCCAACTGTTAACTTGACGCAGCCTAGAGTCATCTGAGAAGGAAGTCTCAAGACCAGTTTTGGCCCATATCAGAATACTCTATGGGCATATTTGTGGAGGATTGTCTTGATTGATGGATGATTGACGTAGGAGGGCCCATCCCATCATAGGCAGCACCATTCCACAGGCAGATGGTCCTGGACTGTATAAGAAAGCTAGCCAAGCATGGGTCTGAGAATAAGCAGGCAAATAGAGTTCCTCCGTGGTTTCTGCTTCAAATTTCTGCCCCCCTGACTCCCCTCAGTGATAGACTGTAACCCAGAAGTATAATCACATAAGCCCTCTCCTCCCAGAAACTGCTTTTGGTCAATAACAGAAAGGGAACAAGAGTGGTACCTGATTTGGGATATGGATCCAGGTCTGCTGACTCTTAGCTGCATACCTTCCTTGTCCTCAGCAGAGAGATCAAGTCTGCACAGCTCCTTTTTACTTTTCAAGGCACTTTCAGAGTTAGACCTGCATTCTGATCTTAAGGAAACACCTCCAGGTGTTAAGGGGTGTCAGTCGGATCTGAGCCCAGTTAGCTTACCTCGGAAAATTTGCTTTCTGTACTACTGTGGAGAGTGAGAATTTAGACATGGTAATAACTGTCCCTGCTACTCTCACACACTGGACAGAAAGCTCACAAAGGGTTGGTGAGTGGTGAGGCTTTCTGAGCAGAGCAGGGGATGAGCATCTCCAGCATCAAGGGATTGGATAACTTAATGAGATGATCAGAGATACCAATGTCAACACAAAAGGCCTAAAATGAAAGCTTTAATAATCAGGTCAGGACCGATCAGATCCTGACCTGTAGTGACCTGTGACGTCTGACCGCAACATCTGGAACCGACATCTAATGGCCCATGGTGCCTAACACAAACGGCTGGTCTCAAGAAAAACAAGATAAGTTATGAAATGTATTACTCAACAAGTTAATGAGTTCTGCCTGCTCCTCAGATCCAGACCCACACAGGAGAGCCATGATGTAATAGCTAGTAATGTCCCACATATCAACTGTCAGAGAGCTTCTAATCCCTTCAGGCTGCAATTCCATCTTGGGGGACTTGCTGGTTACTTCTTTCCTATGTATTCCAATAAATTCTGATTTGTATCTTTGGTAAACTCTTCCTGGTGCCAGAGTCCCTGGCTTTTCCTCTTCTATTTCCTGAGGCAGTCAGCTCCTTCAGTGGTGTTGCTCCCTCAGGAACACGGTTCTCCCTCAGGATCACACCACAGCTTAAGTGAACAAAATGGCCTTAATGACCTAAAGGTACACATGCACCTTATTCTTATTAATTTATCATTTATCAATCATAAAACCAAGAAGTTACCCAGAAGAACTCTCGTCCTTCAGTCTCAATGGCCAGGGTTGGGTCACCTGACCACTCTTGAACAATTGCTGGTAAGGTGAACTGACCGCGGGCTCCTGTGAGACCCATTAAGATATACTTCTGGGGGCAGTAAGGCCTCTGCTGAGAAACATGGTCTGAATGTTGTAACCAGTCTGCCTGGCAGGAAAGGACATATTCCAAGGGGACACTTGTGTGTCTCTCTTTGGACGTCAGACTATTTAAATAGTGGACTCGAAGAATTAGAATTCCCCCAGGACTCTCCTATTGGAAGAAGAAACAGCTGATGCCCTGGGGCAACCAGAAGAGGAACTTGTCTATGGAACAGACTTTTAGCTTGCCAGCTGACCTCAGAGGAGAGGCTTGGAGCTAAGCCTGTGATGGGCAGGTTATGTTAGTTAATTTTCTATTGCTGTAAAAAAAAAAAAAAAAAAAAAAAAAAAAAAAAAAAACCATCATGACCAAGGCAATTTATAGAAGGAAGCATTTGTTTGGGCTTGTAGTTCCAGAGTCCGTGATGACAGAGCAGAGGTAAGGGGGCTAGGGCTGGAAGCCAAGATCTTACAGTGCTCCAAGCAGGAAGCAGAGGGAATGATCTAGAAATAATGCATGGATTTGAAACCTCAAAGCCTTTCCCCAGTGACACACTTCCTCTAACAAGGCCACACCTCCTCAACCTACCTAAACAGCTCAACCAACTGGGACCAAGTGTTCAAATATCTGAGCCTTTGGGGGGGTGGGGGGTGGCAGGGCACTCTCATTTACGGCAATGCAGAGGTCTCAGATACCACCTTGCTGGAACTCTTTAGCTATACATCTCTTGGCTTCTATCTAAACCTTACTTTTATGCCCACATGACAGAAGACGGGCTCAGGGAGTCTTTGCATCTCTTTGCCTTCTTACCAGTGTAAACACATTGACTCAATTTCCTTCTGCTTTTCAGCATTAGCTTGTCTTGTCTTAATAGGATTATGGAGGATGAATGATTGAAAATCTGGCTTCTTGGGGGCACAGACTGGGAACCCCAGGTCCTGTAACAATGTGGAGTAACTTGTCCCAAGTTTCCTAGGCTGGAAAGTGACAAAGAAGCTGGAACCCAGACCTCGACTTGCCAGACTCCACAGTCAATTCAATCCAGCATGACAGGAAACACCTCCCATCCTTATTTTTCATATTTTACCTCCTCTCCCAAGTCCTCTCCCTCTAGGGTAGCACTTGCCAGACTGTCAGGAAGTGTGCCTGAATCTCTTTGGCTGGAGATTGCAGGGTCCTCTCCCAGCCAGGTCAGTGTCAGCAATCAATCTGACTCTCCCGGGTGTGAAAACCAGCCGATTAGAGCTGTAAGTAGGTTTAACAACACAACGCACAGGCAGCCGGAGCATGTCAGCAATTTTTCCCCTGGTGGCTGGGCATTAGTGAAAACGCTGAGAGAGGCACCCCTGCTCTGTGACTGCTGAGGAAGACATTTTCGACGTGGTACATGAGCTGATAAGATAGCACGTTAATGTGTCAGGACTGGGGGGACCCAGGCGTAGACTACTTTGTCTCTATAATCATATGGATGGGAAAACACAGGGTGCAGAGATGGAAAGGGAAACATGAAACTGTCAATCCAGGGGCTGCTGAGATAGCTCAGTGGGTGAGGTGCTTGCTGCCAAGCCTGACTGCCTAAGTTCAATCCCCGGACCCAGAAGGTAAAAGGAAAGAACAAACACCCATAAGTCATCCTCTGACCTTTATACATGCACTATGGTACCCTGTACCCCACAAATAATCAGGTAAACACCATCAATGGAGATGTAAGCAGAGACCAGAGCAGGCATTTATTCAATCCGTTTTCTAAGACTCTTCCAAGCCAGACAAATTCTTAATAGGTTCCTCTTGTAACTGGCCCCATGGAACCAGCTCCTTACTGAGGTGACACCAGAAAAATGCAGAGACCTTTGCATGCTGCTCTCTCATCTCCCCACAACCTCCTAGGAGGAGTAGCCATTAATATAACATTTGCACGGGCCAACTGTTCCAAGTGAAACCTGACCAGCTCTCCACCCACACGTAGGAGGGTCACTTCTAGCCGCATGTGTCTTTTCATTATTGGAGTTGTTAGGTCAGAGGCTGGGCCCTGGCAACCCTCATAAGCCAGGGCCAGCCACCTGCCACCAATATGCCAGTTTAAAAAGACAAGTAATAGTGAAAAGGAAATTTATCCAATGCAGTTATGTGGGGGACAGGAACACAGAACTCTAGGGAACCTCAAATTCATCTTTGAGGTACTGACTGAGGCTGTTAGTGCCAGGGTGAGGTTTTCCCCATCACTGACCCATGACCTTGACCCCAGTCTCTCCTGCAATGTGATTTGAAACATTACTAGAATGTGAGAGATCTCTGCTTGGGAGACCAACTAACTCTCCCTCTGGCTGGCACCAGGCTTCAGAGGTTTCCATTTCCCAACATGAGACTCCCGGGGCCTGTAAATTCCAGTTCCTTGGGACCCATTTAAGTTTTTTTTATTTTATTGTAATTTTTCTTCCATTTCTGTGATGAAATACCTTCATTAAAAGCCACTTAGTAGAGGGAGGGTTTATTTGGCAGTTTCAGGTATAGTTCATCATTGTTGGGAAACCAAGGTAGGAACTTGAAGCAGCTAGCCAGATCTGTGGGTTAGAGTGCAGAGAAGATGGATGCATGTATCTGTTAGCATTCACTTCACTCTCTACACTCTCACAGTCTGGGATTCTGTGCCTAGGGAATGGTTGGGACAATTAGCATAATACTGATAACCCTCCACATTAATGTCACATGCCAGCCTTATCTAAACAACTCCCCATTGAGACTCTCTTTTTTCCAGGTGATTCTAGATTGTGTCAGGTTGACAAAACCAACTGTCACCTTTTAGCCAAAGGGAAGGGCACGTGGGTCTCTAGCATGCCTTCTGTCCTGTGAGGTTGGCTGCATTTTACCACAGAATGCCATGGATGGTTTCTTTTCTTTTTTTTTTTTTTATATTTTTTTATTAATTTATTCTTGTTACATCTCAATGTTTATCCCATCCCTTGTATCCTCCCATTCCCCCCCCCCCATTTTCCCATTATTCCCCTCCCCTATGACTGTTCCTGAGGGGGATTACCTCCCCCTGTATATTCTCATAGGGTATCAAGTCTCTTCTTGGCTACTTGCTGTCCTTCCTCTGAGTGCCACCAGGTCTCCCCCTCCAGGGGACATGGTCAAATGTGAGGCACCAGAGTACGTGAGAAAGTCGTATCACACTCTCCACTCAACTGTGGAGAATATTCTGACCATTGGCTAGATCTGGGAAGGGGTTTAACCCACGAAAGCCTTCACTTACCAGGAAACTGGGACAGAGGGGAAGGCATCCTATTGGGACTCTAAATGAGAGATGCATGGGAGAATAGCAAAATAAAAGGATACAGATGGTCCTAGAAATCTACAAGTAGAACAATATGATAGGCAGATTTGGGCCCAGGGGTCCCGCTCAAACTAAGGCACCAGCCAAGGACAATACAGGAGGTAAACTTTAAACCCATGGATGGTTTCTATTGTGTCTTATTGACCGGAGTTGTGCCTAGCTGAGGTGGAATCTGGGAAAATGAGTATTTGGTTTTCTCTGGCTCACTAGAGTCACGTGGCAAAGAAAACAGGCTTAGCGATGTGTGTGCTATCCCACAAATGTGTCTGCTGCAGTCATGCTGGGAGTACCATTTGACCTGAGGTCACAGCCTGTGCCTCAACTACCCAAGTTCAGCCACCCATGCTCAGCAGGCCAATTAAAGAAGCCAGATCAATAGTGGAAAGCAGAAAGGGAGATTTATTCAATATGGCCATGTTGGGTAGAGGGACAGGGATCGGGTGACCTTTTGAGGTCCTGACAAGAGATATGCATAACTAAACAGTTGCAGCAAGGTGTGGACCCTACCTGCCACTGTCTTAGCCTCATGTCTCTCTTGCAAGGCCAATCTTCACAAGTTGTAAGTCTTCCTCCTCTGGCTGCCCCTAGGTCTTCAGCCATTTTCTCTTCAGCAGGAGATTCCCAGGGAAATTGTGATTTCTTTTGGGGGGGGCATTGTTTTAATAATCCGATGGCCAAAGGGACGGTCACAGCGGCTCTTAGAACATCTTTGTTCCTTCCAGGCAGGCTGGGTAGAAGAGCTTGGGTTTGTTTGCTTCTAAACTCCATGCTCCTGTCTCCCACGAATAAGCTGGTTCACCCCTCTCTCCCCATTTCCACTGAACTGGGGGCAACTTGAGGGTGTTTGTTAGTAGTGGCTGTGGGTTTCATCATCTATGAAACAAAGGGATGGTTTAAATGAGGCCTGCTCTCTGCTAGGCCCAAGGTTGTATGACTTCATGTCTTCATCTGGCAGATCGCATTTTAAAAGTCTCATTCAAAACCAAACCAACAAGAAAATGACTGTCTTGGGCGAGTGATACATTTCCCTGGAGACAAAGTGCATAAAATGGGATTGATTTTTTTTTTTTCCTTTTTTGAGTTTGTTTTCATGGAAGGTGGTGTGCGTGTTTACGTGTGTCCCTTTGAGATGTCTGATTCGGTTTCAGATGCTGAATGGAGATTGATTTTTGTCCGCTGTGATCTGTAAATCTCAATTGCTGAGGCTCCTGCTCAAATGCTCCTTCCTCCACTCCCTCCTTTTCAGCTGCCTTAGGAGCACAGTCTGCTGGAGCCTTTACACTTCAGGGTGTAATTTGATTTTCTGCTGCTTTTTTTGCTAATACTAGTTCCTTTTCTAGAGCTGAGAGCTAGGGAACAGGATTTTTGTGTCTGTCCCCAGGGCTTCAGCCTTTTCTTTTCCAACGGGGGATTCCCAGGGAAATTTTATACAAAAATATATATTTATAAATATTTTATTTATTGCTTGAGAGTTTCATACATACACAAAATGTATTCCAATCATGTTTACCCCTTAAGCTCCCCCTCCACATCCTCCCAGATTCCCTCTCTCATCCCCCTCTCAACTTGACATGCTCTTTTTTTCCTTTTTGACACACTGAATCCAATTAGTACATGGGTGTGGGGCTATCCATTTGGCCTGCAGGTAGCCTGCAGGGTCACGTTCCAGAAGAAACCTGACTCTCCTTCTATGCTGAATAACTTTATGTCAACTTGACACAAACTAAAGCCATTTGAGAGTAGGGACCCTCAGCTGAAAAACGCTTCTATAAGACAAGGCTGTAGGGACCTTATCTTGCCCTGTAGAGCATTTTTTAAATTAATGGTTAATGGAGAAGGGCCTAGCGTTGGCGGTTCTGGGTTCTGTAAGAAAGCAGGCTGAGCAAGCCTGTGGGAGTAAGTCAATAAGTAGCACCACCACCCCCCATGTCCTCTGCATCAACTCCTAACTCTTGGTTCCGGCCCTGTTTGAGTTCCTCCCTGACTTCCTTCAATGATGAGCAATGATGTGGCAGTGTAAACCCTTTCCTCTCCAACTTGCTTTTGGTTATGGTTGTTATAGAGCTAGTAACCCTAAGACACCCTCTTACAGCAACCATCAACTGCCAATAGTTTCTCAGCTATGGGTGGTGGCTCCCAAGTTCCATACTTATCCCTGTCAGAATATTGACTGTCTTGATCTAGTGTGGGTCTTGTGCAGGCCACCACAGCTGCTGTGAGGACATGAGTACAGTGGTCCTGTCACATCCAGAAGACACTGTTGTCACAGAGGCCCTTCCAAATCTCCGCCTCTCATAATGTTTCTGTCTCAACATCTTCTGCAAAGGTCTCTGTGGTCTTTTGTCAGCCTGGGGACCCAGAAGAAGCCCCTCTGTGTCTCTGTGTTTGTTTTCCTCATCTATGCAGTGAGCTGGATGAGATGATCTGGGTTTCAGTGTCCTCCAAACTCTCACATCCCTAGATGTGTCAATCTGTAAGAGCAAGATAAATTAGGCTGCATGAACAGAATGTACTTCCTTAAGCTATAAGGCGATTTAACCCTCAGTGGAAGGGCTGAAAAGATGGCTCAGTGGGAAAGGGTGCTTGCCACCAATTCTGATCAATGAATTCAGCCCTCAGGATCCTCATAGTGGAAGGAGAACTGACTCCTGAGAGTGGCTCCCTGACCTCCACACAGCACCCTTATATGGCCCCTCTCCCTGATAGCGTGTACACACAGACACACATGCAATAATAGTGAGGATAATGAATAATAACCATGAAAAGAATCAAAAGAGGAAGCAGTTATAAGAAATAGAAGCTACTATTTTTATGAACATTCTTAAAATTCCAGACCAATTCCCATCCTGACCCCCTGAAAGTAACCTACCAGAATTTAGGCAACACAAGGTAGTATGTTGATAATCTTACCAAAACATGGCACCCAGTGATTTTGCGTGAGCCTTGGCTGCTGGAGCAGTCTACTGGCTGCCTCATAGCTTTTCTGATGGGGTGAGGTGTGAGTGAGTCATCATGACGGAGGCCTACTTCTGTTTTGTCCTCCTTTGCTTCTGAAGCTTAGACATTGGAAGCAAACTCCAGTTTGTACTTCTGCAAAATGTCAGCACCCTTTTCAGGAAGCATCTATTAGCCCTGTAATATTCTACAGTGCTTAGCACTGTGGCAGGAGATGTGGAGAGTAAGGAGTGCGTAGAGGGTCAAAACTAACACATGAGAGATGGTGAGATGGTTCAGCAGATAAGGTTCCTTGCTTCCAAGCCCGAAGACCTGTTCAATCCGAAGACCTACAAGGAAGAGGGGGAGAAGCAAGTCTTGAAAGTTCCTCTGGCTTCCGCACATGTCCCTGGTGCAGCTTTGTCCTAGATGTCATGGAAGATACAGCCCTAACACACATCTGCATCTATAGCAATACTTTCCAGAATACTGTGGACACTAAGTTAATGCTTCTGTAAACAGGTCATTTGCATATCTTTTTAAAAACCCGTTTCAATGCCCTTAGGTCAGACTCATCCCACTTATTGGGGAGAAAATCCTGCCTTCCCAATTCTCCCAAATCTATCTCTACCTTTCCATGGCCCTTGATGCATGGAACCTTTAGGGGCCTTAGAACAGTGGCCTTGGAGTGTTTATTATTTCTGTGTGCCTGTGGATCATATCTACTTTCTTGATACCATTAACACCTCTTACATGGTTGGAATCCTTCACAGCTCCCATTCCTTAACTCTCTTAAAGGGCCTGTCAAAACAGAGATATGTAGGGACTGGTGACATGGCTCAGTGGATAAGGTGGTGACTATGTAAGAATGGGGACCAGAGTTCAAATGCCTCCAACCCATGTAAATGCTCGGTGGATGTGGAGGCCCACATGTAATCCTAGACCAGGGGAGGTGGAGACAGGAGATCTCCAGAGCACGCTGTTCACCACAGTAGCTGAATTGGTGAGTTTCGGGTTCAAATGAGAGACCCTGTCTCAGTAGAAGGGTGGAAAGTGATTGGGAAAACTCCCAACATAAATTTTAAGTCTCTGCCCATATATGCACATATGCATAAATACTAGCAAAAGTGTGTGCAACTGCACATGTGAACATGCACACACATAATGCTATAACAGTGTATGTTGCCTATATTAATCTCTTTTATCATTACAATTTTTCAGTCTTACTGACATCCCCCTCTCTATCACACACACACACACACACACACACACACACACACACACACACACACACACATCATTCAGTGTCAGCTTGTGCTTGGGTTCTGCTTCCGGCAGGCTGGTCTGGGTGCTGCTTGCTTCTGGATGACAACTGATGGACCTCAAGATCCCGTTTCTCTCTCAGGGGCAGCTTAGAGAACTCAAGGTGAGGCCCATGCACTAGGCTGGGATGTGAAAGGAGTTTTCCACTGAGTGTTATAATTAGCTCTTTTAGAATGAGATGCCCGTATCAGACTGTAGTGGGAATTTGGGAATTCCACAAGCCCATGATGATACCAAAAGTGTTATAACCCTTTGTCAAGCTGTGATGCTCAGCATGGCAGAAGCAGCGGGAGGTAGCCTGAAACCAGCTGGAAAGCAGGTCTGGTGAGATGCGGACCAGCAGGTGCTTCACTGGCAGTCAAGCCCTGGGTGTTCAGGGACAAACGATTCTTCCCCAGAATTAACGATGAGGCTCAGATGGTCCTGGTGGAGGCATAGAGTGAGAGAGCAAGCCAGCCTTTATTTGTGAACCAGGGATTTATAAACCTTGGGCAGCAGGGGAGGGGTTTGAGGGTGAGTATGTCTGACTCGCTAGGGCTAGAGGTGCCAGGATACTTGATTTACATGCAGTGGTACAGCGCCTCATTTAGATGTAGTAGCTGGAGGTCCTAGCAGAAGAAGGAGAACACACTACTTAATTATCCTAGGAGTGGGGAAAGAACTTCCAGGTAAAATTAAAGGTCAGTTGCTGAAGGCTAGGCTCTCTTTAGCATAGGGTGAGGTATTTCCAAGAATCCCTAGGTTCTTGCTGAGCAGGTTCTAGCAGGACAGGACAGGACCAGGTCTGTAATTTTCCCTGAGGCCAATGTGATACTTCTTAGGGGACTTGGGGGTGCCCAGATCAGATGAAAAGAGATCCCCACTGAGAAAAGGGAGTCCGTCATAATATACCGAGCTTAGTCGGCTATCTGGAAACACCAGACTTCGACCTTAAAAAGCAGGGTTTTACACACACACACACACGAAGAAAAATAAAACATTAAAGTAAACCAAGAGGTATGACAAATAAGAAGCCTTCACAGCATTAGGGTGGTCCCTTGAAGGGAATTCCAATAATCTCTCTCTCTCTTTTCTCTCCCACATGGTTATGAGTGGCTTCACACCAGTGTTCTCCCAACACGCTGCCTCACCAGAGGTCCAAGAACAATCTGCCCCATCAACCATGGCCCGGAAACTTGAAGTCTGTGAACCCGAACTAAACCTCTCCACACCTCAGGTGTTGGCTATAGAGGGGGAAGCTGTGTGACACAAGATTCTTCTGAGTATAAGCTTACTGTCACAAATGCTTGTGTGTGACTTCTGGATTCTATGATAATTGTTTTGTTGTAGAAGAAATTGCTCAACCCTTTCCACGGTAGCCACAGCATGCTGCACTACCACTGGCAATGTAGGAATGATTTCATCTCTGAATCTGTTCCAGCTGTTGGTGATGTCACTGTTTCTATTGCAGCTATTCTGATTGTCATATGATGATGCACAATTGTGACTTTAATTTTCATTTCCCCAATGGGCTTATTGAATATCTTTTTTTATAAGCTCCTGTCAACTGTCAATCTTTTTGCATTGAGCTATCTGCTGTGTCTTTTGCTCACATTCTAATAGAATTGTTTCTTAACTGTTGGCCTCTGAGCATCCTTGTGTATGAGAGATACCATTCTGGTATTGGATATATTGGTTGTAGATGTTTCCTCTTAGTTTGTTCTGTAACTTGACTCTCTTTTAGTCTGAGTGGCTGCCACATCCCTAGGTCTAGTATTTAGTATCGAATAAGGTATGTTGCCATGTATTTAACTATTCTCTGAGTTCACTCATCAGTATTATACAATTCTCAGTATATCCATACTCTGTTTTCTACAAGTCCACAACTTTGTTTTTGAATGGTTGAATATACAGCTTTTTCAGTTTTTAAAAAAAAATTCCTTTCTTTCTTTTTTTCTTCATTTACTCATTTAAGTGTGTTGATACACACACACACACACACACACACACACACACACACACGTGTGTGTGGGGGAGAGGAGGCATGTGGTGCACATGTGGATGTCAGAGGACAACTTGTAGGAGTTGGTTCTTTCTTTCTGTCATGTGCGTCTTGGGGATCAAATAGAAGTGCTCTTACCTTCCCAGCTTCTCACCAGCTCAGTGCTGCTGCCTTTTACTTAAGTCTTGGCAGGTTTATTGTTCATTTATTGAAATACATTTAATTGTTGTGCTTTTGTCTTACTTCATGTAAACCTTCTGGCCTCACATATTGAGGAAGTAGTCCTAGGAACTCTTTTCTTTTTACTTAGTAATTATTTTCAACAGATGTCCTAGGATTTCTGCAAAGAAGATGCACCTGCTTTAAGAATAGAGAAATGGGAGGGAGGGAAGAATGGGAGGGAACAGGGGAAGGGCTAACAATCGAGATGTAATATGAATAAATTAATAAAAAAAGAATAATTTTATTCCTTCTTCCATAATTCCTTTGCCATTTGTTCTTTTCCTCGTCTATCTAGAACTCTGCCCTGAATGACTGGGAGTGGCTAGAGTGGAAATTCACCCATTCTGGGTCTTAGGTGAAAAGTATCCTACCTTTCTCTGTAAGTGCTACGTCAGCAGGAGTCAGCCTCACTTCTTAGCAGACGTGAGAGTTAATGTGTCGCTGTAGGGCTCTTCTAGAACTGACTGCTTCTTCCACTCCTTACTGGTGCTTTGTGACCTTCAAGCTTTTTCCAGTTTTCACCTATTCATGAATGCATGGGTAAGGAAAAACATCCCTAAAATGTGACCTTCTTCTCTATTCCACATAGCCTTATTTCCTAGGTGACTTGGGCTTGGTTTCTGTGACTTGAAACCAAACACAAATCCCAAATGCATGTTTTCAGCCTCATTTCTGGCCCAAATCCAGACCAATGTATTCACCTACCCACTTAACATTTTGGGCATCAGACATGCTTGCAAAGTAGACAGAGCCAAAGCTGGAATTCTAATTTGCTTGCATGTGTTGCATTAACCTTTCCTTTTAATAGATTTCATCCCTTCCTCCCAGTGGCTTAGGGCTGAACCTTATACTCATCCTTGCCCTCTATCCCAGTCTTGTACACACAGATCTGAACTGCCAGCAAATCCCATCTTTTCCCTATTCCAAGGATATTTCTGGTACAGACCTCACCCTCTTACCTCCTGCACTTTACAGGAATAGGACCGTGTGTGTGTGTGTGTGTGTGTGTGTGTGTGTGTGTGTGTGTGTGTGCGTGTGCGCACGTGTTTAAAAGGGACTCCCTAGAATGAAGCACATGATAGGGGCTGGCCAGAATACTAATCCTTTGATACTTGGAGGGGTTGAAATCCGAGAAGGTTCTCAGCCTACGAACATGGGTGGCTCAGCCTCTCTGTCTTGCACTGAAGCAGGGAGCTACCTGGGGGAGTTGTTGATATTCAGTGTTGAAGCTAAAGAAGCTGGAGTCTGATACGGGCGCAGGATCGTTGGGGCACCAGCAACAGGAACAAGTATGGTGATATGGCCAGTGAGAAGGCAGACAGCCCCTTTTGTCCTCCAGTCTCTTTATATCTGGGGTGATGAGATGGCCCAGTGGGTAAAATAGCTTGCCATGTTATGTAAACCTGATGACCGAGTTTAGTTTCCACATTCTTTGGTAGGAGAGAACTTCCCAAAGTTGTCCTCTGATCACACACACACACACACACACACA